>NC_142885.1:22284166-22589583 GCF_051225735.1 Oryctolagus cuniculus | reverse complement strand
TTGCAGCCCACCTTTGGCAGGATCTGTGGTCTGTGTGGTGGTCTTCATGTGCTCAGCTGCCCTGAGCATGAGCCCCCCTGGGATCTGTAGCTACTCTGGTCAGGTCTGAGTGTGGTTTGGTTGACTTTAGGGGGACAGACTTTAACAGAGAGGATCTGCAGCTTGAGCTGTGAAGGGCAGGATTTAGGGAAAGGATAACTCTTCCCTGACTGAGCGTCCACGAGGACAGACAGGCCAGAGTGTTGGCTCATGTCTTTGCTTGGGATTTCTTCCAGCCATGCAGCTTGACTTGTGTTAAGGTGGTGGGCAAGGGGAGGGTCTGGAGGGAGATACTGGCCTTGAACACGGGTGGTCCCCTTGCTGAGATACTTACTGCCAGGGAACCACAGCCGTTCTTTCTTTATCAGTCACCACAGGGCCACACTGACTCATGGAAGCAAGAAGCCAGAGGCCCTTATTCATTCATTCCTACCGTACCCTCCCGTGTTCCTCTGTGTGCATTGCACATGTGTTCCCAAAGTGCTCCTGCTACAAGGCTCTGCCTGGATGCAGAGGCCCCCCACGTGGAGCCAAGAAGTCCTTGTAATTTGTTGTCTGTCAAGGTCACCTGATGGCATTAGTGGCTGTACTAAGTGGCACCAGGTGTCCTACAATTTTCCCAGCCTGCCTCGCTGGGCTGTTTAATGGTGAGAAGGAGGGAATGTAGAGGGCACAGCCCAGTGGGGCAGCTCCCTGCACTGGTCTGCAGCCAACAGAAATGTGGTATTTTTCTTCTTCAGCCCCTTCTGGAAGCAATGGCTGTCCCGCCAGCAGACCAGGCCCACTTGGAGGTGAGTGACACGTGGCTGTTGTGGTTTCCCGCTGGGGGTCTTGGCTGCAGGCGTGCCTGTTGCTCGTGTGTCCCGAAGGCGCGGGTATAGTCGCGGTTGGTTGTGCTGTGTGGACAGTCTGGAAGGGTCCCCAGTGTGCGAGCAGCTGTGCAAGAGCAGAGGTGGCTCGGTCTCCTCCCTGAAGGGCAATGCGTTCCCTTCTGTTTGCTTTTTGAGGGCCCAGCTGCCCTGCTCTAGACCTCTGAGACTGTTGATGGAACGAGAGCAAAAATGCATGTCTGTGTCCTGGTCAGGACAGTTTCGGGTTCCTGGCATTGGGTGTGATGTTAGCGCTCTATGGGTTTTTCATGAAAGAGCCTTGTCAGGCCGAGGTGTACCTTCCGTTCCTAATTTGATGATTTGTTTTTTTAATATCAGAGAAAGTAATGGAAGTTTTTGTGAAATAGTTTTTCTGTGTCTGTAGGGATAATGTGTGGCCTTTTCTCTTGTTGATTCTGTTCTGGGATGTATTGATTTTGTATGGTAGCCATCCTTGAATTCCTGGAGTAACTCTCAGTTGCGCACTGTGAGCTAAGCTTTGGTTGTGCTTCTGGATCGCATTTGGCAATTTGTTCAGGATTATGACAGATTCATGACAGATTTTTATTTATTTATTTTTTAATTTTTCTTTGACAGGCAGAGTGGACAGTGAGAGAGAGAGACAGAGAGAAAGGTCTTCCTTTGCCGTTGGTTCACCCTCCAATGGCCGCCGCGGCCGGCGCGCTGCAGCCGGTGCACCACGCTGATCCGATGGCAGGAGCCAGGAGCCAGGTGCTTTTCCTGGTCTCCCATGTGGTGCAGGGCCCAAGCACCTGGGCCATCCTCCACTGCACTCCCTGGCCACAGCAGAGAGCTGGCCTGGAAGAGGGGCAACCGGGACAGAATCTGGCGCCCCGACCGGGACTAGAACCCGGTGTGCCGGCGCCGCTAGGCGGAGGATTAGCCTAGTGAGCTGCGGCGCCGGCCATGACAGATATTTATATGCCACTTTCTTTATTATGTGTTTGTTTTCGATGTTGGGATAATGCTGGTCTGATGGAAGAAAATTGGATGTTTTCCCTCTTAATCTCCTTTTTGGAAGGATTTGTGAATCATGGATTTTAATTACCCTGTAACTGGGAGTTCTCACTGGTGAAGCCTTGTGGTCCTGGAATTATATTCATTTTTTGTGTTTGGTTTTTGGTTTCCCTGCTAATAGAGTCTCATTTCAATTTTTTTTTTTTTTTTGACAGGCAGAGTGGACAGTGAGAGGGAGAGACAGAGAGAAAGGTCTTCCTTTGCCGTTGGTTCACCCTCCAATGGCCGCCACGGCCAGCGCGCTGCGGCCGGCGCACCGCGCTGATCCGATGGCAGGAGCCAGGAGCCAGGTGCTTTTCCTGGTCTCCCATGGGGTGCAGGGCCCAAGCACCTGGGCCATCCTCCACTGCACTCCCTGGCCACAGCAGAGAGCTGGCCTGGAAGAAGGGCAACCGGGACAGAATCCGGTGCCCCAACCGGGACTAGAACCCGGTGTGCCGGCACCGCTAGGCAGAGGATTAGCCTAGTGAGCCACGGCGCCGGCCGAGTCTCATTTCAATTTAAAAGTATATTTACAGTTTGTAGTTTGACTACAATCAGTTTTGGGGTTTATTTCTTTCTGAGAATAAATCCACTGTATCTACATTGACCAAATTCTTGTGCCTTCCCATAGTGTTTTTGATTATTATTTTAGTAAGGTTGTTAGTAATGTCCTCTCTGTCATTTCTCTTGTTAAGTCATTTGAGTCTGTTCTCTTTTTTGCTTGTTTCACGTGTATAAACGTAGTGTCAGTTTCACTGAGTTTTCAAGAACTGTATTTTGGTCTCACTGAATTTTTGTTGTGATATTTTCTATGCCGTTGACTTCATTTCCGTTTGACTCATTTTCCTGCTTCCAGTTTCTTAAGATTTACTTTGCTGTTCTAGTGTTTGAAGGTAAAATTGGGTTTATGGATCCGATGTCTGTATTCTGTAATATATACCTGTAGAGCAATACAGTTTCTCATGTGAAATTGGTCCTGTCAACGTGGAAAACTATATGGATGTACCCACTACTGGGAACATATTGAAGGAAATGAAATCATTGTGTAGACAGAGAGGCTTTCGCAGGCCTATGCTTATTACAGTAGGATGCACAATAGCCAGGCTATGCAGTCTGCAGACGCATGTATGGTGTCCATAGCCCGTAATGTCTTTATTCAGTCTTGAGGTGATCAGCATTTTGGCTGATGGCATATGTTTGCTCTTGTGAATTGAGCTGTGGTAAATGTGGGGGCAGAGAGAACTCTTTTTTTATGCTGATTTCATTCCCCTTGGGTGCATTCCCAGAGCTGGTGTGGCTGCCTCATATGCTACGTCTGTATTCAGATTTCTGACTTATCTCCATACTGTCTTCCACAGTGACAATACCAGTTCACATTCCCACCAGCAGTGGATTAGGGTGCCTTTTCCCTCACATGCTCAAGGCCATTGTAGAATTGATTTCCATTTCCCTGATGGCTAGTGATCCTGAGCATTTTTTTTTAATTTTAATTTAATGAATACATTTTTACATAGATAGAACTTTAGGACTATAGTGGTTCTTTCCCCATATTCCTCCAACCCCCATCCCAGCTCCCATTCTCTCTCCCATCTCATTCTTCATTATGGATCATTTTTAGTATGACTGTATATATAGAAAACCAATTCTATGCTAATCATAGACTTCAGCAATTTGCACCCATGCCAACATACAACATATAGAGTACAGTTTGGGGAGAGAATTTGCAGTCAATTCTCATATTACTATTCAATAGGGACAGAGGTCCTACCTGAGAAGCAAGTGAAAAGTGAGTATTGTTATTCTTTAAATTTTTTTTAACTTTTATTTAATGAATATAATTTCCAAAGTACAGCTTATGGATTACAATGAGGGTGGGCTGCAGAGAACGTGGGCTATCAGCATCTGCGTCCCTGGATCACCGCGTGGATGCAGCAGTGTGCAGATGTGTCCTGGGGTGCCATGGTGACGGCCCGTGGGGAGTGCGCCTGCGCCTGGGCCTGGCGCTGTGACCCGGAAGTGCACCCACACGCCTGGCCTCAACTGCCCCGCGCTGCTCCGCCGGGAGTCAGCGCCGCATCTGCTCCTGCCCGAGAGCCCATGCAAGAGGTGGGGAGAGGCTAGCCCTACTTGATGCTGCTGACAGAGCCTGAGGGAGACCCAGCGGCCCCAGGGTCAGGCCAGGATCAGGAGAGGGTGCGGGTCCGAAGCTTCCGGGCCATTTCCCAGGCGTGTTTCTATTCTTTGGCCCCTTCGGGAAGCAACGGCCTTCGCGGACCTCTGTCCCACCGGCAGACCGCCCCCCCCCCCAGAGGTGAGTGACGCGTGGCTGTTGCGGTGTCCCACTGGGGGTCTTGGCTGCAGGCTTGCCTGTTGCTCTTGGGTCCTGAAGGCGCGGGTGGAGTCGCGGTCGTGCAGTGCAGATGGTCTGGAAGGGTCCCCAGGGTGCGAGCAGCTGTGCAAGAGCAGAGGTGGCTGGGTCTCCTCCCGGAACGGCCTTGTGTTCTTGTCTGCCTGCTTTTCGAGGGCCCAGCCTCCCTGCTCTAGACCTGTGAGTGTTGTCAGGAGGAATGAGAGCGAAAGTGCGTGTCTGTGTCCTGGTCTAGGAGGACAGTTTCGGGTTCCTGGCATTGGGTGTGATATTAGCGCTCTGTGGGTTTTTAATGAAAGAGCCTTGTGAGGCCGAGGTGTACCTTCTGTTCCTAATTTGATGAATTGTTTTTTAGTATCGCAAAAGTCACGGGAGTTTTTGTGGAATAGGTTTTCTGTGTCTGTCGGGATACTTGGTGGGCTTTCCCCATGTGTGTTCTGTTCTGTGATAGATTGATTTTGTATGGTAGGCATCCTTGCATTTCTGGAGAAACTCAGTTGCACTCAGTGTGCTAAGCTTTGGTTGTGCTTCTGGATGGCATCTGATCATATTTTGTTGAGGCCTGTGACACATTCACGATGGATATTTGTGTGCCATTTTCTTTGTGGTGTGCTTATTTGGGATGTTGGGATAATGCTGGTCTGATGGAATGAAATGGAAGGCTTTTCCTCTTCATCCCCTTTTTGGGATGGTGTGTGAATCACGGATTTTAATTATCTTTTAAGTGGAGTTCTCACTGGACTTTTCTTCTTGTCTTTTTCGTTTGTTTCTGTTTCCCTGCAACTACAGTCTCTTTTCAAATTATAAGTGTATTCAGGGTTTCTTCTTTTACTGTATTCAGGTTTAGTGGTAGGCATCTTTCTGAGAATCAATACACTCTATCTAGGTTGACCAAATCCCCGTGCCTGGTTTTTCCCTAGTATTTTTGGTTTATTATTTTGGCAAGGTTGGTAGTGATGTCCTCTCTGTCATTTCTGTTGTCAAGTCACTTGAGTCTGTTCTCCTTTTCCCCCCTGTTTCCTCTTTTGTCAGTTTCACTGAGTTTTCAAGAACTGTATTTTGGTCTCAGTGAATGTCTTTTGTGATATTTTCTATGCTGTTGACTTTATTTCCGTTTGACTCATTTTCCTCCTTCCGGTTTCTTAAGATTTACTTTGCTGTTCTAGTGTTTGAAGGTAAAATTGGGTTTATGGATCCGATGTCTGTATTCTGTAATATATACCTGTAGAGCAATACAGTTTCTCATGTGAAATTGGTCCTGTCAACATGGAAAACTGTATGGGTGTACCCACTACTGGGAACATATTGAAGGAAATGAAATCATTGTGTAGACAGAGAGGCTTTCACAGGCCTATGCTTATTGCAGTAGGATGCACAATAGCCAGGCTATGCAGTCTGCAGACGCATGTATGGTGTCCATAGCCCGTAATGTCTTTATTCAGTCTTGAGGTGATCAGCATTTTGGCTGATGGCATATGTTTGCTCTTGTGAATTGAGCTGTGGTAAATGTGGGGGCAGAGAGAACTCTTTTTTTATGCTGATTTCATTCCCCTTGGGTGCATTCCCAGAGCTGGTGTGGCTGCCTCATATGCTACGTCTGTATTCAGATTTCTGACTTATCTCCATACTGTCTTCCACAGTGACAATACCAGTTCACATTCCCACCAGCAGTGGATTAGGGTGCCTTTTCCCTCACATGCTCAAGGCCATTGTAGAATTGATTTCCATTTCCCTGATGGGTAGTGATACTTAGCATTTCTACATATGTTTGTTGGACATTTAGATTTCCTTTCTTTTTTTCTTTTTTCTTTTTCTTTTTTTTATTTATTAAATATAAATTTCCAAAGTGCAGTTTATGGATTACAATGGCTCCCCCCACACACATAATTTCCCTTCCACTTCCACTCCTCCCATCTCCCGCTCCCTCTCCCATTCCATTCACATTAAGATTTATTTTCAATTATCTTTATATACAGAAGATTGATTCAGTATATATTAAATAAAGATTTCATCAGTTTGCACCCACACAGAAACACAAGTGTAAAATACTGTTTGAGTACTACTTATAGCATTAATTCACATTGGACAACACGTTAAGGACAGATGCCACATGAGAAGTAAGGACACAGTGACTCCTGTTGTTGACTTAACAATTTGACGCTCTTGTTTATGGTGTCAGTAATCTCCCTAGGCTCTAGTCATGAGTTGCCAAGGCTCTGGAAGCCTTTTGAGTTTGCCGACTTCGATCTTATTCCAACAGGGTCATAGTCAAAGTGGAAGTTTTCTCCTCCCTTCAGTGAAAGGTACGTTCTTCTTTGATGGCCCCGTTCTTTCCACTGGGGTCTCACTTGCAGAGATCTTTCATTTAGGTCTTCTTTTTTTTTCCAGAGTGCCTTGGCTTTCCATGCCTAAAATACTCTCATGGGCTCTTCAGCCATATCCGAATGTCTTAAGGGCTGATTCTGAGGCCAGAGTGCTGTTTAGGACATCTGCCATTCTATGAGTCTGCTGTGTATCTCGCTTACCATGATGGATCATTCTCTCCCTTTTTGATTCTGTCAGTTAGTATTAGCAGACACTAATCTTGTTTGTGTGATCCCTTTGACTCTTAGACCTATCAGTGTGATCAGTTGTGAAGTGAAATTATCACTTGGACTAGTGAGATGGCAGTGGTACATGCCACCTTGTTGGGATTGAATTGGAATCCCCTGGCACTTTTCTAACTCCAGCATTTGGGGCAAGTCAGCTTGAGCATGTCCCAAATTGTACATCTCCTCCCTCTCTTATTCCCACTCTTATATTTAACAGGGATCACTTTTCAGTTAAAATTTAAACCCCTAAGAATAATTGTGTGTTAATTACAGAGTTCAACCAATAGTACTAGAACAAAACAAAAAAAATACTAAAATGGATAAAGTATTACATTGTACGTCAATAGTCAGGACAAGAGCTGATCAAGTCACTGTTTCTCCTAGATTTCTTTCTTGAAATATGCCTGTGGAAGCCCCTTGCCCATTTCCTGAGTGGGTGGTTTGTTTTGCTGTAGTTGAATTTTTTGAAAGTTTCTTGTGGTTTAGTTTATCCTTTATCAGTTGCATACTTTGCATATAATTTCTCCCATTCCGTTAGTTGCCTCTTTACTTGGCTGAGTGTTTTCTTTTGCAGGGCAGAAGCTTCTCCATTTTTTTTTTGGTGTCCTCTTGTATCTCTGTCTTTAATCTTTTGTGATTCCCAGATGTTGAACATCCTTGGTTAAATTATTCCAAGCTTTTTATTTTCTTTGTAGCTATGTGAACGGGTTTGATCTTAGAATTCCTTTCTCAGCCATGACATTGTCTGTGTATATAAAGACTTGATTTTTTATCCTGGCTGATTACCTAACTCTACTCTGAATTTCAATAGTCTCTTAGTGGAGTCTTTTAGATCTCCTATATATAGAATTGTGTCATCTGCAAATACGGATAGTTGGACTTCCTCCCTCCCAATTTGTATCTACAATGAGAAATTAGAGAAGAAGTACCAACATGATCGTGTGCATGTAAAAAATGTAAATAGTGACCTCAGATGCTACCTTTCTGTATTCTCTCTTGCTTTGTGGGACATGTGATTTGGCCTGTTTCCAACATGATCTGTACTTTAAATGCAGGGCTAGACTGTGCAGGGTGGTGTCTGGGAAGTAGACCTGTGTTCCATGGAGAACTCTGTAGATCACAGGTGTTTCAAGTCCTTGTGTGAGTGGGTACATAAGTGTCTGAATAAATAAATTACAAAGATTTCCTCATGCGTAAGTCAGAGATAATGCCACACAGAATGTTTGTAAGGAAGAAGAGAATGAATGGGTACTAGAATCTTTTCTAAGACTGATTTAAATTCTTTTTCAAATTCTGTGTCTATTTGGTATGCAATACCTATAGTATCAGTTTGTAAATAAACTCTAGTAGTTGGCCTGTATTTTATTTACAGCTATGTCTTCCTTTTTTAATTTTTACTTTTTCTTAAATATTTATTTATTTGAAATTCAGACATATACACAGAGAGGATGGGAGGCAGAGAGAGCGAGAGAGAGAAAGAGAGAGACAGATACATAGGTTTTCCATCTGCTGTTCCACTTCCTATTCGGCTGCAATGGCCAGAGCAGAGGAGATCTAAAAGCAGGAGCCCGGAACCTCCCCGTGGTCTCCTTCATGGGTACAAGGGCACAAGGAGTTGGGCCATCTTCTACTGCCTTCCCAAACCACAGCAGAGAGCCACATCAGAAGTGCAGCATCCAGGACTCGAACTGGCACCTAGATGGGATGTGCGATGTGGGTGGTGGCTATAGCCACTACCCCACAATGCCAGATCCTCCGGAAGCCATTGCCCATGGAATGCTGCTGTCTGCAAACATTGCTGGGAAAGCAGAGGGAGAAGGCCCAAGGTCTTAGGACTCTGAACCCAGAATTGGGCACTGGATAAAGTCCCTGGCTTCTGCTTTGGCCTGGCCAAGCCCTGGCCTTTTTAGCCACCTGGGGGGTAACCCCCCAGATGGATGATCACTCAGAGTGAGAAAGAGTGCTCATGATGCTGCTTGCACTGCTGCTCTCCCCAAGCAGCAGCGAGGGCCAGCGCTGGTCCAGGCAGAAACCAGGAGGCAGGAGCTCCATTCAGGACTCCCACTAGACAGGGTGGCTGGGTCCAGAGTGCCTGGGCCGTCAGTGGCTGCCTCCCTGGGTCACAGCCTGATGAGGCAGGAATGGAAGTGGTCCTGGGGCATCAGGGCGTAGCTGCATCCCTTGGTGCCCTGTTGGTCACCGGTGAGGAGTGTGCCTGTGCCCAGCACTGTGACCCAGAAGTGCACCCGCAGGTGCATCTGTTTCTTCTGCACGGTGCTCCGGTGGGAGTCAGCGTCATGTCTGCCCCAGCTCAGAGCTTGTGCAAGCCCTGAGTTGCTGATTTCGATGCTGGTGGCTGAGCCTGAGGAGATACAGTGCCTCTCCCCCACCACCCCCCCCCCAGGGTCAAGCCAGGATTAGGTGAAACTGTGGTGAGGCAGCCACTCAGTTATCTTGTGCTTCTGGAACTTTCTAGGCACAGTCCTCTTCTTTGGCCCCTCTGAAAGACTACACCTCAGGTCTGGATTCCTGTGTCAGAGGAACAGAAAGGCTCTTTCTGTGGAGAGTTTGGCATGGTGGCCTTCCTGTCACTGGGTAGGAGGGGCCCGGGGGACAGTGAGTGGGGAGGGTGTGTGTGAGGGGTAGCTGAGATAGAAGGTGGAGAAGAGTGTGTGTCAAGAGGAGGCTGGAGGAGAGAGGAAGGGGGGAGAATGAAAACGTGGCATGAAGGTGGGGAGGCAAGGTAGGGAGGGGCAGAAACCCATGTGGGGGAGAGGAAAGGGAGGGGGAGAGTGACAGGAGTGCTGGTGGGCATGTGTGGTGGTGGGGATTGGGAGAGGTAGAACTTTTCCCACAGGCCCGATTCTGTCTTGGGGGTTTTCTGTCCCTGGCTGGAAGTAGCCTTTGCCGCGTCCTTGAGAGGGGGACTTGACTCACAGCCTCTCTTCTCCAGGTTGTTAGGAAGTATAAGGTATGTGTGCAGGAAAACGGGGGCACGGGGGTGCTCTAATTAATTGGCACATAATCCGGTGAATTTTCACAGGCTGCACACACCAAGGAGAAAGCAGAAGCTTAGAGAAACGCCAGGAATCCCTCTGTGCTGTGTTCCAGGCTGTCCCAAGATTCTGACACCTCGTAGTAGGTACTAGATATTTTTTTCTATTTAAATACTGGTTTGAAAGGCAGAATTATAGATGAGGAGGTTTGGGAGAGATCTTCGTGTATGGGTTCACCCCCCAGGTGACTACATTACCAGGGCTGGGCCAGGCGGGAGCAGAAGCCAGGTACTTTATCCAGTACTCCAGAGTGGGTTCAGGGGCCCAAGTTCTTGGGGTGCATCCTCTGCTTTCCTAGGCATTTCAGCATACATCTGGATCACAAGTGGGAACAGCCTGCGGGTGGGGGTGGGGTGGCCGACAGAACAGTGGCATAGTGGATGAAGCTGCCACCTGTAGTACCAGCATCCCATATGGGTGTCTTCCTTCTCTATGATACTTTTCTCTCATTCCCCCCAGCAAAACTAAGTATCCAGAGCTTCTGTAACACACTACCTATACATGTAAATTGCTTACCCATTTCATCACCATTTATTTGCTAAATACCTATATCCTGTATAAAACTCTGAGCTTGTCCAGGGCAGGACTTTGTCTCTCTGCTTTCATTCCTGTAGTCCCTGGTACACAGTTGGAATTCAGCTTATGCAGAATTAACAATGCACTCACTGTTGGATCTTGGGACAGGAACTGTTGGTTATAGAAAGGTCTGTTTACAGCAATAAAGGTAGGAGGGCCAAGAAGGGATGTTTAAGAGAATCAGCATTAATGAAGCACTTTCAGCGGTCAGGCTTCTTAATGTACCATTGTCTCATTTCTAAATAACAACACAAGGAGGGGAAGCAAGAGTTTAATTATACAACATTGTCCTGTCTAATCCTCTTCAAAGCTCTGTGAGGAAGGCACCACTGATACCCTTTTAAATATGAGTTAAGGGCCAGTGCCACGGTTCAATAGGCTAATCCTCTGCCTTGCAGCGCTGGCACACCAGGTTCTAGTCCTGGTCAGGGCACCGTATTCTGTCCCGGTTGCCCCTCTTCCAGGCCAGATCTCTGCTGTGGCCCGGGAGTGCAGTGGAGGATGGCCCAAGTTCTTGGGCCCTGCACCCCATGGGAGACCAGGATAAGCACCTGGCTCCTGCCTTCAAATCAGCGCGGTGCGCCAGCCGTGGCAGCCATTGGAGGGTGAACCAACGGCAAAAGGAAGGCCTTTCTCTCACTGTCCACTCTGCCTGTCAAAAAAAAAGAAATATGTGTTAAAGGAAGTGGGAACCAGCCCTAGTCCATATATAGAGATCAGTGAAGTTCCAGTTTAAATCATGCTGTGCTTGCCCCAGAGTTGTGTCCCTCCTGGGGTTGGAACCTCAGCTTCCGGCAGTTCCAGAGTTGGGGTATCAGAGAGGTGGTAGCTGGTGAAAACCAGTGCTCCTAGTCTTTGGGCTTGTCTTTGTGTGCAGCATAACTACAGGGACTTGAGCTGTGTCACTAAGGACCCTTCTTCCTAATGCTATGGCCTCATGCTGTGATTTGTTAATATAGGTCTTGTGTCCTGGTACACACCAGTGGGGAGTCTTGAGCTGTTGGGAGAGTCTGAGGAGGACACCTTGCCACCCTGGGACTGGAACTGACTTTTAAGAGGGACCCTGAGGTATGAAAGGAGATTTGCTGGTAGGGTTAGGACCAAAGGGTTTGAGGAATCCTCAAGGTCCCTGGTGATTAGACTTTTTTTTATTATTCTTTATTATTTATTTCAAAAGAAGAAAGAAATATTTCATGCGTTAGTTTACTTCCCTAATGCCCATAACAGCTGGAAAGGTATGTAAAGCCAGGGTCTGGGAACTCAATCCCAGTCTCCTATGTGAGTAGCAAGAATGTAAGTACTTGAGCTGTCACCTGCTGCCTCCCAGGTTGGAGTAGTAGGAAGCTGGAACCAGGACTTCAGCCAGGACTTGATCCTGGGCACTCTCATGGGCTGTGGGGATTCCAGTAGTGGCTTAGCTGCTATACCAAAAGCCCATCCCTGAATAGTTCTTCCTTCAAAGTGTGGCTGGCTACTTGTGAGGGGTTTACCTCACCACTGCTCACTGGGCCTGCTGCACAATTTTGTGAGCACCTTGTTCCAAAGGCAGCGGTAAAGTGCCACTAAAGATACTAAAACATAAAGCTCTTTCCTTTCTTCCATGTATCTCCTTGGCTCAGACTCATGTTCTTTTGACTCGCTTACAAAACACAAGTTCAGAGATAAAATTTTGAGCCTTTTTAAGACACCACCAGCAGAGGTTTAAACCCAGTGCAGGCCCTTCTGAGTGCCAGCCCTGTGTGACTGTTCCTATGTGACTATGTAGGCTGCACGCCCATGAGGTTATCCCTGGCTGCTGAGTATAACCCATTGGCTTTAACCCATCCAGGTCTAATTGTATGACACTCCAGGGCACCTGGGCAGACTTAATGTCTTATTAAGTCAGCTCCCTGAGGGTTGTGTGGACTAGCTAGTCATACTGTCTTGTGATCAAACTCCTTGATTTTCCTTTTCCAGCTAGGTCTGGTATCTGTTTCCGGTGTAAGGCTCCTCATTCCTGGCCTTGAGCACTGAGAGGAACTGGAATGCTGCTGTGGCAGAGACCTCCTGCAGGTTCTCTCAGCATTCTGAGTCCCCACGACTCCGCTTAGTGCTTCTATGGTACCACACTGTCAGAACTGTGTTCACAAATGAGTCAGGGGACAGTCTGTTCCTGCTGTATTCCTGCTCTGAGCCTGTCAATCAAGTTTCACACAAGGCCGATGATAGAAATGTTGCATCCAGGCCAGTGCCGTGGCTCACTTGTCTAATCCTCCGCCTGTGGTGCTAGCACCCCGGGTTCTAGTCCTGGTTGGGGCACTGGATTCTGTCCTGGTTGCTGCTCTTCCAGTCTAGCTCTCTGCTGTGGCCCGGGAAGGCAGTGAAGGATGGCCCAGGTGCTTGGGCCCTGTACCCGCATGGGAGATCAGGAGGAAGCACCTGGCTCCTGGCTTCAGATCAGCGCAGTGCACCGGCCATAGCGGCCATTTGGGGGATGAACCAACAGAAAAGGAAGACCTGTCTGTCTGTCTGTCTGTCTGTCTCTCTAACTCTGCCTGCAAAAAAAAAAAAAAAAAAAAAAAAAAAAAAAAAAAAAGAAATGTTGCATCCAGAACAGCCGCCTTATAACTAAGGTCACCTTAAGAGCTCCACAAATGGATCTTGGACAGGAGGTCAGGACTTTATGTGCAACTTGAACCTTTCCTGCCTTGGGAAGTTTACTGCCCCAACCCCCAGGACATGTTCTGAGCTGCTTGGTCCTAGGTGTAGAGGCTCTGGCCTCTAGAAATGTTGTACTGAGTTGACTTCTGAGTGTCCAGAGGCCAGAAAACATGTAACAGAGTTCCTTGGATCTGTGTGACCACTTGGATATCCAACTGTGATCGCAGACACGCATGGTGGATTTATGAGTGCTGCCTCAGGGTGGAGCTGAGTGCTTCCTGCTGGGACTGTGTGATCTTCCTGGGAGGCCAGGGTGGCACAGCAACCCATGGTGCTCTGGAGGCTCTCGCTGAATCTGTGTGTAGCTTAGAAGGTAAAAATGTGTCTTTTCATTGGTATGGAGCAGAGTCTCAGAAGGACAAGGGGATGGTCCTATAAGAAATTGATGCTGGGGCTGGCGCTGTGGCACAGCAGGTTAAAGTCTTGGCCTACAGTACTGGCATCCCATATGGGTGCCGCTTCATGTCCCAGCTGCTCGACTTCTGAGCCAGCTCTCTGCTAAGTCCTGGGAAAGCAATAGAAGATGGCCTGAGTCCTTGGGGCACTGTACCCATTTGGGAGACCCAGAAGAAGATTCTAGCTCCTGGCTTTGGATCATCTCAGCACTGGCCATTGCAGTCATGGGGGAGTGAACCAGCTGTTGGAAGACCTCTCTCTCTCTCTCTCTCTCTCTCTGGCTCTCTCTCTCTTTCTGGCTCTACCTCTCTCTAACTTTTTCAAATAAAATAAATCTTTTTTAAAAAATAACTTAATGCTAATGGGTGCATTTGTTCTAACTTGGAAAGGAAATTTCATTCCTCTGCTTCAAGTCAGCTTGCAATTCAGGAAGGGCAGCATTTTGGTGCATTTGGAGAATCTTTAGGCTTCTTGCTTCTTCTCTGCTGGCCTCTCCCTTGTAAATTATCAGGTAGCATCATTCATTGCTCTGGCAGGACCCATATTTTTAAAATTTATTTGACAGATAGAGTTAGACAGGGGGAGAGAAAGAAAAAGGTCTTCCTTCTGTTGGTTCACCCCCCAAATGGCCACCATGGCTGGAGCTATGCCAGTCCAAAGCCAGAAGCCAGGTGCTTCTCCAGGTCTCCCATGCGGGTGCAGGCACCCAAGCACTTGGGCCATCCTCCACTGCCTTCCCGGGCCACGGCAGAGAGCTGGAACCAAAGAGGAGCAGCCGGGACTAGAGCTCGGCACCCATACAGGATGCCGGTGCCACAGGCGGAGAATCAGCCAAGTGAGCCACAGCGCTGGCCCCAGGATCCATCTTTAAAGCCATGTTGTTTCTCTTCTTCATGAGAATACTTCAGAAAGTTAATGGAAAATGGAATCAAAAGATAACTTTATTTTGGTGTAAAATTTTTTAAACCCACGCATATTTCTTGTAACACATATTTTCTATATAATGTTTGCAGATCCCTCGTTTATCATAACAAGTCTTTGCAAATTTTTTGTCATTGTCTTGTTTCTTTAGTTATTAGGAATAAATTATTTTGCTAGGTTGAAATTAGCCTATTTGAATTAGTGTCAGATCTCATTTGCTGTGAAATTAAGAATTATTTTATGGATAATGAAAGCAATTTAATGATGTGGTGTAAAGGAGAAAACAGTATTACTCAAGCTGTTAACACCAGGGGACTTCTCGCTGACCTCTTACAGTGCCCTGCAGACTGTACATTATTGCACTCTTGAGGATCCAGGGCTGAAGTCTGGCCTGAAGGTATTTTAGAGAATTCTCCATGTGGAAAAGTCGTAAAAAAGCAGAGGAATATAATTAGCAATAAATTAGAAGGCAGAAGAGACTTCTAGAATTGAACGGACCACAAGGTTTGCTTGGATTTTTTGAGCAGTACAGCACTAAGTTGTCTGTATTGGGCACCAGAAACAATCACTACAGCCTTGTGAAATTAAAAACTCTATGAAGTTCTGCAGAATGGTGTTTGAGACTCACTAATAGGACTCGACCTACAAGGAATGCAGATGAGACAGCATCTCTGACCTTAACAGTGGCGGTCTTTACTTTCCTTTTATATTGCTGTAGCAACTTTAAAATGCCTTTTGTTTAAAAACCTGAGGAAATGTATCTGGAAAGTCTTTTTGGCCATCTTTTGTTATCAGTAAATTCACCATCTTAAGTTTGTTATAACTTACTGAACCTGTGGTACTAGGAACTTGATAGAACTTTGCAGCATTAGACTACAATTTGCTGCTTGCTCAAAACCGAGGGAGTTGGAGCTTACCCAGCATAATTAGAAATGTGCCCTCTATTTGAAGCCTTGGCAAGAACCATAATTTAGGATTGCGGCTGTATGTCAATGGTAGAACGTGTTGTTCAGTCCTGAGTTTGGACACCTTGTTTGTATATGACAGAAAAACAGCTTTCAGAAACTTCCTGGTGGATAAAGTATCCTTTTCACAATCTGGTGGTTTCACTGCTTTTTTTTTCTGAAGGTTTAATTTTCCCTTCAAGTGCAGGCATGTTCGTTTTATCAAAGCTGGCATTTTCTCTTCTTTAAAAATAAACCTTGAGTATTCTGAAGAAATTTTCCAAACCACTAGGGTATATAAAAGCATGTTGTGTGAGCATAATTACAAGGGTGAAATGCTTTGCTTTTGAATAGCAATGGACCAACACTTGGTGTGATAAGAAACATAGTTTTTATTCCATTTTATGGTTGAAAACCTGCTTACTACTGCTCCTGATCGTAATCTTAGTCCTTTTTTTTCAAATGGATTTAGAGCCCACAGCACCTTTTTATCCACCTTCTCTCTGAAAAGCAGTGGGAGATAGAGCAAATTTTTTAGATTTATTTATTTGTGAGGTAGAGTTACAGACAGAGAGAGAGGTCTTCCATCCACTGGTTCACTCCATAAATGGTTGCAATGGCCAGAGCTGAACCGATTCCAAAGCTGGAGTCAGGAGCTTCTTCAAGGTCCCCTGCATGGTTTCAGGGGCCCAAGAATTAGGCTATCTTCTGCTGCTTTCCCAGGCCATAAGTTTCACTTTTAATTCTTCCTATGACTTTAATTTAGCTACCTGGGAACCCTGAGCAGAGGATAGGACAAGTGTTCCCAGCCTCATTCTATGGGTCAGGAATAAATAAAGCCTCACGTAGTGGTTGCATTTGTTCATCTGGAACTTGATACCAGAGCCCAGAATTTTAGTTTCATAAATATTGAAGATTTTTGGCTCCAGAGTTTAAAAGTTCAGCATCTTTACTTTTTGTTATTCTGAATGTGATTTACTTGTCCCTAAAGTATGCACATTACACAATTTATGATTTAGAAAGTGGAAGTAGAAAAAAAGAAAATGGAAGTTAGCCCTCAGTTCTGTTTGGAGATGTCCGAAGCACTTGTGACAGTTTTGTGTATCCTCTTACAGGTGCTTTCCCCACCTTAATAAAAGTGGGGGTGGGTGTGGGGGTGTATTTGTGTGTGTACTGTGCTCACATGCACATAGAAATGACTTTGTGCAGAACTGTGTTCTTAATAGGATGGTTTTCCATCTTCCTTTTTATACTTGACAGTAGAGTAATTTTTGTATCATTATAAACATACAGATCTGATTCTTTTCAGTGACTGTATAAGATTACATTTTATTCCAACACAAGTGGTTGCTATTTTGTGTAATAATTCTGATTTTTTACCATTAAAATAATGCTGGAGTGAGAAACCTGGAATATCCATACCTGAGCATCCCTGGAACTGTTTTGATGACCTGTATTATTTGAGAATCACTAGGTCAAGTACATTCCTGTTTAAAATGTTGCTAGGTCCTTCTGAATTATCCTCCAGGATTGCATCCGTCTAGACTTCCACAAACAGTGAGGTAAATCCCCTGTGCTTTCCATCAACACTGGGTCTTTTATAATTCACATTCCTTTCAGTGAAGCATCTCTGCTTCAACACAAGACATTTGGAAGGGAAGAGCTGCCCTTCCATCATTCCCTGTTGGCACACCAAGGGCAGGCGGTGTAGAGGAGTCCATTAAAGCTAACAGGGAGGTGAGCATCTGTTAAGCTAGAAACAGAGGTGTTTGGCTTCCATTCCTGTTTATTAATTTAGATAATGGTTATGGAAGGCTGTTACTGGCCAGGGACCCTGGGAATAGCATGATAAACAAGACCATGCTCTGCTTTCACGAGCTTGCATTTTAGACTGGGTCAGCCTTGAGCACTTCCAATAGAATATAATGTCAAGTGTGGTGAAGACTTCAAATGAAAAATAAAGCAGAGAAAAGGACAAGGGAGGAGGTGTGTATGGGGAGACCAGGTGCAGGAGAGGATGTCATTTGGATGGTCTTGGAAGGTTCTCTGCTGATGGGACTCTTGAATAGAGACCCACGTGCAGTGAAGTCTGAGCCCCACTGATAACCTGCAGAAGGCCCCATCCTGCTGGAGCTGGCAATAGCAAGCACAGAAGGCCTGAGAAAAGAGCCAGTCAGGCAGGTTCCAGAAGAAACCCCAGAGCTGCACTGACTTTTGATTTGCTAGAGGAAGATAATTGAGCTACTTACTTTCTTTGTTGAATGCTGTGTTCAGGCGAATGAAACCTTGAACCACATGTGTGTATCTTTGAAGGAGTGAAGCTGTTCATGTACCATAGCCCTTGAACCACTAGAATGCAGCATCTTAACCACTAGACAGCAAGTCTCTGTCAGCATTCTGCATAATGAAGTGGCATTGCATGCCAGCTCTTTCACTACCAGAAGGATGACTTTGTTGAAATATACACAGGAGTTGAACAGACCTCTGCACCTTCAGTGTGGAAAAGACTAGAGCAGTACACTCTTGTGCCTAACTGCCCTTCATTCTGCCTCTTTGTGTTGGACATGATTAAATGTGCTTTCAAAGCTCTGGTGCTCACAGCTGAAAACAAAGTAGGTTGGTGGGCAGTCACAGACAGCACTGTCCAGTCACCAGGCCAGGTAGTTTCTCCTTAACCACTGTGCCAGATGCCCTACTCCACCCATTATTAACTCTAGGCCTTTCAGAGTTATTGGCTATGTTATAAAATTTCTAGATTTCTAAGGGGTTTTGTAAATCTTTAAAGTAAAAAATAAGAACATTTGTTGCCACCGTTGTGGCTTAGCTGGTAAAGCCACCGCCTGTGGTACCAGCATCCCACATGGACACTGATTCAGTCTTAGCTACACTTCCAATCCAGCTGTCTGCTAATGCACTTGGGAGGGCAGCACAAGATACCCAAGTGCTTGGGCTCCTGCACCCCCGTTCCTGTCTCCTGGCTTTGTTCTGGCACAGTCCTGGCTGTTGTGGCCATTTGGGGAATGAACTAGTGTATGGAAGACCTCTCTCTTTCTCTTTCTCTGTCTCTCCCTCTCTTTATGTAACTCTGCCTTTAAAATAAATGCAATGTTTAAAAGAACCTTTATCCATTCAAAGAAAGCCTCAAGTAGAAAGAAAAAGAATCTTGCAGACCCACGGTATAAACTGACCTAAAACCTTGACTGAAATTTTTGTTGAAGTTTGCTGATAGTGTTCTTCAGAAGTGACACATACTGACTTATGTGAAATGAGCTGATTGATATTCTTGAAACTGTGTAAAAATTAATCTGCTGGTTTTTACATGATGTACCTGTTATACCCCTGAGCTACTCAAGAGCTGTTGGGTAGAGATGTTATTATTGCAAAGTGGTCACACTGCACAGCTCCCGTGGGCACCATTACACTCTGTGACTGGCACTTCCAGGGCTAGTGCTGTGCACACCTGGGAAGTCTTACCCACAGGTAGTGTGGTATGCGCACAATGTCTGCATGATGGTTCTCTCTTCATTTAGATGGTTGGTAGGGTTCCATTAGTACACAGTCCCTCAACTTGTGACTTTTCAGTATTGCTCACTAACAATTGCGGCCCTGAGGGGTTGCCCACTTTTCCAGAGATAAGGACAGGCCTAAACTTGCCTCCTGGAACTTTCTCTGAGTTATAAACCTCTTAGAGTTATTATACAACCTTGACATTTTGTATTTAATGGTGTATTTTTAAGCAGAGGTATCTTATAAGCATAGTGCAGCAATCATAGACTTATTTTTATTATTCTTTTTTTTGTTAAGGAGGAGGGAGTAAAGCATTGTTGGTCAGTGCACATGGTGCTTAATGTGGAGTCTGGAGGTGGAGATGGTGTTTTCTTACTTCTATAGTTTCTGATTTCCAACTATCTCCAAGAGGTAAACACTAGAATTAGGTCTAGGCTGTGGTTCTAGCTGGCATAGCTCTGTTTTAAATTTCATCTCACAGCTGCTTGGCATCAAGATTTCCAGCTTTCCAAGGCTGGCCACACATTTAAAGCAAGCATCTAAACAAGTTGTTAGAGGAAAAGACACAGCCATGGTAACGATGACACTAAATGAATCATTTGTGTGATATCTGACACCTCATCACCTAGTTGAAATATCTATGTGTTTGCTGCAATAAAAATAATTCAGACTTACTGAAACTATACATTTTCATTCCTTCCACATATGAGACAATCTATTTTCTGACTCATTGGGCATCTAAAATTCTGTGGTTAGGGGCTAGTGTTGTGGTGCAGTGGGTTAAGCCACCACCTGTAATGCCAACATCCCATACTTGTTTTCTTTCTGTAATCCAGTAGATGAAAAACAGCCACCACTTCCAATACATCAGTTGTATAAAAGCAATTTCACTTTATTTAAACACTCTAAGGAGAAAAAGCAGATGAGTATGTACTGTCAAATTTTAGATCGAATGTTGGAATAAATTCCATGACAAAAGTGAAACAAACAATCGACTTGTGGCCCCACTGCACTGGAGCCTGGCCTCCCTGCCTACTTGGGACAGACAGCAGGAGCTCAGGAGAAGCCTGGAGCCACACCCCCTGTGCAAGCCTACACAGGCTTGGTCTTTGTTTTCTGATTGGTGGGAGCCTGGAGGTAATCCAATCAGACTTGATATATGCCATTGAATACTGAGTTTATAAAAAGGGTACTCAGTGCTGCTGTTTCCCTTTTCTCTTCTTGGTGTCCAGCGTTGTGGAGTTCTTCATTGGAACATGTGCTAAGCCATGGCCCTAAGAACAAGGAGGTGAGCAGCCAAGAGCAATACCTGCAGGGAGGGCCGGGATGCTGGTGTCAAAGGAGTGGCAGTGGATTCAACAGGACCCTCAGGTTTGTCCATCCTTGCCTGGTGAGTCTTCTTGAAATGCTTGTGCGTATCATTCATATATTTATATATTATAAATTTAATATCATATGTGCTAAATAGATTGTAAATTGTATATTGTAAAATGTATATGTACTCGGGGTATCACATACAGTTCCAGGAGGTGTGAGCCTACCTGGCTGAATTCTGATGCCAGGGTGGGTGAACCAGCAGCAGGTGAGTCACCTTCTTTTGGGTGGGTGATTTAGATGCCCAGCGACTGTGTTAATTTCCAGGTCTCTTGTTTCGTTTTCTGGATTTATAGTTTTACTTAGTGGATAGGAGCTGAGAAAATGGATCTGGTCATCCAGCAAGGAGGTTCCTGCTCACAGGCTTTGCTTCCTGGTTTTCCTAATTTGCTAAGATTGTTTATCTCAGTTTGCATTGAGGGTTCTCCAACACAGCAGTGATAGCATTGATTGGTAAACCCAAAATGATGGCTTAATAGGTGTCCTTCCCCCACTGAATTCTAATCCTGTCTCTGTGATATCCAGTGTTTCCCTAATTTTATGAAAAAGTTCCTGAGGAATATATTCTTATATTGTAATGAATGCAGTTATAAGAGGAAACATATCATGTAAAATGTACATAGTCCAGTCATATTATTGCATTAACTAAGCATATGGGGACTCTGTTTATCATCAGAGGCACCTAGATCCGAGGATGGCACCGAAATTTTGAGAGGGAAGCATTACTTCCTAAGTATATTTGTTTCAGTTATAAAACTATAATGTTCTGAATAACTCAATACAGGTTCTTTTTACTTCTAAATTAGATTTTGAAATATTGAAATCATTTGGATTATGATATTTTTAGACCATATTTAGGTCTGAGAGGGCAGGGGCATTGTTTCTGCACAGTATCCACAATGGTTGCCATATAATTGGTTCTAAAACATCAGTTGATGAATTGAAATCTCTATTTGTCCCTGTGTTTCAAACAACACAAAATTTCAAAATCCGTAGGTATTGTGTTTTATGGTTTGGTTCTTACAGTATGTGGTGAATCGAGTCTCCCTTCCTTCTGGTTAGCAGTTCCTAGTGTTGACACCCAAGGATCGTTCCTTGATCCTCATCTTATGAGATGCTGACCAGTGACTACTCAGAAACAGCCCTTTGGTACACGTCCTCAAGGATGTTCCAGTTTCCTCCTCATCCACTCTTGCTGTTCCTGTTAGTGCTGATTGTTCAAATCCAGAAGTTGAAATGAACCCATATTAAGTCCAGGTGTTTGTTCTCACTGGTTTTCCCATCCTAGACAGCCTTATCTCTATACCGTGTTTCAGGAAGGTCTTGGATTTTTCTCGCCTCATTAGCTAGACCTGTTTATATTGCCCATGGTTTTCTCATTTTGGCTATTTTAGAGCTTGGTTCGGTGATTCCATAATTCTTTTCCCTCACACACAACAAGCCAAGAAAAATCTGTTCTGTTGTTTTCTCATGCTCCCAATCCACAGATGTTCTCTGATAACAATCACCAGGCATCTCAAAGGCTGGCTGGTCCCTACACCCTTCTCAAAGCCACATGCATATGTGATTATTTTGCTTTTTGCTTTTATGTCTGAATTCTGTCACATTTTCCACACCTCTGCTCCTGTGACCACCATAAAACTTGAGCATCTCCCACAAAAATCCTAGGCTAGCAATTTCTAGTGTACTACTAATAAGAAGTTAAAATATAGAAACTTTCTGGGGAGATTCCAAAATTAGAGTGGTTTATGCAAAACATCGTGAGATACTTTCCCTCTGTTTAACTAAAGTCAGATCTATGGGGGAAAACTAGATGGAGAGTTTGCTACAAACAATGTCTTTGTTTCACCTTTATAAAATTTTGTTTGTGAGTTATATAGGCCTCAGTAATTATGAATGGGAAAACTAAAACTGTGACTTGCAATTCCATATTGCAAATATTGTAAAGTTTTCTACTGAAGTGCTGTGGTGAGAGAACAGGCATGGAGTCCAGGAAATCCTTCAGTGAACTGGTATATGTGTAGTTTCCAGAGTGCTGCTTTCAAAGACATTTAAACTTTGTAAACATTTTCTTACATATGATGTTAAATTTAAAATTGCTGCTTCAACAAACACTGAGCTCTATGTGATTGGTAACCCCTCCTATACTAATGAATACCTTGCTTGATTTTCCCACCTGATTACTTTGGAAGATGACATGTGAGTGTCAAATGGGGAAAGAAAGATTTTTTTAAGATTTATTTAACTATTTGAAAGGCAGAGATACAGAGAGGCAGGGGCAGAGAGAGAGAAAGAGAGAGGTCTTCTATCTGCTGGTTCACTCCCCATAGGGCCACAATGGCCAGAGCTGAGCTGATATGTAGCCAGGAGCCCAGAGCTTCTTCTGGGTCTCTCACATGGGTGCAGGGGCCCAAGCACTTGGGCCATCTTCCACTTTCCTAGGCCACATCACAGAGCTGGATCAGAAGTGGAGCAGTGGGGACTCAAAGCAGCGCTGTTATGAGATGCCAGCACTGCAGGCAGAAGCTTTTCCTGCTATGCCACAGTGCTGTCCCCAAGAAATATTCTTGTGGTAGACTAATGTTCATGGGTATAGCCCTCTGCTCTGTGCAGGTAGAATTTGAGTAAATCTTGGCAGACCCCTAAATTTTTGAGGTACATAGGGATACCATGATAAATGTTTTGGGACCCACAGTTTTCCAGAGAAACACTTCATGATATCTATCTACTGGGGCCCTGCCATTTATGAAAATGGGTTCTGAAGCAACCTGATTAATGAAGACATCGCCACCTATTGATCCAGTGAAGCAAGTCCAGAGGGAGCACCTCTAACCCTGGCAGAGGCTCCACCCCTGGTGACTAAGATGCTGTAGACCTGTGCTGCAGCTCATTCCACAGGGAAGGCCCTACCATACTGCTGTGAGCATCCTGGTTTAATATTTTAGTATTGTCATGTTTTGGTTTATTCTTCAACTTAAACACATGGTATCTCCATTTGGTTTGTATATATCATCTTGCAGTTTTCACAGCTAAATTCCTTTTTAAAATAATTTTTATTTATGTAAAGGTGAACAGATATCATGTGTTTCATATACACAGATTGAGGAGTGTAGTGATACTTCTAACCTTTCCCCCCTCCCCCCAGCATCCTGCCCTCCTTCCTCCTTCCTCTCTTGTGATTATAAAATAAACTGAAAGAATGTCATTGTGAAAATTGTAAGAAAGTGTAATTCTAACCTTGACAGAACTAACTACACAATATGTAGCTCCTAGTAGGAACTGAAAATGCAGATTTTGTTGTTTAAAAATTGTCATGCATTTAAATATGGAAAGCCTAGGAATTTAGATTGAGTTTAGGTGAGAATCCACCATGGTGCCTCCCCAAATGTGTGCTCTCTAAACATAATGTGCCCATAACCAACTATTGCTTTGAACCAAGGGCCATAGTGGTCACCAATGATGGGAAATGCAAGGCTTTTTAGGGCAGTGAACCTGAGGACTGTGACCAAGACCTGTCCCAGCGAGTCAGTGAGAGATCACACTGTGCTTGTGCCCGCTGGCTCCAAGCCCCAGCACTTGCCCCATCTTCCTATCAGACTTCATTTACGAAGCACACATTCAAGTGAAATCCAGTAGGAATTTGGACAGCAGGGAGTGTACTCTCTTGAGTTGGGTCCAGTTGCAGTGTCACTGGTCACATACTGATGAAGCAGGCCCTGCATTTTCAGTTCCATAGCGTAATTGGGCGAATTCTCAACCTGCCTGTAATATGTGACTATGTTATATGCACATAGGGATGTACACCCATCAGTAGGAGAATAGCATGTAGGAATTTATAATTCTCATTTCTCTTTTCACTTTCCTGGTCTCCTTCAGATATACTTCCCTTCATTTTCTATTTCTGAATTTTCAGTTTGAAGGAGGTGAGATGACAGTGTAATGTGTTACTTGGATGTTGTCTTGAATATTCTCTTGACAGAATTCCCAAATCTTTATTTTAAAGATATAAACTGCTGGAAATTTAGTTTAGTCAAGTTCGTGAATGTTTTTCTTAAGATTTATTTATTTGAAAGTCAAGTTACACAGAGAGAGAAGGAGAGGCAGAGAGAGAAAGAGGTCTTTCATCTGCTGGGTCACTCCCCAGTTGGCCACAATGACCAGAACTACGGTGATCCGAAGCCAGGATCCAGGAGCTTCTTCCAGGTCTCCCACACAGGTGCAGGGGCCCAATGACTTGGGAAGACCTTTACTGCTTTCTCAAGCCATAGCAGAGAGCTGGATCATAAGTGGAGCAGCTGAGACTTGAACCGGTGCCCATATGGGATGCCAGCACTGCATTTGGTGGCTTTGCCTGCTATGCCACAGTGCCAGCCCCAATCATGAATGTTTTAAAAATCATTTCTGTCCCATGAAGCCTACCAAAACCCCACAATATTAACCTAAGTTCCTTAATTTTTATTTGCATTTTAAGTATAGGAACCTTTTTTGCATGTTTTTTTCCAGCCTTATTACAGTACAACTAAGAAACAAAAATTGTATATATTCAAGGCATGCAATATGTGTTTCTATATGAGTCTGATCTTTATATTGCATTTTCACACAAACCTTTGGAATCTCCTGCTACTTACAGTATACTAAGAAAGGATTAGTACAATGAAGCTACTTAACAAATTTATCACTCTTATAGTGTTTTTTAAACTTATTTTATTTATGTATTTTCCCAGAAAGCTTTTATTTAAGGTACACATATTTTATGCATTCCATAAATACATCTTTAGCAGCATAATAATTCTTCCTACTGCACCTGCCCTCTCACTTATACTCCTATCATTTTATAGTGTTTTTTAAGAATACTGACCTAGGAAATTACAAGTACAGAATATAGGGTAAACTGGTTACCCGGGGTATATATTAGATTTTCAGAACCTTACCTCATAATTGTAAATTTGATTTTTTTTATGATTTATTTGAAAGGCAGGGGCTGGCACCATGGCTCACTTGGTTAATCCTCTGCCCGGGATGCCGGCATCCCATATAAGTGCAGGGTTCTAGTCCCGGTTGATCCTCTTTGGTTCCAGCTCTCTGCTGTGGCCCAGGAGGGCAGTGGAGGATGGCCCAAGTGCTTGGGCCCCTACACCTGCATGGGAGACCAGGAGGAAGCACCTGGCTCCTGGCTTTGGATCGGTGTGTCGCCAGCTGTAGGGGCCATTTGGGGAGTGAACCAATGGAAGGAAGACCTTTCTCTCTGTCTCTCTTTCTCACTATCTATAACTCTACCTGTCAAATAACAAAATAGAAAGGCAAGAAAGAGAGAAGGAGAGTAAGACAGAGACAGAGAAAGTGAGAGAGAGGATGAGGGATATCTCATCTCATGCATTGTTTCACTCCTCAAATGTCCTCAGTGGCAGGCCTGGGCCTCAGGTCTCCCACTTTGGCACAGGGGCCCAAGTCGTGGGGTCATCTTCTAGTGCTTTCCCAGGCACATTAGCAGGGAGGTGAATGGGAAGTGGAGCAGCTGGGACTCGGTCTGGTTCCCATATGGGATGCTGGCAGTCCAGGTGGAGGCCCAAGCTTTTACACCCCAGCTCCAGCACCATAACCATATATTTGTATCGTTTGACTAACATCTCTTCATTTTCATGCTCCCAGTGCATCACAAACACCATCCTGCTCTCTGACTGTGTTAGTTTGACTTTTGTATATTCCACATGTAAGTGTGCTCATGTAGTATTTCTTATTTCTGTGTCTTGTTTCACTCACTGTTATGTCCTATAGTTCCATACTTTTGGATCCATCTTGTGACAAGTAGTAGTGTTTCCTTTCTTTTTAAGGTTTGGTGAGGATGCCACTGTGTGTGTATCCCATTTTTCCTTATGCATCCATCAGCAAACATTTGGGTTATTTCCATATCGTGGAATTGTGAATGATGCTGAAGTGAATGGAGGGGGGGGGTGCAGACAATTCTTTGAGATGGTGATTTTCTTTTGGATTCATGGCCAATAAAGGTTATTCCTTTTTTAATTTCATTTGAGGGACTTCCATATTGCTTTTCATAGTGAATGGTACAATTTACATTCCCTCCAATACTGTGTGTTCTGTTTTATCTACATTTTGCCCAATGTTTGTTATCTTTTAACTTTTTAATAGTAGCCATTTAACAGATGTGAGATAATAACCATTGTCATCCTGATTTTCATTTTGCTGATGATAGCAATGTTCATAACTTTTTCACATACGCACTGGGTACATTGTATGTCTTTGTTGGAAAATATTGATTCAGCCCTTTGTCGTTTTTTAATTGTATTCTTTGTTTCTTAGTGGTATTCTTGTATTACTCCCTTGATCACACATCTGGTTTGCTAATAATTTCTCCTATTCTTTGGTTTGCCTTTTCATTTCATTGATCTTTGCTTTACTGCTTTTTGTTGTAGTTTCATTTCCTTATATTTGCTTTTGCTCTCTGTGCTTTAGTTGTTAATGCATAAGCAACCACTCTTGAGGCTAATGTCAAGGAATTTTCTATTTTATAAGTTGTAAGTGTTCAGATCTTCTGTGTGGACTTTTATTCATTTTGAGTTGATTTTAATATGTGGTGTAACAATGATGCAGTTTCAGTTTTGGACATGTGGTTATCCAGGTTGCTTCTGCCTCAGATGTGGGCCTTTATGTCCAGTGACTGCATGTTTGGTAACCCTGGTGGGCCAGGGTTCCCAGTATCTTCAGTTGGATCCATTAAACCAGATGCTGTGGCTGGAGTTGAGCAGGAGCTTGGCATGTGTGGTGATTTGGGAGTAGGAAACCATGTAGTGATGGAGTCAAGACAGGGGACTGTCCTCCTCTTCTGGAAGCCAGGGCTATATGAGGGTATGTCAGAAAGTTTTTTGAAGGGTAGACATTCGGCATAGTGGGAAAGACAATGCTCAGGATACCAGTGGCAGCCAGTGATGGCTTAAGTAGTTGGATTCTTGCTATCACATTGGAGACCATCTCCCAGCTTCAGCCTGGGTCAGATCAGCCCTGAGTATTGTGGGCATGTGGGTACTGAACTACTAGATGGGTGCTGTCTTTCTCTCTCTCTTGCTCTCTCTCTCTCTCTTCCTCCCTCCCCCTTTTTGATTCTCTGTGTTTTGCTTTTGAAACCAACTGCAATATTAAAACTAGGTGTAAAAATGGATATGGGCTGGCGCCGCGGCTCACTAGGCTAATCCTCTGCCTTGCGGCGCCGGCACACAGGGTTCTAGTCCCAGTCGGGGTGCCAGATTCTGTCCCGGTTGCCCCTCTTCCAGGCCAGCTCTCTGCTGTGGCCCGGGAGTGCAGTGGAGGATGGCCCAAGTGCTTGGGCCCTGCACCCCATGGGAGACCAGGATAAGTACCTGGCTCCTGCCATCGGATCAGCGCGGTGCACCGGCCACAGCATGCCAGCCATGGCGGCCGTTGGAGGGTGAACCAATGGCAAAGGAAGACCTTTCTCTCTGTTTCTCTCACTCTCCACTCTGCCTGTCAAAAAAAAAAATGGATACGGATGATTATCCCAGGAGCAGTAGATTACTGAGTAATTTCCTAGAATCACACAGTGGGATGTGTGTAGCTTACAATGATCTGTTATATCTGTTATTAGAAAATGAAATAAAGGGGGAGAGGAGGCAAGATGGCGGAATAGGAAGGGAGCACACTGATAGTCCGGGGAGAGATAGTTTAATAAAAATGGAGATACTGCAGGTTGAAGGAAGAGTAGGAGGAAACAGCAGAAGAAACTCTTCCGGAACACGTGATTCACAGCGGACCTGCGTGGAGAGCGTGGGAGCCCACAGTTCGGGACACCAGCGGCAGACTCAACACACCAGCGCTGGAACGCGAGGTGAGCCGAACCTCAATAGCCCGAGACACTGGCAGGCAAGCGGAGAGAGGAGACTAGAGGGAACGACCCCCGGTGGGGGGGACGTTCACCAGGCTAACTGGAAGAGAGAGAGAGAGAAAAAAAAAGGTGACTGGTACGGACACGAGTTTCTTTCTCTCCGCTCACCTCTCAAGGGCGAGCAAGACAAAGAGCAGGCGCCATCTTGGACATACGTCATAAGCAGAGCGACCTCAGGTCTGCACCGGCCCTGAGCCTAGCAGAAAAGCCTGACTCTGGGCGGGGCGAATTAACAGGAGATTAGGACAGAGTAAATTTGTGGTGCTACTGAACTGAGACTGTGAAAAAAGAGACGGTGGGGGAGAGAACTCACAGAATTCATGTGAGTACTCTCCAGAGACGCTACAATTCCGTAACTACCAACAACAGATGCTGGCGATGATGTGGGGAAAAAGGGACACTAACCCACTGTTGCTGGGAATGCAAACTGGTCAAGCCACTATGGAAGTCAGTCTGGAGAGACCTCAGAAACCTGAAGATAACCGTACCGTTTGACCCAGCCATCCCACTCCTTGGAATTTACCCAAAGGAATTTAAATTGGCAAACAAAAAAGCGGTCTGCACCCTAATGTTTATTGCAGCTCAATTCACAATAGCCAAGACCTGGAACCAACCTAAATGCCCATCAACAGTAGACTGGATAAAGAAATTATGGCATATGTACTCTTTAGAGTACTATACCACAGTAAGAAACAACGAAATCCAGTCATTTGCAACAAAATGGAGGAATCTGGAACACATCATGCTGAGTGAAATCAGCCAGTCCCAAAGGGACAAATACCATATGTTCTCCCTGATCGGTGACAACTGACTGAACACCAAAAAGCAAACCTGTTGAAGTGAAATGGACACTATGGGAAACGGTGACTTGATCAGCATAGCCCTGACTGTTAATGAACAACTTAATACATTATCCCTCTTAGTAGTTTTTTTGTCTGTTCTACTTAATATGACTGGTTTAATTCTGTAATTAGTACACAGTTATTCTTAAGTGTTGAAAATTAACTGAAATGTGATCCCTGTTAAACATAAGAGTGGGAATAAGAGAGGGAAGAGATGTATAATTTGGGACATGCTCAAGCTGACTTGCCCCAAATGGTAGAGTTAGAAACATACCAGGGGATTCCAATTCAATCCCATTAAGGTGGCATGTACCAAGGCCATCTCACTATTCCAAGTGATCAATTTCAGTTCACAATTGATCATAATGAAAGGACTAAGAGTCAAAGGGAGCACATAAACAAGTCTAGTACCTGCTAACACTAACCGATAGAATAAATAAAGGGGAGAGTGATCCAACATGGGAAGTGAGATACTCAGCAGACTCATAGAATGGCAGATGTCCTAAATAGCGCTCTGGCCTCAGAATCAGCCCTAAAGGCATTCGGATCTGGCTGAAAAGCCCATGAGAGTATTTCAAGCATGGAAAGCCAATACACTCTGGCAAAAGATCTCTGTGAGTGAGATCCCAGTGGAAAGAACAGGTCATCAAAGAAGGAGGTACCTTTCTCTGAAGGGAGGAGAGAACCTACACTTTGACTATGACCTTGTCTAAACGAGATAAGAGTCAGAGAACTCAGAGGGCTTCCATGGCCTTGGAAACTCATGACTGGAGCATAGGGAGATTACTGATGCCATAGACAGGAGTGTCAATTGGTAAAGTCAACAACAGGAGTCACTGTGCACTTACTCCTCATGTAGGATCTCTGTCCTTAATGTGCTGTGCATTGAGATTTAATGCTATAACGAGTACTCAAAGAGTATATTTCACTTTGTGTTTCTATGGGTGTGCAAACTGTTGAAATCTTTACTTAATGCATACTAAACTGATCCTCTGTAAAAAAAAAAAAAAGAAATTATCAATTCCCAACTTGACTCTCACTGGGATTAAACATGACAATAGGTCTGATCTGATTTCATCATCATTTAAAAAAAATCATCTATTATTTTTCACTTTATGTTTCTGTGTGGGAGCAAACTGTTGAAATCCTTACTTAATGTATACTAAGCTGATCTTCTGTATATTAAGATAACTGAAAATGAATCTTGATGTGAATGGAAGGGGAGAGGGAGTGGGAAAGGGGAGGGTTGTGGGTGGGAGGGACGGTATGGGGGGGAAGCCATTGTAATCCATAAATCGTACTTTGGAAATTTATATTCATTAAATAAAAGTTTAAAAAATGTAAAAAAAAAAAAAAAAAACAAAAGAAAATGAAATAAAGGAGCTCAAGGCTCTGTCCATAAAATAATGCAAAAGATAAATGTAGACTTGCTAAGTACAAATTTTATATGAGTTTTGAAATGTCACACTAGCCCATAAATATGTACGACTCTTGTTGATAGCATTTAAGTAAAAATACCAACATGTTACTTGGTGTATAAAGTTAAGGGGTTTTAAATGATTAATGTCACAACTAATATTATGGTATTTGAAAATGGTTAATTAATACAAGCAAAAACATAACCTGAACTGTTCTTTCTTGTCATGTTCAGTTAAAGGCTACTATGCTGTGTTTTAAGTTGGTGACGGATATTTATTTTAGATTGTTTCCTTTAATTAAGAAAAATGGTAGTATGTTCTCATGTGTATGTGAAATTGAATAGCAATTGTATTGCAATTGAATGCAGTTGTTTTGCATCAGAGGAATACAATGAATACAAGATAAGCTTTTTTCATATTTGAGATTTTATTGGTTTTTGAGAATCACTACAGAGACATTTCAATTTGTACACTATTTTTAACAAACGAAAAATTTAAAAATTGAGGGTTTGTCATTCTTTTTAAATCTTTTATTATTTTTGAAATAGTGTATTTTTTAATTTACCTCATAAGAGCTTTATAGTCCACTCAATAAAGAGTTCAGCTAGTAAGGAAGAATATAGGCAAGGGCAATAAGAATAATCAAACAAAAAAAAGTCCTATCTTTATGATCAGTTATGAACTTAAACTGATCACTTTAGTTAGATGGCATTAAGTGTCAAAGGGATCACATAAATAAGACCAAGTGTCTGCTAAAAACAATAGACAGAATTAAAAAGGAGAGAATGATCCAACATGGGAAGCAGGCCACACAGCAGACTCATAGAATGACAAATACCCTAAACAGCACTCTGGCCTCGGAACCAGCCCTTAAGGCATTCGGATCTGGCTAAAAAGCCAATGAGAGCATTTTAGGCATGAAAAGCCAAGAAACTATGGCAAAAAATCTCTCACATGAAAGATCTCTGAGAATGAGATCCCAGGGGGAAAGAAAGGGCCATCAAAGAGGTCAGTACCTTTTCTCTGAAAGGAGGAGAGAACTTCCACTTTGATTATGGCCTTGTCTAAATAATGTTGGAATTTGTGGACTCCAGAGGCTTCCATAGCTTGGCAGCTCATGACCCAGAGCCTAGGGTGATCACTGACGTCAAATATAAGAGTGTCAGTTGTTAAATCAACAACAGGTATCACTGTGCACTTGCTCCCCATGTAGGACCTCTGTGCTTAATGTGTTGTACTATGAGAATTAACGGTAAAACTAGTCTTCAAACAGTACTGTAAACTTTGTGTGTCTGTGTGGGTGCAGTCTGTTGAAATCTTTACTTAGTAGAGAGTTGATATTCTGTATATAAAGATAATTAAAACTGAATCTTAATGAAGAATGGGTTGGAAGAAGGAATAGGAGTTGGGATGGTTTGTGGGTTTGAGGGCAGGTATGGGGGGAAGAACTGCTATAATCCAAAAGTTGTACACACGAGATTTATATTTAGTAAATCACAGGTTTCTATAAAAATGTCTACTACAGTCATAACACAGTAAATTTTAAAATGATCATGAATTATTAAAATTATAGTAGCATATAATTCTTAACAATTTGACAATGATATAAAAGAAAGTTTGACAAAAGTATATTTGCAGCAATACTGATACACCCAGGCATTAATTTCTTTTCTGTTTTTCTTTTGTTGTTGTCTGATTTTTTTAAAAGAAAATTTTAGCTCCCATGTATAAAGGAGAACATCTAATATTTGTCTTTCGGTGTCAGGGTCATTTCACTGAGCATGAAATCCTCCAGTTGCAATGATATTGATGATAATAACAGGATTTCATTTTTTATAGTTCTGTAATACTCAGTTCTGCATATGTGAATCCAATTTTGGCAGCACCACTGATTGAATAGATTATACTTTTTTTCAGTGTATAGTCTGAGCAGTTTCATGAAAAATCAATTGGCTTTACCTGTTTGGATTAATTAATTAATTAATTTCCACTATCATGCTGCTTTGATTGCTATAGCTTTGTAGTAAGCTTTGAAGTCAGGTATTCTGATGCCTCCAAGTTGATTTTTTTTTTATTTTACTCAGGATCATTTTGGCTATTCTTGATATTTTGTGATTTCTTATGGAATTTAGGATTATCTTCTCATTCTGTAAAAAATGTCATTGGTGTTTGATAGTAATTTCATGCAATTTGTAGGTTGCTTTACAGGTATTTTAATTATACTAATTCTTCCAATCCATGAGCAAGTTACATTTTTCCATTTTGGGCGTCCTTGATGATTTATTTCTTAACATTTTAGAATTTTCATTGTAGATATCTTTCACTTAATTGGTTACATTTATTCCTAAATGTTTTATTTTTGTCCCTATTGTGTATGGGATTCATTTTTAGATTTCATTTTTGGCAAATTGGTTATTAGAATATAAAAAAGCTACTGTTTTTGTATATCAATTTCATAACCTGTAACTTTACTGAATTGGTTTTTCATCTTGAACCATTTTTTGGTGGCGTGTGTATATTTTTCCATGCACAATATCATGTATTCTACAATGTTGTTGAATTCAGTTATTGTTAGTAGACGTGTTGAGGTATATTTCATGTTATAAATGTAAGAGCATGTCAAAAAGGCTTAAAGTTTACCTGTGGAAAATTTCTCTGTTGTTTGCTGTATGGGAATTAGAGTAGTCCCTGGTAGACTTGTGGACTGCCATTGCTAATGGAGTGCGTGGGTTCACCCATTGGTTTATCACTGCTTTCTGTGTCCCCCAACAGACTCCCAGTGAGACCGTGAGGCTTCTTAAGGGAAGGCCTATACTCAAGGTTGTGTGCTGAGTGTTGCTGGCAGCAGCATAAAAGTAACATGGTCTCATGGGATCATTTCAGACATTTGTATCTCCACCTGGGTGATGCAGAGTCTTGTGTGTTGTGGGATGGTGAGACTGGATGCACCAGATGACTGCTGGCTGCCCCTCACTTGCTGCCAGGCACCACCAGGACATGGTTAAGAAAGTAGCTGCTCCTCTGCACCTGTCTCAGATGGTGAAGTGCCGTATCTCAGACACCGGGGAAGTCCACACAGAGGTACACACCTTGCTGAGGATGGAGACACAGAGCCTGCTCAAAGCCTGGACAGGGGCACATTGAGAAGGGCAACCTTGCTGTGTTCCTGACAGGAAGTAGTCTACAAATCACTTGGCAACAGACTTGGCAGCTGGCAGCTGTCACCGAACTGCTTCAAGATCCTGTCAAATTTGTCTGGAAAGTACAGATGGCTCCATGTTTGCACAGAGGGTGAACATAAACTGTCCCTTTTTCTACTGCAGTGGGCGTCCAGAGCATGTCAAACACCACACTGCAGCAGGAGCCTCTTTATTTCAATGGACGGTGTACAATTAAGAATAAAAGAGAGCTACTGAGGCTGAGAGGCATTCCTCCCTGAGTATGTGCAGCCAGCACCCCGAATGTCAAAGCTGCCCCAGCACAGTCCCAAACAAGCTACCTTGGCCCCAGTGGAATTATTTATTCACTTACTTAAGCATTGTTCATTATGTTTCTTTGAATGACAAGAAAACAAATTTCCCATTGGCTGGATCACTCCACTTGAGTGGCAAGGGCCCAAATATCTGAGCCATCCTCTGTTGTTTCCCAGGGTATGCATAAGCAGGAACCTGGATTTGAATTCACGCCCAGGTATTGATCCTAGATACTCTGTAACTGGATGCTGGCACCAAAATGATGTCTTTAGTTGCCATGCCAAATACAATGTATTGATGCCTTTAAATTCTAATTTATTAGAATGGCAGTGTGAGATAGAGAAAGATGTTTTCATCTGTTGGCCTCACCCCCAGAGCCTGCAAACATTATGGAAGGGCTAGGCCAAAGTTGGAAGCCAAGAACTCTATCCAGTTCTCTCAGATTGCATTTCTCTGATGACTACTAATAGGATCATATATATGTCATTTTGCATTTTTTTTCTTTTGAGACCTGTCTTTTATGGTTCCTTGCCCATTTTTTAACTGGATTGGATGCTTGCTGTTGAGTTTGTTGAGTTCCTGATATAATCTGAATTTTAATCCTTTGTTGGGTTAGTAGCTTGCAAATGTTTTTTTCCCTCTCTATTGGTTGTCTCTGCACTCTATTAGGTTTTCTTTGCTGTACAGAAGATTCTGTGTTTGATGGAATTGGCTCCTCATTAAATGTTTTGTGTAATTCATTTGTAAAGCCATCAAGTCCTAGACTTTTATTTGATGGGAGGATTTTAATTACTGCTTGAAAATCATTACTTGTTGTTGGTCTGTTTAGGTATACTGTGTATTTGATTTATTTATTTTTTTTAGTAGGCAGAGTGGAGAGTGAGAGAGAGAGAGACAGAGAGAAAGGTCTTCCTTTGCCGTTGGTTCACCCTCCAGTGGCCGTGCTGATCTGATGGCAGGAGCCAGGTACTCCTGGTCTCCACTGGGGTGCAGGGCCCAAGCATTTGGGCCATCCTCCACTGCACTCCCTGGCCACAGCAGAGAGCTGACCTGGAAGAGGGACAACCGGGACAGAATCCAGCACCCCAAATGGGACTAGAACCCAGTGTGCCGGCGCCGCAAGGCAGAGGATTAGCCTAGTGAGCCGCGGCGCCAGCTTGATTTATTCTTGATAGGGAGTGTGAATCCAGTTTATGCATTTCTTCAAGATTTCTAATTTTTTACAATATACTTGGACAGTTCACTTCCTTGCCAACATTTGTATTCCTGTGGCATCCATTGTATTTTTTCTCCCTTTTGCTTTGTCAATTTTAAAGTTTTCTTATTTAATTTTTAAAACAATTTTTTATTTTCTTGTTTATTTTATACTTTTAAAAAGTTTCAATTTGATTTACTTCTGCTCTTGTCCTTTGGATTTGCTTTTGAATTTCTTCAGTGACCCATGGGACATTTAGGAGTATGTTGTTCAATTTCCATATATTTGGATATTTTCTTTCATTTTTGTTGATTTCCAGTTTTTTCCTGTCTTGTTAGAGAACAGTCATGGTATGATTTCAGTTTTTAAACTTTATTGATACTAGATTTGTCTAATATATGGTCTGTCCTGGAAAGTGTTCCATGATTTGGTGAGAAGAATGTGCAACTATTTAATAGGATCATTAGGATCTTGGCTGTATGGTATGTTTTAACTCTTTTGGATCTTCATTGATGTTCTGCTGAGATATTCTGTCCATTGTTAACAATTAAAGTCCCCCACTGTGCTGTAGTGGAGTCTGTTTCTTTTGTTAAAATAATATTTGCTTGATATATTTGGATGTTACTGTGTTAGGTGTATGCATTTTTAAGACTGTTGTGTCTTCTTGCTGAATTGGGTCTCTTGTCAATATATAATGTCCTTTGTATTTGTTTTACAGATATTGATGTAAAGTCCTTTGTCTGATATGAGTATACTATGATATGAGTATACTATTACAGTTTGTGTTTTCTACTTGTATCGTAAATCTTTTTCTCATTAGTCAGTTTCTGTCTTTGTGTAACTTTACCTGTGAAGTAAGTTTCTTGTAGGAATATAAAGTTGGGTCATACTTTTTAAAAAGTTACTTGACCAAACTTTTTCTTTTTACTGTAGAATTTAAATCATTAATATCCAAGCTAGATATTGATAGATAAAAAGTAAGTCCTGGCCAGCGCAGCAGCTCAATAGGCTAATCCTCCGCGTGAGACGCCGTCATACCAGGTTCTAGTCCCGGTCGGGGCACTGGATTCTGTCCTGTTTGCCCCTCTTCCAGGACAGCTCTCTGCTGTGGCCCGGGAGTGCAGTGGAGGATGGTCTAGGTGCTTGGGCCCTGTACCCGCATGGGAGACCAGGAGAGGCACCTGGCTCCTGGCTTTGGATCAGCGCGGTGCACTGGCCACAGCGTGCCGGCCGCAGTGGCCACTGGGGGGTAAACCAATGGCAAAGGAAGACCTTTCTCTCTATCTCTCTCTCTCTCACTGTCCACTCTGCCTGTCCAAAAAAAAGTTTAAAAAAGAAAGTCCTGCCATTTTTTCAATTGATTAGTGATTGCTTTATTTCTCAATTTCTGCCTCTATTATTTTTATTATTTAGTATATTGGTAGTCTTGCTTTATAAGGTTGAATCCTCTTTTTTCTTATTTTGTACATCTATTAGTGAATTTAGTTCTCTTGTATGTTTTCATGAAGGTTATTTCTAATGTAGGAGTCCATTTAGGATTTCTTGTAGTACTGGTCCAGTGGTGAATTTTTTCAGGGTTTTCTCCTCTGGGAAAAACTTTCTCTTTCACTTCCAAAGCATTGTTTCACTGGATGTAATAGACCTGGTTGGAAATATTTTCTTTCAAGTATTTGATTTTTTTTCATCTTTTTCTCTTCTGGTCTCTATGACATCTGCTGAGACATCTGCTGTGTGTCCAGTTGTTTTCTTGTGTGTGTAACTTGAGACTTTTCTCTGTCTTATGGATATTCTCCTTATCCTTAAGTTGACAATTTCATCATAATATATTTCTCAACAGTTTTTTTTAAAGATTTATGTATGTATTTGTTTTTAGTTAGTTAAGTTAGTTATTTGACAGATAGAGTTAGACAAGTGAGAGAGAGAGACAGAAAGAAAGTCTTCCTTCCGTTGGTTCACCCCCAAAATGGCCACCATGGATGGTGGTACGCCAATCTAAAGCTAGGAGCCAGGTGCCTCCTCCTGGTCTCACATGTGGGTTCAGGGGCCCAAGCACCTGAGCCATCCTCCACTGCCTTCCCAGGCCACGGCAGAGAGCTGGACTGGAAGAGGAGAAACTGGGACTAGAACCTGGTGCCCATATGGGATACTAGCACCACAGGTGGAGGATTAACAAAGTGAGCCATGGCATCAGCCCTTTATGTATGTATTTGAATGGCAGAGTCACAGAGAGGCAGAGGCAAAGGGAGGGGGGAGAGGTGTGTGTCACCTTTAATCTCTTGGTTCACTCTCCAAAAACAGCCAAGGCTGGGCCCCTCCAACCCAGAAGCCAGGAGCTTCCTCCGTGGATGCAGGGGTCCATCTTCTAGTGCTTTCCCAGGCCATAGCAGAGAGCTGGATTGGAAGTGGAGCAGCCAGAACTCGAGCTGGCACCCAGATGGGTGCCCCTTTCCTACTTTTCCTTCGGGTATTACTGTAACATGAGTATTTGCTTAATTACTAGTTTTCTGGATAGGAAGTAGGGCTGCTGGGAATCAAACTTGCACCCACATGTGATTCCAGCATTACAGGCAACAACTTACTCACTCCACCACAGTGCCAGTCCCCAGTGATTTCTTGATTTGTGTTGTTTTTCTTATTCACAGTGTGCATTGTTTTTCTCATTTATTTTAACTGTCAATGTGCTCTTGCATCTCGTTGAGTTTCCTTAGGATCACTGTTTTGAATTGTTTTTCAGGTATTTCATAGATTCTCTTAAAATCATGATCTATTTCTGGAAAACTATTGTGTGCTCCATTGGAGGTTTCATGATTCCTTGTCTATTCAGTATTTCCTCTGTCCTCATGTTGCTATCTGTGCATCTTATATAACACTTGATCTTTGTGGAGTAACTCTCATTGGAAAATAATTTTGTTTAGATTGAATGCAGGTGTAATTTGGTTGTTGCTTTGGCCTTGTTTCTAGTGAGCTCAGAAATGAAACCTCTGAATGATTTCTTATGTTGTTTTGAATATCAGCAGTGTCTGTGAATGCCATAATTGTCTAGCCTGCAGAAGTTCATGGAGGTAGTAATATAACTTTGAAGTGTATGTGTGTTTCCAATGGTGAATTTCTGCAGATCGTGGGGAGTTGATGTCAGTCACTTTGGGGTATGGGATGGAAGTAGCCACAATCCTGGTACTGTGGGCAGAGAGGAGGTTGTCCTGTTTTCCGTTTGGGCAGGCCTGAGTGCTGCTGGGGCTTTTGGCACCAGTACTTGTTACCTCATTCTGTGTATGTCCCTATGACCATCCACAGTTTCTTTTGTATGGGCATTGTTGATGCTCATGTTCGTAGCACAAAAATCCTAGTGCCAGCACTAGGGAATATGAAGGAGAAATTGCCCAATCCTCACAGAGTAAATACAGTTCTATTGGTGATTGTGCTCTGAGAGGTAGGTGTCTGGAACATTAGAAGGCAAGTAGTAGGGTCTTTTCTTGGTCTCACATGACAGTTTCAGGTAACTAACTCTGGGGGATAGAGTACAAATTATCACAGTTCTGGACCTGAAGGGAAGCAAGAGTTGTTTATTTTACTAGGTCCCACAACATAGTGCTGAGATTTCTGCATGGGCACCCATGAACCTGAACTACCGGAAGGCACAAAGGATCTTCCCCAATCCCATAGGGAAGACACTTGTGTTCTGAGACCTTTAGAACCAAGAGTTTCAGTCCCAATCTTTCAGGATGCAGTACTGTTCTTCCCCAGGTCTCATCTTTCATGCACAGGTTATGATGGATTATGAGCACTGGCAAGTATGGATGTAGAACACTTGAATGCAAGTGGTATCTTCTCCAGTTTTCACCAGATGGACACAGGTGACTCTGGAATATGGCTCAATGTAAGACTGTAAGACTCAATGTTACCCTACTCAAGTCTCAGTATGTACTAGCAGGTACGAGCCAGAATTAGCAGCATGGATTAGCAGATAGAACCTTTCCCAGGCCATGGGAGACAAGTACACTTGTCCCTGAGACTTATGGGACAGTCACAGACTCTGAGTTGCAAGATTCTCACCAGATTCCTTGAGGTGGGACTCATGTCAGTCTGGGACTATAACTAACACCGCACAGTACCAGAACTACAGGAATCAGAGGGCTACTTATGCAGCTCCCACATTGTGGTTTCAAGTTATACTAGGTTTTGTGCCCTAGAAGATCCAGGCCTGGATTAGTGTCATGCTATTAGGTCCTTCCCTAGGCATTATGGGGGATAACAGGTATTGCTGGAACTTAAGAAACCAAAAGTCCCAGTCAGAGTGCTACAGAATGCCCAAGAGTTTTTATGTAGGTCTCACAAGAGATTATGAGTTATGTTAGAGATTGTGGACTGGCAGGTGCTGGCCTGAATTGGAGGAATTCACACTGGGGCCTTCAGATCCCACCAGTGCGTATGAGTTTTTCCAGGAATTCTAGCACCAAAAGGCACAGTCCTAGAGCTGCAGGACACAGAAGGGACACCTGCATTTCCCACAGAGAATGCAAGAGTGATACTGCATATTATGCCCTAGTCACCCAGTCTGGTTCTTGTAGTGCAAACTATCTTCAGGTTTATATAAATCAAAATATCAAAATTGGGGGCCAGCACTGTGGCTTAGCAGGTAAAGCTGCTGCCTGCAGTGCTGGCATACCATATAGATACTAGTCCGAGTCCTGGCTGCTGCACACCCAATCCAGTTCTCTGCTGTGGCCCAGGAAAGCAGTAGAAGATGGACAGAGTACTTTGGCACCTGAACCCATGTGGGATACCTGGAAGAAACTCCTGGCTCCTGGCTCATGGCGGCTGTCTGGGAGTGAACCAGCAGATGGAAAACTTTTTTTCTCTCTCTCTCTCTCACTCGCTCGCTTTCTCTCTCTCTCTCTCGCTTTTTCTCTCTGCCTCTTTCTCTCTGTTTCTCTGCCTTTCAAATAAGGAAATCAATCTTGAAAAATATCAAAATTGGTCAATAGATGCTTGACATCTTCTTTCCATTAAAATGGGCAGAGGGATGTGGAATGACTGATTCCAGCCATAATTTTTTATTAAAATATGCGACATGTAAATCAAAATATTAAAGAGCGATTGAATATAAGATCCTGAGACTCTAAGGTTGTGCCTGTTGCTTGAATGTATTTCAGTAGTATGTGAAAGATGTAATTAAGAAATAGCTTTAATTTGGTTCAGAAATTTTTGATATCCATACATTTGTGAGATCTTTATTATGATTATGAAAACATTTTAGTGCTTATTTTTACTTATGTGATCTGCAGAGCACATGTGCATACTTCAAAGAAAAGAGAGAGAAAGAGAGAGCTCCTCCATCTGATGGTTCACTGCCAAGATGCCTGCAATAACTGGGCTGATAGAGGACAAGGCCAGGAGCCTGGAGTTTCCCACAGAGATGGCAGAACACAAGTATGTGAGTCTTGTGTCAGGACCACAACCTTCCAGGGCTTGCAGTTAGTGTGAAGCTGGGTCAGAAACAGAGTATCTGGCATATGAACCAACACTGTGATATAGGAGATAGACATTCATAGTAGCAGCTTAACCACTGTGTCACATACTCACCCACACAAATTGTAAAGTACCTCACTTTGGAGAAAGACGTGAAGCTTGTTTTTCCATTTTTGCCTTTGCCTTGAAAACATAAAGTCAGTAAGTAGATTGAGAAATATTTGCGGGCTGGTGTTGTGGTGTAGTGGGTTAAACCACCACCGCCTGCAGTGCTGGCATCACACATGGGTGCCAGTTCAAGACCGAGCTGCTCCACTTTCCTGTCCAGCTCTCTGATATGGCCTGGGAAAGCAGTAGAAGATGGTCCAAGTCCTTGGGTCCCTGCACCTGCGTGGGAAACCCAGAGTTTGTGCTTGGCTCCTGGCTTTATTTGGCACAGCTCTGGCTGTTGCAGCCAATTGGGAAGTGAACCCGTGGATGGAAGACCTCTCTCTCTCTCTCTGCATCTCCTTCTCTCTCTATGTAAATCTGACTTTCAACTAAAAATAATTAATAAATGTTTAAAATAAGAGAAGTATTTGGCATTGCAAAAAAACCAAGTGAGTGCAGTATCTCCCAGTAGGGTTGATTCCTAGTAAAACCTGTAGGATTTGATTGGAATTCTAAGAGGTACCCCTAAAACAGTGCTGGACAAGAAATATCCTGGCTTTCCTTGAGATTGAGATTTTGGTAGGTAATCTCAAATGTATACTGGATTTCGAGTTCACAGAATTCGTATACCCTCAATCATCTGCCAAACAGAAGCTCCTGGCTTCCCTGTGGCATGATTACATCACCATAGGACTCCATTTTATCTCAGCTCAATTCAGAAAAATAAAATCAGTTTTGGAGAAGCTAAATCCTTGATGTAACAATGTACCTAAAAATGTAAAATGTATGTATCTCATATTATTGGCTGCAAAATATACAAAGAAAAAATGACAAAAGTTGGTGAGGAAAACAGTACACAAGCAGAATGGGAAATTTTTACATTCTGCTCAAGAGTGAATATAATGTTCAGATGAAGTGTCAGTAAGGACACAGATGATTTGTATAGCAGACCATTTTAACTACATATTCCATAGTTTGTAGTAGTAAGAAAGGTGACTTTTAAGCACGTACAGTACAATCATAAAAATTTAGCATTTCTATGTATGAAACAAGACTGAAAGCAAGTTTGAAACCAGTGAAATCACACAGGGCTTTTTTTCTAATTAGGATGCATTTTATCACTATTACAAAAGGAAAATAATATTTCCACAAAAGAATACTTCAGCATAAATAGTAAGTAACAAAACACAACAGTGTTGACAACACAGTGGTGTTGGATTCTAGTTAAGTGTTTTTGTATGGAAGAAGCACCCCAGAACTGGACTCTCCTAGGTATGAAATTGAAGTATCAGAAGATACAGCAGGGCTTGAAGTCAGAATAGCCCCAAAGGGAATGGGACAGACTCTATCCATGACAGGCAGCCTCTCTCAGTTCTTGTTCGTGGTTCTCATGGGGGTCTGATATTGTTTGTGGCTGTGTGCTAAAGGAAATAAAAGTTAAGCTATTAAAATAGTACTTACCTTTATTTCTCAAATTTGGGTCAAACCTGTTTCTAAATAATATTCAGGTGAAAGTGAAAATGTGAGGACCAGTCCTGGCTTAGGTCAACAGCCTGGGTTATCACCAATCCTAATTGGAAAAGGACACAACATATTTTATATGGAAAACTTAGCAGGGTGCTTTAGACTTGCATTTTGTCTGTCTTATTTTAAAAGGCCTTCCATGTTTTGTGGACTAGGATAGGGCTAAATTTCCTCTTCCAGCATCTTGCCTTTTACTTAGAGAAGAATTTTAAGTACAGGCACAGACACTGTGTGCAGTGTGATAAGGTTTATCTGTGGAGTGAGATGAATACACAAGGGTATGAGGGCTTTGTTTAGGGAGAGTGGGCCAGGAATCGTAAAGAGGGACTTCCATACCCTGCTTGCCATGGGCCATGAAGGGACAGAGAGAGAGAGGGAGAGAGAGCCCCCTCCATTTATAAGGTTTTTTTTATGAGTTTTGAAAAGAGGAGTGGTTACAGAGTACTACCCCCAGATCCCAGGTAAGAGAAGGTACATCCTGGGGTGGGGTCATTGGATTGACAGGTGTGTTGACAGTGCTGCATGGGTGTGGGGGAGGTGTGGTCTCCAGCTCATGAACTGTCTACCTGACTTTTCCCACATCACATACTGCAGGGTTATTTAATGAATCACTCATTATTTTAATTAAAATACCGTTTTTGTTTTACGAATGTCACACATTCAGTGCAGAAAATATATAAAACATTTAAACAACAAGTAAAATATTCTATAATATACACATATATAATTGCCAGATAATGATTGTTATTTTTTGTTCTAGAGAATTCCAAACTTTATTTATATACACTAATCAGAATATTATTTTATGCCAAGAATTCTCCCTGTTAGATAATTGAATTATGCTTTTGAGGAGAAACTTTTTGAGATGTAATTTGTATATCATAAAATTCATCATTTTTAAGTGTATAATTCAATGACCTTTTTGTAAATCTGTGGTTGTACAGTTCTCATTACAGTCTTATTTGAACTTTTTCATTCCCTATAAAGAAGACTTGTGTCCATTTGCAGTCACTCTCACTCCTTAACCTCTAAGTAACATGAGATGATGCTAAATTTAATAGCATTACAGTTCAGTAAGATGCATTCAGGTAACTGAGAAATTAAGACTTTGAGACACACTAAACTGAACACTTGATGAACACATACTCATAATGGAACACTTTGAAATGTATGAGATCTCAATATTGTAAGTGAGGCACAGAAGCTTTTTTAAAGGTAATATTATGAACCTGAGGAAATAAGAATAAAATCTGCCTATTTAAAATGTATAATTATAAGCTAAATGGATATAGAGTTTGTCAGTGTGGTTTTTCCAATAATGTCTTTAGATTATCGGGATTATGAAAACAAGTACTTTTTTGTTAAAACAATTATATAGTAGTGAAAACTATCATAATGATATTAATATATGGAAATTTTGAATATGAAATTTAGGGCTAAATTACTACCCATGGTCTGTGTCTTCAATATTGTAAGCAGCAGACATTAATGTAGTTTCGGATTAACACCATTTTGTTCCCTGGTTGATGGAGCTTAAACAGTGTATACTGCTTTAAATTTCTACCTCTTGCAGATCCTTATTGGAGGGAGTTTTCCTTTTTATTATTATTTTTTAAATGTTTATTATTCCATTTCAGGTAGCTTGAAAAGTAGAGATGACTAATGCTTTAACCTTTTCTTGGAGAAAAAGAATAACTCTTGTTGTTGAATATTTCCAGATTATTGTGATTGCTTTAAAAGACCTCTGTGGCAATTTGGATTAGATGGACTTAATAATGTGCTTGTAGCATCAAAGTCATGTCTTAATAGGAACACTTACTCGTAAATCTTTAGGGTTTTATTGTCACTTAGGATAGGGAGTTACTACTGGAGGTCGCATCTGACTAGTGGGGGTAGGGACCTGTGTCTGCATACAGTGAGGGAAGTTTTGTGATCTTTACTTCTACAATGCACAGCAGGGTTCCATGGAGTACACTTGACTTATCAAATTAGGAAAGGTTATAACCTGAATTTTTAAAAATCTGTTTCTCATCTATGTGTCCATCTGTACATGGCAGATGTTTATGTGGTGTGAATTCTCATTACCTGTATGAACGAACTTGAAATTAAGGGGAATTTTTTTCCCTTAAATATTAAAAGGAATGAAGTTTTGAAAAACATCCATTGAATGAAAATGATTGCATGCCATTTTTAAGTAATTTAAAAGTGTTTTTTATTCATTGTCTAGTGGTGTTTTTTTATTTTTTTACAACTTGTGGCAAAACAGATGATCTTTGTTTTTCTCACACAAGAAAAACAGTTTGAGACCAGTGGGTTGATTTTATTAATTAAAAGTGTTTTGCTATCAGGTGATTTCTGTAACAATGATACTTACTTTTTTTATTTTTTATTTTTTAATTTATTTTTTATTTTTTATGTTGACAGGTAGAGTTGTAGACAGTGAGAGAGAGAGAGAGAAAGAGAGAGAGAGAGAGAGGTCTTCCATCCATTGGTTCACTCCCCAAATGGCCTCAATGGCCAGAGCTGGGTCAATCTGAAGCTCAGAGCCAGGAGATTTTTTCAGATCTTCCACAGGAGTGCAGGGGTCCAAGGATTTGGGCCATCACTCTTGTTTTCCCAGACTACAGCAGAAAGCTGAATCCAAAATGTAGCAGCTGGGACTTGAACTGTCGCCCATATGGATGCTAGATGGTAGGCTGTAGCTTTATGCACCAGGCCCCAGAGCAGGCCACCAGAACTTATAAGTCCTCTGCCCAAGGAGACAACCCTCATCTCTAACTTATGCCTCAGGGACTAAGATGGAATGGGAGAGTCCTCCAAGATGGCCTTGGGATTCCATGGCCCTGGCCTCCTCCTTGGGCCAACCTGCTTGCAAGGGGTGCGTGGTAGCATGCAGACTGCCAGGGAGGGGTGCTGTCGGGGAACACATAGTCTGCCCAGTGTTCAGGGCTTCTAGCCAGCAAAGCCAGGAGGCCTGCTCAGCAACTTGTTCTCTTGCATTTCCTCTTGGCACCTGCAGACACCAGACAGTTCCTGTAGGTACAAGTCCAGTGTCCGGTCCCCGCCTTGCCCCCTCCTGCAGATGGGCTATGAGAGGTGAGTTGAGCAGCGAGGGTGAGAAGTGAGCTGAGCAGGCTGTGGTGGAGTGCTGGCAGGAGAGGGGGGCACTGCGGCACACCTCTCTCTGGCGTGAGTCACCATGCCTGATCCCCATCAATGACCAGGCATGACGGCTGCCATGTCAGCATAGGACCCAAGGCTGCCTGAGGCCTTGTGCTGAGGGCTGGGAACAATGGTGACATGGGTGCACAGAGGCTAGAGAAACATTCTTCCTTCATTTTTATTGTCTCAGTTGTTTTTGTTTGCTGCCAAGGGCTCTGATGTGGAGGCACCCATGCCAGGGAAGGAGGGGCTGCTCTGCTCCTTGTCCTGCCACCACCAACTCTGTTATCCAGTGCACCTCAGGGTCAAGCTCACCTTGGATGGGTGGGTGGGGGTCAGTGCTCACCACAGACTGAGTGGGGCCCTTCTTAACAGACCCTGCAGCTGTGTTTCAAGTCATCTCCTGGGCTCAGGTCTGGAAGCTGGAAAGGAGGTCTCTAATGTCTGACTGCTCTCCCGTCCACCGCTGAGAGCGTGTTTGTGGGCCCTGGGAACAAGGGGAAGTGGCCTTTCAGTGATGCACAGACATGGGCTGGGCCATTCTGGGGACTGTGCAGCCCTGAACCCAGAATTCTCACGAGTGTGTCCAGGGAGGTCTCACACTGTGAACATCCTCCACTGTCCCCCTCCTTGCTCCACAGTGCTTGTTCTCCCACTGGCCTTTAGATCCGGCAGCCTTGGCCGTGGTCCTGTCCATGGCCTCTAGGAAGAAGCATGTTTGTGTCACAGTACTGTTCACACTGCCTATTTCTAAAACAGAATCAAAAGTTAGAGAAATACATATCTGCTGTGTCTGCTGGCTTCTGGTGTTTTCTCTTCTGGTATGTTTGATTTTTAAATAAAATTGCTGGGGCTGGCATTTGTGGCACAGCGTGGGTTTAAGCTGCTTTTTGCATCTTTAGCATCTCCTATGTGAGGGCCAGTTCTACTTCCTCTCCCGCTTACTGCTGAAGTGCCTGGGAAGCAATGGAAGATGACCCTAAGTGCTTGGGTTCCTGCACCCATAGGAGAGCCCTGGATGCCTATGGGAGACCCAGCTGGAGTTCCAGGCTCTTGTTTTCAGCCTGGCCCAGGCTGTTGGGAGCGTTTGGAGGGGTAAACAAAGGATGGAAGATTTCTCTCTGCCTTTCTCTGTCACTGTGCCTGAGGCTTAAGTATATATTGTTAAAAAATACTGATCAACCCCCTAACTAGATTTCACAACCTACTGCTGGGACATACAGGCCTAGGAAATGAATCTACGAGATGGACAAACAAGTGTCTGTGTTGAACATGTGGATGGAAGGATAGATGGATATGTGTGTGAATGGATGGATAGATGGAGGGATGGGTGAAAAGAAGGCTGGGTGTGTGGATGAAAGGATGGGTGGATGGATGAATGGATGCATAGGTGTTAGTTGGATGGGTGATGAATAGATGTGTGGGTGGATGAATGTGTGGATGATTCTAGTGATGCCTGTTTGCCCATGAACCCTTTCAGGGCATCTCAGACCCCTTTCAGGGCATCTCTGGAACTGAACAGAATTTCTCTCTCCAATGTTTGGTAAGAAGGGCTGCCACCCCCTCACTCTGCTCTCTGCTGGAAGTCAGAGGCCTCCCAGGAGGCCCCAGGGCCCCTCCTCACCCTGCTGGTCTATCCGTGGCACCTCCCACCAAGTGAAAGCAGCTTCCCCATCCCTCTCCCCTGGCAATGTCCTCCTTCTCCAGGGCTCTAAGTACTTACAAGACCTTTGGAGGGAACAGCTCCAGTCATGTTAGGCTTTGCATGCATATAGCAGGTGGAGTAGGTAGCAGTGGTTGCTTGTACTGAACTCTGTGCTGTTAAATTGTCTTCAGAGTCTCACCATGACCTCAGGGGTAAGCAGTGCTGTGCTCCCCTTGTATAGACAGCACATGATCATCTGGTTCTGGTCCTGGTGTCTTCACTTCTGGTCCAGCTCCCTGCTAATGCACCTCAGAAAGCAGTGGATGATGACCCAAGTGTTTGCATCCAATGGAAGATCCAGTGGAGTTCTAGGCTCCTGATTTCAGCCTGCCCAAGCCCCAGCTGCTGCAGGCAACTGGGGAATAAAGCAGCCAGTGGAAGATCTCTCTGTCTGTGCCCCCGCCCCCTCTGTTACTCTGCCTTAATAAACTAAATATATCTTTTTGAAAAAACAGAAACCAGATGCTCAGATAGAGCAGGGGAGAGTGCCTGAAGTCACAGGTGGCAATGCTGGGACAAGAGTTCCTTCCAATTAGTTATCTCCTTTCCCCATTGCCGGCCTAGGCAGAGAGCCTGATTGACAGCTTTGTCATCAGGCTGAGTGGCAAACAATTCTGAGAGTGTTTCCTCCCCTCTATGGGCCTCCGTTTTCTGCCCTGTAAAATGCAGACAATAGGACTGTAGTAGGTGCCAAATAAATGCTAAGTATGTGTTTGCTAATGGGAGTCCTGCTATTTATTACTTGGCTATAGACTTGGGTATTTATTTCTCAGATCTCTATCCCATTCCATTGTTATATGTGTTTGCTTTTTATGCCAGAAACATGCTGTTTTCATCATGATAGCTATGTGCATTTTTGAGTTCACATTTTAAATTTACATTATAATCAAAGGCTTAATGCTCTACTAAATAATGAGTACATGTAATAAAAAACATAGTTCTGCAGAAACATATGCAAATGTTTGTGTGTATTTTTTGAAGTTATGCATTAGGAAATTAGGGATGCGGCCAGAGGTTTTCTTTTTCCTCAAGATTGTTTTGTCTATTAAGGGTCCTGTGTGTTTACATATGAATTTTAGGAAGTGCTTCTTCTCATTATGTAAAGAATTCTATTGTTATTTTGACAGAGATGGGATTGATTGTGTATGTTAACTCTAGGTGGTGTTAACCTTTTAATAATATAAACTCTCCAATTCTTGAACATGGGAGACATATCTCTTTTTTCTTTGATTTTTTTCATCAACATTTTGAAATTTTCCCTGTAGAGTTTATTAATAACTTTGGTTAAATTGATTACTAAACATTTTGTTTTGTAGCAGCTATTATGGATGATACTACTTCTATGATTTCTTTATCAACAAGTTTGTTATTGGTATACAAAATGCTACTACTTTTTGTATCTTGAATTTGTGTCATGTAACTTTATTGTATTTCTTGCCAAGTCTTATAGTCTCTTGGTGGAGTTTGTAGGTCTTTCTATAGACAGAAACATATCTTCTGCAAACAGGGAAATTTTGAGTTATTTCTTTGCTACTTATACAGTCTTTTAACTCTTTTTTTATTTTTTCCTAATTTCTCTGGCTAAGATTTCCACTACATTTTTAAGAACAATGAGAGTATATATTCTTCTTTTGTGCTAGATAGTTAAAAAATATCTTCAGTGTTTTCCAATTTAGCATGATATCTATTGTGGTATGTCAAGACTTGTTTAGCATTTATTATATTGATCCTCTCATATTTAATTTCTTTGAGATTTTGCTAATGAATGGGGTAGAATACTATCAGATGCTTTTTCTGCATCCATTGAAATGATTATGAAAGATTTTCATCTTTCATTCTTTTATTCTGATGCATTACACCTCCTGAATTTTATATGTTGAATAATCCTTGCATTTCTTGGAAAAATTTTCCATGATCATGGTGGAAGAGAATTTAATGTGCTGTTATACTCTATGTGCTAATATCTTGTTTAGATTTTTGCACATTGGTTTATAGTTTCCTTTTTGGTTGTTGTTTCCCTATCTGGTTTTGGTATTAGGGTAACATTACCTCTTCAGATAGATTTAGGGGGATTCTTGCTTTTTGGAAAAGTTTGAGAAGACGATTCACTAAAATTTTAGTGGAATTCAGCAGCAAAACCATCTAGTCCTAGGTTTTTATTCATTGGGAAGTTTGATTTACTGATTCAATTTTATTACTAGTCATTAGTGCACTCCAGTATTCCATTTGTTCATGGTACAATTTTGATATATTATATGTGTCAATAAATATATTTATTTATCTTAGGTTTTCCATGTTCTATAGTTATTTATGATAGTTCCTAATAGTCCTTTGTTTTTCTATGGTATCAGTTTTGCAAGATTCTTTTGTATCTCTGACATTATTTTTTTGCATTCTTCTTTTTTTTTTCAGAGAAGGGGTTTATTTTAGCACAGCCTGGGGGTCTATGGAAAAACTGAACAGAAAGACAGAGCGCTCCTTGTGTCTCTTCCTCCTCTGTGCCAGCATTGGGCAGTGGGGCAGTCCTGGGGGCACACAGGTCGCCCTGGCACTGGGTGTTCTGTGGGCCCAGACAAAAACCATGTGTGGTCACCCTGTGGCATCACACGCTGCAGTAGCCCTCTGCCCTCGGCCCACTGCCCCACCCCATCAGCCTCAGAGTCGCTGCCTTCCAAGGATGCCAGGCAGCCGGGAGCCCCTGGAGCCATAGGCATTCATGAGACTGAGCTGTTAACACTCAGGGAGGCCAGGAGACCCCCAGGCTTTGGGAAGACTGGGCACCAACAGCCCACTCCCAGCTGGGGTCTCCAGGGTAGAGCAGGTCACCAGGAGAGGGCCAGGGGAGCCTCACCTGCTCTGGGTTTCCAGGGCCACCCTTGATCAGGCCCTCCCACCATGGTGGCCATAGGAGCAGCTGGCCACTGGTCAGCCATGAGTGGGCGGTGGTCTTGGGCTGTGCTGTGCTGTTTCTCCCTCACCCCAGGCTCTCCTGTGCTCAGCCACCCCATTGAGGGCCCAGGAGTTCCTGGAGGTGGTGTCAGCACTTGGGCCCTCTGTCCCCCAGGCAGGCTCAGAGGCGGCCCCCGGCTAGAAAGAAGCTCCAAGCGGCCTGGGCAGGTGGTGCTAGGGAGGGCAAAGACCACGGGGCAGGAGAGACCATGTCCGAGGAGAGGCAGGCATGGCCACGGGGCAGAGGCAGGCATGCTCATGGAGGGAAGGGCTTCCAGCTTGGAGCCGAGCTGGTGCAGGGTGGGGCTGGGGTGAAGGGGTCACGAGGGGCTTCAAGCCCAGCTGGGAGACCCAAGGCTGGGTAGGGGTCAGAAGTCCAGGGAAAGTAAGGCAGAGACAATGGCAGACCAGGAAGCCCAGAGGATCCTGGGTAGGACCCTTGGGCCATGGGCATGAAGAACTCCTGAGAGGCCACTCAGGGGGCAGGACCGGGGGCTCCATCAGTCCAGGACCCGGGAGTGGCAGCTACCACCTCCACCTCCCACCGGGCCTGAGCCAGCAGCAGGAGGAGCCACAGGGCAGGGCAGCACCAGGCCTAGGTCACGGTCAAGGGCACTTGTGGGGGCACCAGGGGCTGGGGTTGCCGCAGGGGGCTCTGTGGCCTTGAGGGCCTGCTGACACACACCAGCCTCCGTGCATGCGGGAAGGGGCTTGGAACCCTGCATTTGTTTCCCAGAAAACAAGACACAGTGCAACAGGCCCAGAGGAAGCCAAGAACATTCCTCAGTCCCCCAATGGCCAGGTCTCTGCTCCCTCACTGTGGCTGAGTTCCTGGGCCTTTCCAGGAGGGATTGGCTGGGCCCAGCCAGGCACGTCCTCAGTCCTGGTCTCCCCACCTCCATCTCTGCCAAGGCCACTGATTTCACAGCTTCCTCACCCCATCCAGGCCTGTAAACCCTCACCCCATCCAGGCCCCATGGGAGAAGTCCCGAGGCCTCAGAGCCGCAGTCATTCCCCTGCCCCCTGCCCTTGTTGTCCCTGGGCTCTGGCCAAGAGGAGCTGGGGTGGAGGCTGCACTCGTCTCTGATTTCCTCCAGCAGGGCACAGGGTGAGGCCACACTCAGCCAGCTGTCTGCTCTCCTGGTTTGAGACCCAGGGCCTCTGGGCAGCCGAGTATCTGCACCACATGTGGCCAGGTGATGGGTGCCCCCTCCAGGGCAGGGCCTGGGAAGAGTGGGGCCCATAGCAGAGGCAGCTGCTCCCCCCTCAACACACCCCAGCCTCAGCTACACAGAGTCATCCCTGGACCCTGGCCACGCCGGCCACCAGCCTGGCCGCAGCACAAGCCATGAGCCACCGTGCCGTGACTGACGTGGCTTCCCACCTCCACCTCAACTTCTAGTGTCCAGAAAGAGCCCCCTAAAGTAGGCGTCAGACACCACCGCCACCTCAACTAGCAGCTCTCAACAGCCGCCCCCACCCCGACTCCCAGCTCTCAGCAGCCACCCCCTCACCTGGTCACCAGACCCCAGGAACGGCCCTCCCAGCCCAGCTCCTCCGTACCTACCTCAGTCTGCTGGGAGTCATGTCCCCCCTCCCCCTCCCCCATCCCGGCCTCCCCCTCAGCGCTTGGCGTCTGACCCACGAAGGCAGGGGCTGTGATGGCCTTGGTGACTGACCCCAGGGAGCTCCAGGAAAGGACGGATGAATGATCAAATGAAGGAATGAAGGGACCCATACCCAGCCGCTTCCTCCCCGTCCTGCTGGGGAGCCCTCGCCTGGGTCTTGTCCTCTCTCTCCCGCTGGCAGGCCCCATTTGTGGGTTGGATGAGGCTCAGAGAAGGTGTCAGAGTGGGTGAGGAAGGCGGGGTCGCAGCCTGGCACCGAGCAGGCCCAGACCCCACCCCATGCTGCAGGGTTCATCTCCACCAGGCCCACAGTCCCAGACACCCCAGACCCGCACTGGCCTGCATTCTTCTTTTCTTTTCTTGGTCATTCCAGCCACAAGTTTGTTGTGTTTCTTGATATTTGCAAGAAAACAATTCTTCATTTCACTGGACATTTGTATTTTTTAGACTCTATTTCATTTGTTATTTTTCTATCATGGATATTTCTATTCTTTTACTAATTTTTGTTTTGTTCTTTTCAGGGTTTTTGAGATGCTTTGTTAGGTTGTTTATTTGAAAATTTTGCTTTTAGAAATCTAGTTGCTTCTTACTATAAATTTGTTATTATTGCTTTTGCTGTGTTCCCAAGATTTGAGATTTTGTGTCTCCAATATTGTTTGTTTATTTCAAGATAGTTTTAGACTTAACTTCTGGTTTCTTCAGTGATCTGTTGTTCATTTCACAGTGTGTTGGTTACAGGCCATGTTTTTGTGGAATTATCCAAACAGAAGAATCTTATTCCTTTGTGGTCAGACATGAATCACTGTTGCTGCTCTGCCACCGTCCCCGTGGTCTGCGCTTCTTTCTGGCTCTCGCAGCAGAAGCCACCACCACCGCCCTGGAATCACACTGGCTTCACTTCCTCCCCCTCTTCTTACTCTTTTTGCTGAGCCACTTGCTTCCTAGCACTCTGACCTTTGTCTCTGTCCAGCAGCAGGAGCCCTTCATCCTGGATGGCCTGGTTGCGCTGCTTGGCTTTTCTGCTAGTGGTTACTCCAGGACCCTCCTGATGGTGACCACAGCTCCGCTGCCTTTACCCTGGATCCTGGACTCCCGGGTGCTGACCTTGACCCTCTTCCTCCCTCACTTCCTAGGGGGAGACAGCTCCTGTGTGATCCCCCAACCTCGCGCTCCAGTAGCTCTGCCTAACTGCAGCCCTGCAATGGGGGAGGCACCTTCACCCCATGATGGGGGAGGCACCCTTCAGGCGGTACAGAAGAAGTGGTGAAACAAGTATGGGTCAGCCTGGCTGGTCAGCTGTCTGGCCGCTTCCACCAGTATCGCAGCACCGACATGCTGGAGGGTGGCCCAGCCGGGTGGCAGGACATAGGGTGCAGGAGATCCCAGGCCAGGCCACTGTCTTGTGCCTGGCTCCTGGGACGGCAAGCCAACTGAGGGAGCGAACCTGGTCCCTGGGCCACTGTGACCCGCAGCACCTGGCCAACTGCTGCTCAGAGAAGAGGTTTTAAAATCAAAGATGGGGCCGGCACCGTGGCTCAATAGGCTAATCTTTGCCTTGCAGCACTGGCACACTGGGTTCTAGTCCCGGTCGGGGCACCGGATTCTGTCCCGGTTGCCCCTCTTCCAAGCCAACTCTCTGCTGCCCAGGGAATGCAGTGGAGGAAGGCCCAAGTGCTTGGGCCCAGCACCCCATGGGAGACCAGGATAAGCACCTGGCTCCTGCCATCAGATCAGCACGGTGTGCTGGCCGCAGCATGCCGGCCGCAGCAGCCATTGGATTGTGAACCAACGGCAAAGGGAAGACCTTTCTCTCTGTGTCTCTCTCTCTCACTGTCCACTCTGCCTGTCAAAAAAAAAAATCAAAGATGGGAAAATCAGAGAGTTACCCTTTCCCACCGCCAGCTTGTTAATGGTATACACGTGAGGGAACAACCAAAATTAAACAGACAGAAAAGCAAACCTAAGTTGCCAGTAACCAAGATCACTCCTGCCAAAAAAAGAAATGAAAGTAACTTACAGCAGGACTCTGTTTCATCTGATAGAATTCAGAAGCAGGAAAAAAAGCCTTTTAAAAATACAGAGAATATTAAAAACATGCATTTGAAGAAATCAGCATTTCTAACTGAAGTGAGCCAAAAGTAAAATTATGCTGGCATGAAATTTAGTGATCCACCATCTCCTACTGTTCTTCCAGAGCCTCCTAGTCACTGGATGGGAAGCCCTGTTGAAAATTCCAACCAAAATGGGGAGCTGATGGCCATGCACTTGAAAACACTGCTGAAATTCAAACTTAAGATTTCAGATTTCAATACATATGTAAAACATAGTTTTTCCCAACGCCCTGGACTCTTGGAAGTTGGTGCAGATCTGGAAAGCTGCCTTGTTGCAGTGTAAAAGTACAAAAGATGAGTTTAAAAAGCTATATATAAACAGCTTGCATTATATTTTGTATTTTGTAAATACTGTATACCATATATTATGTATATATTATTCATACTTGAGAAGTACATTATAGTTCTGTTATGAAAGTATGTATTTTGCCCTGCCCACATGGCAGGTGATTTGTGTATATATATGCATATATAAAATGTTATATGTTATAATATATATTTTCTATAGATAATGGAGAAATTTTAAGGGTGCTAAAGCACATGGAAAACCAGTTTATTTGCCCAAGGTACTGAGAGTTTACCAAGAAACAGCTGTCAGAGCTCAAGGTGAAGATCTAAACGTGAATAGTTTACCAATGCACTACTGAAGATTAAGTCTGTGGCACAATCATTGTAAACAATGGAGTCTGTCTTTATTTAAATTGATTTCTACCTTCCAATCTATAATTACTGGAAAAACTCCTCTCCCTATTTCTACCAAATTTAATTTCTTGTTTTTGGTACATATGCATTATTCAAATTTAAGATGCCTCTAATTTTAAGGCCAACAAAATCAGTTATAATTAAATTTTAAAGTAATAATAATTTGGCTTTCCCCCTTTAAACTAGTCTTGACTTTTTGTGTCTGACTGTTCTGTGTGTGACCATGAGATGATTTTGCATGACTGCATTTTTAACTTCCCATTTGATGGCTCTGTCTTTGACCTTGTACTAATGATCCTTCCTCTACAAAATTTAGAGCAACAATTTAATATTTCTACATCTCTGAGGAGGAATTGCCCATCTCACAGGTGGAAATGGTAGTGGATAAAGAAAAACTGGTTAGTTTATCACTGAGAATATATTTTTATATGTAAACTTTTTCATGAAGTATTATTTGAATTAATATATCATGCAGTTTTCAGTAGAAGACAATGATACCTACTTTGTTTTATTACATTAATCTTGAATGGTGGTACTTACACTAAAAAAAGTATAGCTGATGCTGAAACTGGGTGGAGATTTTAGAGGCTTGCTTGAAGATCAGCATGGCAGTTCAAACTTCATTCTTAATATGTTTCCAATTCAGAAATTCTAAAATATACTTTCTATAAGGTTTCACTTATGCAAACCAAAAGTTTGTCTCAAAGGAGAAAACCTTTCTGAGTAATTGGGCAATATTTAGATATTAAAAGAAAAAAATTCTTAAATGGTTACATACTTGCACATGATTCTTAAGGTCAAATTCATGAGAAAGGTGCTACTGGAGGTATTTTAGGTCTTAACTGGATCCCACAAGGAGAGTGAAGATTTTTAACTTTTTGTGTGGTAGACAGTGTGGGCAGAAAGTTAGAATTGCTATTAACTTGATCAGCAGTGCCAAGAGGGTAGGATGACTTACATTATGTAGATGTACCACAAATTTGTGTAATAGCAATGCATGCTATCTTGTATTCATAGCTCAAGCCTGGAAACCAGTTCTTTGTCCCTGGGTATAACATGCTTGTTCTTATAGAGAGAAATTAATCTGTACTTTAATATTATATATTAAATGATTAAGAGGTTATATTCCAATATGACAGTATCCACATCCAAGAATGTCTTACTTGTAGGAGTCATGCTGCTTTCAAGTGTGCACATGGTGATTCTTGTGTGCAGACTTCAGAGGAGGTCCCAGCACCTGGGCAGCATGAGTCTCCTCTGCCCAGCAGCCTTCCCAGAGTAAAAGGCCACCCAGACCATCCTGCTGCTGGTGAGTGCCTTTGTGGTCACCTACCACCTTAACCTCATCATCCTGTCTATCTCAGTCCATGTGTGGTGGACATACAACAAAGTCTGAGTATCTGGAAGTTAGTATTTAATGCTTGTGCTACAGTTAGTCCTGTGGTGCTGCTCAGTTCTGATAAAAGAATAATCAGTATTCTGAAAAGCACACAATGTAAGAGCCATTAATGTTTACTGATATTGTGATGGGATATTTTTCTTGAAAATATATTCTAATGCAGTTAAATTATTCAGTAGCATAAGATTATTTTTTTATTTCTGTAAGAGGAACATTTGATTATTTCATATGTACAGTTTTAAGAGCAAAATGATACTTTATCAGATTAAAATAAAGTGCAATTATTTGATAATTCTTTACTTCATTGTAAATCATAGTTTGATGCATATCATGTATCATCTTATTTCATTTTCTTTACTGTAGAAAAAACATTTATTCTTGACATGTAGGTTTAGAAAGCTCCTGTTGGTAATCAAATCTCTGTGTTTATTTTTGATTGTGTTTTATTCATCTTGGTCCATTAACTAGATTTTACCTAAGGATCCAACTCTAGCTCAGATAATTGCTTTCGGCATGATTAATTTTATGTCTGTTTTACAGCACCATACAAGTTGTTAAAAGGACTATTTTAGTCACCTCTGTGAATGATCTGTTTTTCTCTTACTGTTTCTAATTTTTTTCTCCCCTGATGTTATGAAGTGTGGTTATGTATACTTTTGTGTCTTTTTGACACACTGCATTTGTAATTCAAGAATTTGTAAGCATAGAGTCTTTTAAATCATCCAGGTTTGATAATTGCCTTTGTGTGTTTTTCTAATATTCTATGGAAACAATTGGATATTTCAGTCCTCTTCTTGCTAACCTTCATGTTTTTGTAACTGTGCACTTATTTGGTATGGCTTTGTATCCCAGCACTGTATTTAACCGGATTCATTGTTCTCAATATGCTTGCTCACCAGCCCTCTTACCATCCCTGTGCAGTTCTCACCCATGTTTTATATTTACTTTATTCATAATATTTTCATTCTTCACTTCCTCATCAATACTTTTCTGTACATAGCTTACAATCTTGAAACTTGTTCTTTCCACATTATTTTGGTTTCCTATTTTCTCACTGTATTGACTTAAATATTTTAAGGATAACTCCTATATGTAGAGTTATGTGAAAGGAAACTTTTAAGGCCCAAATTCTAGTACCTTATTTTCTGAGTGAAAACTAATATATATAGTGAAAACTATATATATATAGTGAAAACTAATTTTATATATATATATTTCTGATGCATGGGTATGTCAAAACTGAGATTTTCAGTCACTTCATTTCTATTGTTTATTTCACCTACCTGTGGCAATGTTGTACAAGGCACATGGGTTTGATATCTTTTTGTCACCCCTATCTGGATGGGACATTGGCTTCTTGGTTGACTGCTTCGCTGGCTCATTCTCTGGATTCACTCTCATATCTTGGAAGTTCTAACTTGTTCCTTCCAAGCTGATTTGCCATTTTAAGAATTTTTGTTATTTTCCTGCATTAAGCCTTTCTATATTAAATTTTTTAAATTGATAATATTTTGCCTAAAAAGCACAAATATCTGCACTGCAGATGTGAATAAAATATGTTACATGGTATTTTTGACACATACATGAGAATTTTTGTAAAAAAAATTTCTTCATTTGAAACACCATAATATTCTATATTTTAACATAATTTATAGAAAGTGCTTATGTATTATTAGTTGAATCTCATTCTATATTTGCTCATATCTTTGAAATGATAGCACTCAGTGCAGAGAATAATTACTACACATGGACATTTCTTTTTGAAAAAACACTAAGCTAGTGATGGTATGATTACTTACCTGAGTTCAATTCTTTCCACATTCTTCTTTTATTTTTTAAAGATTTACTTTACTGTTTTTTTTTTATTTATTTATTTGACAGGTAGAGTTAGTGAGAGAGAGAGAGAGAGAGAGAGAGAGACAGAGAGAAAGGTCTTCCTTCTGCTGATTAACTCCCCAAATGGCCGCCATGGCCAGCACTGCACTGATCTGAAGCCAGGAGCCAGGTGCTTCTTCCTGGTCTTTCACATGGGTGAGTGCAGGGGCCCAAGCACTTGGGCCATCCTCCACTGCCCTCCCAGGCCACAGCAGAGAGCCGGACTGAAAGAGGAGCAACCGGGACTAGAACCAGTGCCCATATGGGATGCCGGTGCCGCAGGCGGAGGATTAACCAAGTGAGCCATGGCGCCGTCCCCTGCCTTTCAAATAAATCTAAAAAAATCAGGAGCCAGGTGCTTCTACCTGGTCTCCCATGCAGGTGCAGGGCCCAAGCACTTGGGCCATCCTTCACTGCCCTCCCAGGTCACAGCAGAGAGCTGGACTGGAAGAGGAGCAAACGGTGCTAGAACCCGGTGCCCGTATGGGATGCTGGGGTCATGTCTGAGATCACAGGACAGGGCCTTTGCCCTGCATGCAGGGGCTGGGGACCCGGGCAGGGGGCCAAGTTGCGTCTGGGGTTCCAGGGGCCGGGTCGGGTCTGGGGTGCTGAGGGCAGGGCCCTCGCTGTGCCTGCAGGGCCCTTGCTTTGCCTGCAGTGCTGGGGCCCCGGGCGGGGAGTGGGGTCGCGTCTGGGGTGCCCAGTGCAGGGCACTCACAGGCCCTGCGGGGCCTGGGGCCCTGGGCATGGGGGAGCCTAGTTGCGTCTAGGGTGCCCAGGGCGGGCCCTCGCCCTGCCTGCAGGGGCTGGGGACCCAGGTAGGGGGCGGGGTCTTGTCTGGGGTGCCCAGGGCGGGGCTCTTGCTGTGTCTGCAGGGGCTTGGGACCCAGGGAGGGGGGAGTCGTGTCTGGGGTGCCCAGGTCAGGGCCATCGCCATGCCTTCAGGGGCTGGGGATCTGAGCAGTGGGCGTGGTCATATCTGGGGTGCTCAGGGCGGGGCCCTCCCTGTGCTTGCAGGGACTGGGGACAAGAGCTGTAGGTGGGGTCGCATCTGGGGTGCCCAGGACAGTGCCCTCGCTGTGCCTGCAGGGACTGGGAACTCTGCAGGGGCAGAGAACCCGGCCAGGGGGAGTCATGTCTGGGGTGCCCAGGGCAGGGCCCTGGCTGTGCCTGCATGGCCATCACTGTGCCTGCAGGGGCCTGGGCAGGGGGCGGGGTCACATCTTGAGTGCCCAGGACAGGGTCATCGCCATGCCTGTAGGGGCTGAGAATCCGGCCGGTGGTGGGGGCGCGTCTGGAGTGCCCAGGGCGGGGCTCTCGCCATGCCTGCAGGGGCTAGGGACCCGGGCTGGGAATGGGGTCGCGTCTGGGGTGCCCAGGACAGGACCCTCACCCTGCCTTCAGGGGCTGGGGACCCGGGCGGGATGGGGGTCGTGTCTGGGGTGCTCAGGGTGGAACCCTCGCTGTTCTGCAGGACCCTTGCCTTGCCTGCAGTGCTGGGGACCCTGGCGGGAGGCGGGGCCACATCTGGGGTGCCCAGGATGGATCCCTCGCTGTGCCTGAAGGGGCTGGGGAAAAAGGCGGGCAGGGTCACATCTTGGGTTCCCAGGATGGGGCCCTTGCCGGGCCTGCAGGGCCGTCCCTGTTCCTGCAGTGGCTGGGAACATGGGTTGGTGGGGAAGGGTTGCATTTTGGTTGCCCAGGGAGGGGCCCTCGCCATGCCTGCAGGGGCTTGGTATCAGGGCGGGGGGTGAGATCACATTTGGGGTGCACAGGGTGGGACACTAGCCGTGTCTGCGGGACCTTGAACCTCGGGTGGGGTCATGTCTGGGGTGCTCAGGATGGGGCCCTCGCCATGACTGCAGGGGCTGGGGACCCAGGCAGGGGGCTGGGTCAGGTCTGGGGTGCCCAGGGTGGATCCCTCGTTATGCCTGGGGTTCCTTGCCATGCTTGTAGGTGCTGGGACCTGGGCACGGGGCGGGTTCCATATGGGGTGCCCAGGGAGGGCTCTCACAGTGCCTGCAGGGGCTGTGGATCCCGGCGGGGTCGCGTCTGGGGTACGGGACCCAAGCTGTGCCTTAGGAGCTAGGGACCTGGGTGGGCGGGGAGGGGTCCGGTCTGGGGTGCCCAAGGAGGGCTCTTGCTGTGCCTGCATGGGCTGGGGATCTGGGTGGGGGGCGTGGTCATGTCTGGAATGCCCTGGGCGCATCCCTCGCTGTGCCTGAGGGTCCCTCAGCATGCCTGTAGGGCCTGGGGACCTGGGTAGGAAGCGGGGTCCCGTCTAGGGTGGCCAGGGTGGTGTTCTCGCCATTGTTTCAGGGGCTTGGGACCCGGGTGGTGGGGAGGTAGCGTCTGGGGTGACCAATATTGGGCCTTCAGCCTGCCTGTAGGGGTTAGGACCCGGATAGGAGGTGGGGTCCCATCTGTTGTAGCCAAGGTGGGGCTGTCGCCATTCCTGCAGGGGCCTGGCACTCGGGCGGGGGAGGTAGCGAGTGTCTGGGGTGCCCAGGGAGGGGCTCTCGCATGCCTGCAGGGGCTGGAGATCCGGGTGGGGGGGAAGTAGCTTCTGGAATGCCCAGCGTGGGGCCCTCCCTGTACCTGAGAGTCCTGGTCAAGCCTGTAGGGGCTGGGGTCCTGGGAACGGGGCGGGGTTGGTCTGGGTGCCCTCGGCGGGGCCTTCGCCCTGCCTGCAGGTGTGGGGACCCGGGTAGGAGGCGGGGTCCCATCAGGGGTGGCCAGGGCGGGGTTTCTGCATTCCTGCAGGGACTTGGGACCCAGGCGAGTGGTGGTCGAGTCTGGGGTACTCGGAACGGGTTTTGCCTTGCCTGCAGGGTGGGGGATCCGGACGGGGGACGTGGTTGCGTGTGAGGTGCCCAGGGCGGGGCTCTCCCAGTGCCTGAGCATCCCTTGCTGTGCCTATAGGGGCTGGGACCCCGGAGGGGGGTGCGTGGTCACATCTTGGGTGCCCAGGCGGGGACCCAGCTGCTCCGGCCCTTGTTTACCCGTGGGGCCCTCGCCCTGCCTCCTGCAGCGGTGGCCCAGGCAGGTTGCAGGGTCACCTCCGGGGTGCCCAGGGCGGGGCTCTCCCTGTACCTGTAGGGGCTGGAATTGGATCAGGGGCGTGGTTGGGTCTCGGGTGCTCAGGGTGGGGCCCTTGCTGCAACTGCCCTCACTGTGCCTGCGGAGCCCTCCCACTGCCTGCAGGGGTGGAGAACAGGGTAGGGTGTGGGTCCCCACTGGGGTGCCCAGAGCGGGAATTTCGCTGTGCCTGCAGGGGCTGGGATGCAGGTAGGGGGCGTGGTCACATCTGGTCGCATCTGGGTTGCTCAGGACAGGGCCCTCGCTGTGGCTGCAGGCCTTCCTGTGCTGCAAAGGCTGTAGCTCTGGGAGGGGGACATGGCCGCGTCTGGGGTGCAAGTAGGGGATTGGGACCCAGGCAGGTGGTGGGGTCCCAACTGTGGTGGCCATTGCAGGGCACTTAGAGGGCTTGCGAGGCCTGGGGCCCCAGGCGCGGGGGAGCCGGGTTGCATCCGGGGTGCCCAGGGTGGGGCCCTCGCCCTGCCTCCCGAAGCTGGGGAGCCAGGCAAGGGGCAGGGTCGCGCCTAGGGTGCCCGGGGCAGGGCCCTCGCTTTGCTGCAGGGACTGGGGCCCTGGGCAGGTGGGGCGGGGTCGCGTCTTGGGTTCCCAAGGTGGGGCCCTCACTGTGCCTTAGGAGCTGGGGACCCGGGCGGACGGGTCGGGGTCCCATCTGGGGTGCCCAGGGAGGGCCCCCGCTGTGCCTGCAGGGGCTGGGGATCTGGGCAGGGGGCGTGGTGGCGTATAAAATGCCCACGGAGGGTCCCTCGCTGTGCCTGAGGGTCCTCACCATGCCTGTTGGGGCTGGGGTCCTGGGAACGGGGCGGGGTCGCCTCTGGGGTGCCCAGGGCGGGGCTCTCGCAGTGCCTGCAGAGGCTTGGGACCCGGTTGGGGGAGGAGGCGTCTGGGGTGCCCCTAGTGGGGCTCTCCCTGTGCCGCAGGGGCTGGGGATCCGGGCAGTGGGCGTGGTTGCGTCTGAGGTGCCCAGGGCGGGGTCTGGCTGTGCCCCAGGGGCTGGGGACCCGGGCGGGGGGGCGGGGGGTGGTCACGTCTTGGGTGCCCAGGGCCGGGACCCCGCTGTGCCCACCCTCGCTGTGCCTGCGGGGCCCTCGCCCTGCCTACAGCAGTGGGGCCCCAAGCAGGGGGCGGGGTCACGTCCGGGTAGCCCAGGACAGGCTTCTCGGCCAGCATGCTGGGGCTTGGGATCCAGGTGGGTGCTGGGGCCGAGTTTAGCGTGTCCAGGGCGGGGCTCTTTCCATGCCTGCAGGGGTTTGGGCCCCGGGCGGGGGTGGGTCGCCTCTGGGGTGCCTGTAGGTCCTGGGGCCCCGGGTGGGGGAGGGCGGTGTAGCGCCTGGGATGCCCAGGGCGGGGCTACTGCCACGCCTGCCTTCCCTGTACCCGCGGGGCCCTTAGAGTTCCTGCAGGGGCTCTGGACCTAGGCGTGTGGGGTCGCGTTTGGGGTGCCCAGGACAGGGCACTCGCCAAGCTTGCAGTGCTGGGAACCTGGGCTGGGGGCGGGGTCCCGTCTGGGGTGCCCAGGGAGGGCTCTCACCATGCCCACTGGGGCTTGGGATATGGGCGGGGGGAGGAGGCGACGTAGGTGCCCATGGTGGGGCTCTCGCTGTGCCGCAGGAGCTGGGGACCCAGGCGGGGGTGTGTTGCTCCTGGGGTGCCTAGGGCGGAGCTCTCACCATGCCTGTAGGGGCCAGGACCCAGGCGGGGGCGTGGTTGCGTCTGGTGTGTCCGGGGCGGGCCCTCGCTGTGCCTGAGGGTCCTCGCCATGCCTGTAGGGGCTGGGGTCCTGGGCAGGGGCGGGGTCCCCTCCGGGGTGCCCAGTGTTGGGCCTTCACCCTGCCTGTAGGGGTCGGGACCTGGGTAGGAGGCGGGGTCCCATCTGGCGTGGCCAGGGCGGGGATGTCACCATTCCTGCAGGGGCTGGGATCCGGGCGGGGGGAGGTAGCATCTGGGGTGCCCAGGGTGGGGCTCTCGCAGTGCCTGAGAGTCCTGATCATGCCTGTAGGGGCTGGGGTCCTGGGCAGGGGGCGGGGTTGCATCTGGGTGCCCAGAGCGGGGCCTTCGCCCTGCCTGCAGGTGTGGGGACCCAGGTAGGAGGCGGGGTCCCTTCAGGGGTGGCCAGGGCAGGGCTCTCGCCATTCCTGCAGGGACTTGGGACCCAGGTGAGTGGTGGTCGAGTCTGGGGTGCTCAGGACGGGTTTCGCCTTGCCTGCAGGGGTGGGGGATCCGGGCGGGGGACATGGTCGTGTGTGAAGTGCCTAGGTTGGAGCCCTCCCCTCCCACTGCCTGAGCATCCCTTGCTGTGCCTGCCGGGCTGGGGACCCGGGAAGGTGGCGGGGTCCCTACTGTGGTGGCCATTGCAGGGCGCTTAGAGGGCTTGCGAGGCCTGGGGCCCCAGGCACGGGGGAGTCGGGTTGCATCCGGGGTGCCCAGGGTGGGGCCCTCGCCATGCTTGCAGGGGCTTTTGACCCGGGAGGTAGGTGGGCCCTTGCTGCAACTGCCCTCACTGTGCCTGCGGAGCCCTCCCACTGCCTGCAGGGGTGGAAACCCGGGTAGGGTGCAGGTCGCCTCTGGGTTGCCCAGAGCGGGAATCTCGCGGAGCCTGCAGGGGCTGGGATGCGGGTGTGGAGCGTGGTTGCATCTGGGTTGCCCAGAGCAGGGCTCTCGCTGTGGCAGCGGGCCCTTGCTGTGCTGCAGGGGCTGGGGCCCCAGGTGGGGGGCATGGCCTCGTCTGGGGTGCAAGTAGGGGATTGGGACCCAGGCAGGTGGTGGGGTCCCAACTGTGGTGGCCATTGCAGGGCACTTAGAGGGCTTGCGAGACTTTGGGCCCCAGGCGCGGGGGAGCCAGGTTGCATCTGGGGTGCCCAGGGTGGGGCCCTCGCCCTGCCTCCCGAAGCTGGGGAGCTGGGCAAGGGGCAGGGTCACGCCTAGGGTGCCTGGGACAGGGCCCTGGCCTTGCTGCAGGGACTGGGGCCCTGGGCAGGTGGGGCAGGGTCGCGTCTTGGGTTCCCAAGGTGGGGCCCTCACTGTGCCTTAGGAGCTGGGGACCCAGGCGGACGGGTCGGGGTCCCATCTGGGGTGCCCAGGGAGGGCCCCTGCTGTGCCTGCAGGGACTGGGGATCTGGGCAGGGGGCGTGGTCTTGTATGGCATGCCCACGGAGGGTCCCTGGCTGTGCCTGCAGGGGCTGGGGATCCGGGCGGTGGGCGTGGTCGCATCTGAGGTGCCCAGGGTGGGGTCTGGCTGTGCCGCAGGGGCTGGGGATCCGGGCGGGCGCGCGGGTCGGGGTCACGTCTTGGGTGCCCTGGGCCTGGACCCCGCTGTGCCAGCCCTCGCTGTGCTTGCGGAGCCCTCGCCCTACCTACAGCAGTGGGGGCCCAAGCAAGGGGCGGGGTCACATCTGGGTAGACCAGGGCAGGCCTCTCGGCCAGCATGCTGGGGCTTGGGATCCAGGTGGGTGCTGGGGCCGAGTTTAGCGTGTCCAGAGCGAGGCTCTTTCAAATTTATTTCAAATAAATAAAATAAATCTTTAAAAAAAGAGTAAGCTATATAAATCTTAACACGTGTTACTGAAAAATACCATAAATAACACTGTACTGTAAAGAATGACACATCATTTAAGTAACACTAAGAAGAATATATGCCTTCCTAATAAATGTCACAGTCTGACATAGAGACACAGTTTAGGGACTCTAAAAGCAACTGGAAATATCTGAGTTGGCAAAAAAAAAAAGTTGTAGAATAGGAAGTATCACGAAGTATGCATTCCAACAAATTGGGAAGCTATTCCAAGAGCTCATACCGTATTCTTTCTGTTTAAGTCCTGCAGGACTTAAGCCATCCCTAGCACCCCAAAAAAACAAAAATAAGAACAAACACAACATAAAAGCAGGAGCTTTCACACAGAGCTGCCTAGAAGGATATGAAAAACACCCATCACGACAAACACCCTCTTTCCACAAACTTTTTCAAGGACCCTCAGGAAGCATTCAGTATTATCTTAAATATCTAGAATGAATGTGAGCACGTAACAGGCACATTCGTAAGCCAAGAAGCACACGTTTACCAAGACAGAGTCCTCTGCCTGAATGCTGGCTTCTACAAGTGGACTACAAGCCACAAACTTCATTCCCAGCCTAAGAAAGGGTCTCCATGTTCCCAAGCCCCTTATCAACCCTGTTTTCTTTCAGACAACATCTTCTCCATCTCTTGGTATTCTGCAGATGTTATCTGAATTTCCTGATTAAGTCAGCTTCCATTCCCAAGTCCATTCTGAAAATTCCCTCAACCCGGACCCCCATCTCCCTTCCCTCACTTTTCCTAAGGTTTCTCCCCTGACCATCTCCCGGATCTACCACTCTGATACTCCACTAGTTCTTACAAGTTGACCTAACACCTCCTTCCTGTTACAGTTCTGCTGAAAGTCACCTGACTACCTCCACAAAATCCTTCCATTTTTCCTATGTAACATAAGATGGTGACATACAGAAAGTACATGATTTCAGCTCCGAACTCCCAAGAGCCGTGCATGTTCCAATTTCTTCCATGGTATCTAACCCTTAATAGCCCCCCCACCAGGGATTCCTTGCAATCTTGCCATCCTTCTCCATGAATTCTAAATCCAAACTTTTATTTCCATGTCTCTCCAAACCAAAGACTTTTTGTGTTTTGTACTCTGAGGCAACAGCACACACTTCTCCTCCCAGGTCTCCTTCCCATTGCCTGGATGCCCCAATATTTCCCATCTTACACGTTCTTTGTCCCCCGATTCACTAAAACTCGGGGGAACTCATTCCCCAACATCCTTTATGTCCCTGTCGTCATTGTAGCTAACTCTCCTCTACCCCGCTGGCCCCCACATTTCTTTTACCCCAATCTGTGGGGTTACTCCACTTGACCCTCCCAGTCATGGGATGAAAGTCAACTTCACTGTCAGCATGGCCGGCCCAGCCCCAGGGACCATGGTGTCTCTTCCCTACTCTTTCCCTTGGGCCCCAAGGCTACCATGTACATGAGGTGGTCACATCTGCTCACCAGTTGCTCCTCTCCAGGAAGAAGCCCCAGCTGTGTTTAGCAGGAAGTCCAGCAGTCCCCAGAAATGGAAGATGACCCAGCAGATGAACTTCAGCATCAACTCTGTGTCCAGTTTCATATCCATTAAAATGTCTACAATGAAAATTAATAAACATTAAAGAAATGGAAGAAGACACACAAAAATCAAAATATCTTCCATGGTCATTCATTGGAACAATCAACATAATAAAAAATTTCCATACTACCATAAGAAATTTACAGACACAATGGGATCACAATCAAAGGTCAAATAACATTTTGCCCAGATGGAGAGAAAACCATGCTAAAATTCTTATGAAAACACAGAACATCTGAATAGTGAAAGCAATCTTATACAACATAAACAAAACTCGAAGCATCGCAAAAACAGATTGCAAAACACAGAACAGGGCAGTTACAATCAAAACAACTGGTTTAGTAAAAATATTGACATATTGAACAATGGAACAAAAAAGGAACTCCAGAAATCAATCCACACATCTACAATCAATTTATCTTGGAGGAAGGCTCTAAAGATTAATCCCAGGTGCAAAGGACAGTTTCTTCAAAAACGTTCCTGAATAAACTGGACCTCCATATGCAGAACTATGAAAGAAGACCCATGCCTTACACCTTATAGAAAAACCAACTGAAAATAGTTCAAAGAACAAAATCTAAAACCCAATTTCATCAAATTACTAGAGAACACTGGGGAAACCTGAAAGACACTGGCATAGGCAAAGATTTCTGGGAAAAGACAGCCAGAAGCACAAGCAATAGCAGCAGAAACAGAAAAAGACAAATGGGATTCCATCAAGCTGAGAAGCTTCTGCGCTTCAAAAGAAACACTCGGCAAAGTGAGGAGACAACAGAATGAATGGGAGATAATTGTCTGCAAACTATAAAACTGATAAAATATTAATATCCAGAATATACTAAGAGCTCAACAACAAAACAAAAAATCCAGTTAAGAAATGGGCGTAGAACTTGAACAGGCATGTTTCAAGAGAGGAAATCCATTTGGCCAACAGACACATGAAAAAATGCTCAGGATCACTAGCCATCAAGGAAATGCAAACAAAATGGCAAAGAGGTTTCACTGCACCACAGTCAGAATGGCTCTCATACAGAAATAAACAATGATAAATGCTGCTGAGGAAGTGGGGAATATGGTACCCTGATCCACTCACTTTTGGTGGGAATGTAGACAGGTAAAGCCATTGCAGAAGACAGTATGGAGATACCTCTGAAAGCTGAAAATAAATCTACCGTTTACTATGAAATTTATCAGGAATCCCTGTCCTGGTGATTTACCCCTAGGAAATGATATCAGCAGATTTGAAAGGGTTATCTGTACCTTCATGTTCATTGCAGCTCAGTGCACAATAGCTGGGTTGTGGAATTAAACCTGAAGTCCATGAACTGATGACTGGATAAGGCAATTATGGCATATATACACTATGGAATACTACCCATTGGGGAACACAGAAATGCTGTCTTTAGCAACAAAATGGATGTACCTTGAGCCCATTATATTTAGTGAAATAAGCCAGTCCCAAAGGACAAATAACATATTTTTTCCCTGATTTGTGATAACTAATAGAGTACCTAAATGTAATGTGTAGGCAAGAAACACATTCTGAGATAAAATTGTTTCTTATAGTTCTAGTCTCACTTTAAAGAACAGTGTTTTGTTCTGCATACTTTTACTTATTGAAAAGTTAATCATATATAGTTAACTGAAAATAGATAATTAGAAGAATTAAGAGTAGGCACAAGAGAGGGAAGAAGAAGAAGGCTGAGAGTACAGGCTTGAGAGATGGTAGCATGGGAAGAAGTATCAGTATGTTTTGAATCAGTATATAAAAAATACATGAAATTTTCATACCTGATATAAAATTTTGAAAAGTAGATAATCATCTACGCTAACAAAAATGATAAAAACTCCAGTAAATAAAATTACAGACAAAAAAGCAGACATTTTATAATGTTTATACAACATCACTGAAACTCAAGGTTTCAAAGAAATTGCTATTCAGTACTGTATATTAATAAACTGGAAAACTAGGAGGAAATGGAGAAATCCCTGGATAACAAATACACATAACCTACTAAGATTAATTCCAGAAGACACAGACATTCTAAAAAGACTCATAATCAATGAAAATTAAAACACCCACCAGAAATACTGCTAGAACTGATGAAATAACTAAGTCACATGTTACAAATAAACATACCTTGTAACCCGCAGTCCTGTCCTCCAGCACGAGCCCAGACACCCGCTTCTCCGCTTCCCACAGCTGAGCCACCGCCCACCCCCACGGCTGACCAGCCTGAGGACCTGAGTGTCTACACTGCTCTGAGGTGCCACGACCCCCGCCCCCGAGGTCCCAGGCCTCTCACTGTTTCTTAACAAAAACTCACCTTCACTCCCGCACTCTCCAAGCCAGTATCGCTGCCGAAAATGCCGCCAGAAGCCGACAGCTCCGGAAGCTGACAGCTCCAGCAGCCAACAACATGCTGCCACCACCAGATACATCGTCTCTGTCTCCACCAGGCTGACTGTGCAAGCGCCATCCATCCAGGACCCACCTCTTCCTCCCTGTAAGCATAGTGGCACCAGAAGCGGCCAGGCACCATTAAAGAAGTGGGTGACAGCTGTCTTACTCCAGGATTGGATAGCAGGCCTGTGTTGATCTCTGCTGTGCTCCAGCTAAGTAACTGTTTCCAGTACAAAAAAAAAAAAAATTCCTGTCATCCCATATAGAATGCCAGTACTGGAGGTGATGGCTTTACCTGCTACACTGCAGAGCTGGCCCCATGAAGCAGTTTTTATGCCATAGTTTAAAAGGTGAGAGTAACAGAAACAAATCATTCATATCTTGTTTTCATCATTCAGGTTAAAAAATCTACCCCCAACATTCGTATCTTTTGATCAGGGAATGCATTCACGTGGTTTAAAGTGTAAAGGATAAAAAGAGGGCTGGCACTGTGGTGAAGTGGGTTAAGCATCCATCTGCAGTGCCAGCATCCCATATGGGTGCTGGTCCAAGTTCCGGCTGCTCTACTTCTGATCTAACTCCCTGCTGATGGTCTGGGAAAGCAGTGGAAGATGGATACCTGCACCCATGTGGCAGACCTGACCTGGAAGAAGCCTCTGGCTCCTGGAATCGGATTGGCCCAGCTCCGGCCATTGTGACCATCTGGGGAGAGAACCAGTGGATGAAGTCCTCTCTCTATGTGATTCTGCCTCTCAAATAAAAAAAATTTTTTTAAAGATTTATTTATTTTATTGAAAGTCAGAGGTACAGAGAGAGAGAGAGAAAGAAAGAGAGGACTTCCATCTACTGGTTCACTCCCCAGTTGGCCACAAAGGCCAGAGCTGTGCCAATCTGAAGCCAGGAGCCAGGATCTTCTTCCAGGTCTCCCACGTGCATGCAGGGGCCCAAGGACTTTGGCCATCTTCCACTGCTTTCCCAGGCCATAGCAGAGAGTTGGATTGAAAGTGGAACAGCCGGAACTCAACCCAGCACCCATATGGGATGCTGGCAATGCAGGCATCAGCTTTACCTGCTATGCCACAGCGCTGGCCTCAATGAATCTTTAAAACATATAGAAATAAAATTTAAAGGCCGGCGCCGCGGCTCACTAGGCTAATCCTCCGCCTAGCGGCGACGGCACACCGGGTTCTAGTCCCGGTCGGGGCGCCGGATTCTGTCCCGGTTGCCCCTCTTCCAGGCCAGCCCTCTGCTGTGGCCAGGGAGTGCAGTGGAGGATGGCCCAGCTGCTTGGGCCCTGCACCCCATGGGAGACCAGGAAAAGCACCTGGCTCCTGGCTCCTGCCATCGGATCAGCGCGGTGCGCCGGCCGCAGCGCGCCGGCCGCGGCGGCCATTGGAGGGTGAACCAACGGCAAAGGAAGACCTTTCTCTCTGTCTCTCTCTCTCACTGTCCACTCTGCCTGTCAAAAAAAGAAAAGAAAAAAAAAAGAAATAAAATTTAAAAAACTTTCAGTAACAGAGGAAATATTGAATCCATAAGAGCTAATCAGAGCCAGCATTGTGCCACAGTGCGTTAATCTGGCACCTAGAATGCATATCAGTGCATGATATCCTATATCAGTGATAGTTCATGTCACAGCTGCTCCACTTCTGCTCCAGTTCACTGCTAATGCACCTGGAAAAGCAGCAGAAGATGGTCCAAGTGCTCATGCCTCTGCCACCTGTGTGGGAAACTCAGATGAAGCTCCAGGTTCCTAGTTTTGGCTTGGCCCAGCCCTGGCCATTTGGAGTGTACCAGTGGATGGAAAATACCTCCCACTTCCCCACTTCTGTCTCTCATTACAAAGTAAAAATAATTTTAAAAACTTGTGGATAGTGGAATAAAAAAATTTATTTTCACACAAAAATATTTCAAATAGGCCGGTGCCGCAGCTCACTAGGCTAATCCTCCGCCTAGTGGCGCCGGCACACCGGGTTCTAGTCCCGGTCGGGGTGCTGGATTCTGTCCCGGTTGCCCCTCTTCCAGGCCAGCCCTCTGCTGTGGCCAGGGAGTGCAGTGGAGGATGGCCCAGCTGCTTGGCCCCTGCACCCCATGGGAGACCAGGAAAAGCACCTGGCTCCTGGCTCCTGCCATCGGATCAGCGCGGTGCGCCAGCCGCAGCGTGCCGGCCGTGGCGGCCATTGGAGGGTGAACCAACGGCAAAGGAAGACCTTTCTCTCCCTGTCTCTCTCTCTCACTGTCCACTCTGCCTGTCAAAAAAATAAAAAATAAAAAAATATTTCAAATGCCTCTATACTTTTTCATGTTATTTCCAAGAAATTTTTTGTAAGTGAAAAGTGTTCACTTTATTTGTTAGAGACACAGAGCAAGATCTTCCATCTGCTGGTTCACTCGCCAAATGCTTACAACAGCCCTGGCTCAGCCATACTGAAGCCAGGAACCAGGAATTACATCTCATGTGCGTGGAGTGACAGAGATCCAAGTACCTGAGCTATTACTGGCTGCCTCCCGGGATGCGCATTAGGAGGATGCTGGGTGGGAAGCAGATTAGGCACTCAGACAGGAAGGGTGGACACGCCAGCAGCAACTTAACTGCTGTGCCCAATGTTGCCCTTTCTATGAACTTTTGAAGATATACATATATTCTGAGTTGGTTTTTCTACATTGAAATAATGCCATTTTCTGTGACATTTCTGAAGCTCCCTTGCATTAAGTTGTTGTAATTCAGATGTGAATGAGGAAAACCTGGGGCCAAAGTGATAACAAGTGGAAAGCAGAAAACAAAATGAAACCCGAATTCCTAGGGCATTCAGGTAAGATGCTTTTGTGTCACCTGCCACCCTGAGGACAAGTGAACTGGATTAGTCCATAGAGGATGAAGGTGGGGGCTCGCCAGACAACTGAGTCGTGCCATGGCAGAAAAGCATATAATGCATAATAAATATTAATAATATAGTAACAATCAGTGGCATTTAGTACATCCACAGTGTCACACAACTGTCACATCCGATCGTGGGACTTCTCCACCTCTCCAAAAGGAAACCCCTTATCCATTAACCAACATGCCTGGGGCCAGCACTGCCGCTTAGTGGGTAAAGACATTGCCTGCAGTGCCGGCATCCTATATGGGTGTCAGTTCGAGTCCCAGCTGCTCCATTTCCAATCCAGCTCTCTGCTATGGCCTGGGAAAGCAGTGGAGGATGGCCCAAGTCCTTGGGCCCCTGCATCCACGTGGGAGAACTGGAAGAAGCTCCTGGGTTCAGAATGGCACAGCTCCGGCCATTGTGGCCAATAAGGGAGTGAACCAACAGATGGAAGACCTCTCTCTCTGTCTCTCATTTTCTCTCTGTGTAACTCTTCCTTTCAAGTAAATAAATAAATCTTTAAAAAATGCCTTTGTTCAGAATTTTTTTTCAGAATTTTGAATACAGAATTTATTTACAAAATAATTCACTGAACAGCAAGCTGCATGCTAAGAAATTTCTGCTGTGTCACCCACTTAACACTGGTGGGTTTGAGAGTTATGCACAGGTCTTTTTTAAAGATTTACTTATTTATTTGACAGGGGTTTTTTTTGGTTTAGATTTATTTACTTATTTCACAGGTAGGGTTACAGAGAGAGAGGAGACATCAAGTACAAGTCAGAAACAGGTCACCCAACTTGTCACAGGCTTGTGAATAGCTGTAGAAAATTAAAAATAATACACACCCCAGAGAATCTCTTATTTTGCATAACAGTGAACACCAGAAACTGTAAAGACAGAATTCACTGCCTATTTTCAGTACTGACTACTGATCATGTTTAATACTACATGGATTTTATTAACTAGAACTCATCAAGCATCACTCATCCATAAATATTTATTGAGTGTTTACTAGTGCTAGTCATAGTTCTAGGCACTTGGTGTACACTTGTCAGCCATAGACAGAAATCTTCACCCTTGTAAAGCTATATGCCAGTAGAGGGAGAGGGACTACAAAAAGCAAAGTAAATAAATGATATGCTTTGTTAGAGCATGATCAGTGCTATGGAGAATCAGAGTGAGGTAAGGAAAAACTAGAAATGCAGAGAATGGGATGTATTTTGCAAGTAGATGTAGAGTGGTCAGGTGAGACTCAGTGAGAAAAGGTGGCTAGAGTGAATCCATCATGGCCAGATCACCCTTCAAGGAAGGAGTTGTTTCCTGGGCTTCTGGAAGAGCTGACAACTACTTCAGGGATTTCCTCCTCCATAAAGAGTCACCCCATCCAAAGCCAGTCATGGTAGAAGAAGGGGCACGATAGGGCACAATTCGGATAGGCCATTTTTGCCCCAGAGGTCAGTTCAGGATCTGTCAAAGTTGTCATCAAGCCCGTATCACAGTTGGATTTCTCCCTCTGCCCACTCCTGATTCCTTTCCTTCCCTTGAACACATGTTGATACCAAGAGCCCTCCATAATAAATATCCTACACACTTGGCCGGCACTGCAGCTCTATAGGCTAATCCTCCACCTGCAGTGCTGGCACACTGGGTTCTAGTCCCGGTCGGGGTGCCAGATTTTGTCCTGGTCACTCCTATTCCTGTCCAGCTCTCTGCTGTGGCCTGGGAAGGCAGTGGAGGATGGCCCAAGTCCTTGGGACCTGAACCCACATGGGAGACCAGGAGAAGCACCTGGCCCCTGGCTTCGATCAGCAGCAGCCATTGTTTGGTGAACCAATGGGAAAAAAAGAAGACCTTTTCTCTCTCTCTCTCTCTCTCTCTCTCTGTCCACTCTGCCTGTCAAATAAATAAATAAATAAATATCCTACACACCAGATATCATCTCAGAGGAGGCTTCCCATAGAACTCTATCTACAACAGTGAAATTTGAGCATAGGTTCGAAGGAAGTGAGGGATCAGATGAAACAATGCATGCATCCAGTCAAAGAGCATTCCAAACAGAGAGAGTGCAGGCAGTGCAAAGATCCTGAGGCAGGACTACGCATGGGGTGGTCAAAGAACACATAAGAAGGTCAGTGAGGGTGGAGTGGAGTGAAATCAGGAATTCAAAATAAATAGCTCATCTCTGGCTTTTAAGTAATGAGAAATGAAAAATCGTGGGAGAATTTTGACCAGAACTGTGACATGATCTTACACCTTTTTTTGACAGGCAGAGTGGACAGTGAGAGAGAGAGAGACAGAGAGAAACGTCTTCCTTTGCCATTGGTTCACCCTCCAATGGCCGCCACGGCCGGCATGCTGCAGCCTGCGCAACACGCTGATCTGAAGGCAGAAGCCAGGTGCTTCTCCTGGTCTCCCATGGGGTGCAGGACCCAAGGACTTTGGCCATCCTCCACTGCCTTCCTAGGCCACAGCAGAGAGCTGGCCTGGAAGAAGGGCAACCGGGACAGAATCCGGCACCCCAACTGAGACTAGAGCCCGGTATGCTGGTGCCGCTAGGCGGAGGATTATCCTATTGAGCTGCGGCGCTGGCCCTGACTTACAATTTTAAAAATCACCATGACTGCTGGCTGTTGTGTGAAGAATATAATTTAGAAGGTATCATGACAGTAAGAGGCTAGGTATGGAACTGTTAGAGTAATCCAAGAGTGACTTGTGATGGTTGCTTGCTCCAAGGGTGTGGCAGTGAAGACAGAAGTGGAAAGATTCTGGAGACATTCTAAAGGTAAAGCAAGTTTTCCAGGATTTCCTAATGGATTTGATGGAGAATCCATGAGAAAGAGCAGAGACCATGTTCAGGGATTGATGAACTTGGTGTGCCAGGTAGATACAAAGAGACAACCATAAAGAGATCTCTCATCCACGGCTTCACTCCCCAAATGCCCTTAACAGCCAGGGCTCAGCCAGGCTGAAGGTGATTGCTAAGAACTCAATACTGCTCTTCCACATGGGTGGCATTAACTCAAACACTTGGGCCATCACAGCTGCCTCTCGGGGGTCTGTATTGGCGGGAAGCTGGAATCAAAGCAGAGCTGGGATTCATATCCAGGCATGTCTATATTGAATGAGGGTGCTCCAAGCAGCATCTCTTTTTTGACAGGCAGAGTTAGAGAGAGACAGAGAGAAAGGTCTTCCTTCCATTGGTTCATCCCACAAATGGCCATTACAGCCGGCGTGCCATGCCGATCTGAAGCCAGGAGCCAGGTGCTTCCTCCTGGCCTCCCATGCAGGTGCAGGGACCAAGCACTTGGGCCATCCTCCACTGCCTTTCCTGGGCCACAGCAGAGAGCTGGACTGGAAGAGGAGCAACTGGGACAGAACTGGCACCCCAACTGGGACTAGAACCCAGAGTGCTGGCACCACAGATGGAGGATTAGCCTAGTGAGCCACAGCACCAGCTCCAAGCAGCTTCTTAACCACTGCACTGAATTTTGCCCCCCCCAGTCTGGATTTTTAACTTCATTGTCTTTGTGCACAGCACAAATACACACACATGTGCCAACTGAAATCTTACACAAACTGAAAAGCCCAAATCAAACGCTCCCTTTTCTGAGAAGCCTGTCCTGACCCTTACCTCTTTCATGTTTCCACACTGTTTTGCACATCCTTTCAATATATATGCTTTATATAAACACCCTCGTCATCCACCTATGGATGTTGCATTTTTTTTAAGATTTATTTCTCTATTTGAAAGGCGGAGTTACAGAGAGGTGAAGGTAGAGGCAGAGATGTTCTATCTGCTGGTTCACTCCCCAAATGCCTGCAATGGCCAGAGCTGGGCCAATCCAAAACCAGGAACCAGGAGCTTCTTCCAAGTCTCCCACGTTGTTGCAGGGACCCAAGGACTTGGGCCATCTTCCACTGCTTTCACATAGCAGAGAGCTGGATAGAAAGTGGAGCAGCCGCTAGGCTGGTGCTGTGGCACAGTGGGTTAACACCCTGGCCTGAAGTACTGGCATCCCATATGGGTGCCAGTTCGAGTCCCAGCTACTCCACTTCCAATCCAGCCCTCTGCTAAGGCCTGGGAAAGCAGTAGAAGATGGTCCAAGTCCTTGGGCCCCTGCACCCATTTGGGAGACCCAGAAGAAGCTCCTGGCTTCAGATCAGCTCAGCTCCAACCATTGTGGTCACTGGGGAGTGAACCAACAGATGGAAGACCTATCTCTCTCTCTGCCTCTCCCTCTCCCTCTCCTCTATCTGTGTTAACTCTTTCAAATAAATAAATAAATATTTTAAAAAAATAGAAAAAAAAAAGTGGAGCATCCGAGACTAGAACTGGCACCCATATGGGATGCCAGCACACTGCAGGTAACGGCTTTACCTGCTATGCCACAGCGTCAGCCCCTGGATGGTGTATTTTTAGCATCTCTTATTTTTCTAGAAGCAAGGTAACCATATATCCCAGTTTGCTCAGTGGAAACCTGTTTTATGTCTATTGTCCCAGGGTAGATATTATCAACCCTGCCTTCCACTTTCAAAAGATGGCCTGGTTTGGGTAGTAAGTGAAATGAGCACCCAATTAATAAGCATTTTCATGGCTGAATCTGAGCTTCAGTCACCATGTAACTCTTGTAATGCCTAGCACATAGTAGGTGATCAATAAGTGTGCAATGACAAGCTATAGAACTAAGTACTGTTGTCAAGAAATGTGTGATTTTCTTTCGCCAAGTAGAGGGAACTCATCACGTCATAAAGGCAAGGGAAAATTCAGAACCTATACAGGGCAGAATTACCCTTTTTCCATCTCTTCCTCTACCAGACCATAATTGAGCCACAGACCATGGGGAATGAAGACACTTAGAGATCCCCAAAATGTCTACATGAATCACCTGAAATATGGGTTCCTTTTGGCAATGAAAGGAACCTTCTGACTAGGAATCCAGAGATCCCTGACCCAATTCAGGCCTAAGAAGCTTGCACAATCGTACCAAATACATCCTTTTACATTCACAAGTGACTACACACAAGACATGGCCTCTCTGCATCCTCCTCTGATGGAGAGGCTGGGACAAGGTAATCTCCCAGCCACTTCTACTCTCACCTTCCGGGCTGACCCATCCATAAGTTTAAACAAATTTAGATCACATCAGCATCTATTCCTGCATTCAGCCATCTGAGCCCCCTATGGACAGAGCTAGAATAACTAAAGCACCATTCCAAGGGAATTGAAAGTCTTTGAAATGTTCTAATAATATGTTCAGTCATGGGGGAGGGAGCTGTCCTGCAAAGAAGACCTACTTCTTTAGTACCTGGTATGAATCCTTGCTACAGAGGTTCTCTGATTTGAGTGATCAGATCACCTGTTGAGCTGTGGCCAGGTACCACCTTTGGAGAAGCACCGCTATAGTTCATCAAAAGATAAATTTTAAGGGTGAAATAAATACATGTCTTTAAATAATAAAACCACAGGTATTGCAAATTAAATCCCTTTAGAAACAGTCTTTCATTGCTGACTTTGTGCCGTATCGTTTCCTGGTTTCCTTCAGGCACTGTCCTCTTGGTGAGGGCCTGTGTTTCCTGGGTCCCCGGTTTCCAACTGGGCAAGGCTGCTTTCTGTGGGGAAAGCTTATTTGCTTCCTTCCTTAGCTCTTTTGTGTTACTCTGAGGTCTCCCATTCAGCATCTGCATCTCTGCCTGGGATACCCTAAGTGTGCCAGGCACTTTGTTCCTTCTCCATGCCTTCATCAGCAGAGTCTCCCCTTCTACCCTCTGCAGTCCTAAGGAAAACTCCTCAAGCCATTTGGAGAACATCTGAGTCCTCCTCACTTCCTATCCCAGGTCCAGGCTACCATCTTCTCTCTCTGTCTTCCCAGTGGCCCAGCCAGTGCCCACCTGTCCTGCTTCCTGAGCTGCATGGCCCCTTCCCATGCCGCTGTGAGCTGCTGTGTTTCTGTGCATGGGCCACAGGGGCAGGGCCCAGACTAGCTAGTGCTTGCCAGTGACCAGAACCTGCCAGTCTGAGGTGCCCACATGCCCCTACCTGGATGCTGGCACCTTCAGGAACCATGATCTTCCACATGTAGTTGAGGCTTTGGAGGTAGGGCTCCGGGAAGCCAGGGGACAAGATGGTGCCCCTGCACTCTGTGAGGTTGCCTCTGCAGGGCCATTCACGTATGCTGGCATTCTCATTGGACCACTGATGGATTCAAAAGAATATGGTTCAATTCTCTATATCCAATAACACATCCAAATAAATAACAAAGGTATTAAAGCAAAACAATGAAGTGAAAAAGAAGTAAAAGAAAACACAGAGGGATATTTGATCTATACTAAAAGCAAAGGAAAAACTATAAAAGATGACAGAGATACATTTGATATCATGGGAAATTTAAATTTTCTAACATTAAAACATACCCTGAAGAAAATTAAATGGCAAGTGACAAAGTGGAGGAGCAGACTTTTTATAGCATATAATCTTGATAAAAGGTTTTCAGCATGTATAATATATACAGCTTATAATTATATGGCGCTCCACTCCATAAATAAGAAAATAAGTGCTAATAGAAAAAACAACACCAATTCACAAACAAGAAACCTGTGGGCCAATAAACACATTACAAAAAGGTTACCCCTAACTAGTAATAAAAAAGGCAAATTGGAAAATGAGATACCATTTGTACTTTCAAACTGATGATAGCTTTGTTTTTTTAATTGCCTGCTTTTGTGAGAATAAAGCAGGCCCTCTGACTCATTGCAGGTGAACACAGTAGCAAGATCTTTCTCAGGGGTTGGCAATCTGTGTAAAAAGTCCTAATGATGGTCGGCACCGTGGCTCACTAGGCTAATCCTCCACCTAGTGGCGCCAGCACACTGGGTTCTAGTCCCGGTCGGGGCGCCGGATTCTGTCCCGGTTGTCCTTCTTCCAGGCCAGCTCTCTGCTGTGGCCTAGGAAGGCAGTGGAGGATGGCCAAGTGCTTGGGCCCTGCACCCCATGGGAGACCAGGATAAGTACCTGGCTCTTGCCATCAGATCAGCGCAGTGTGCCGGACGCAGCGTGCCGACCGCGGCGGCCATTGGAGGGTGAACCACCGGCAAAGGAAGACCTTTCTCTCTGTCTCTCTCTCTCACTGTCCAATCTGCCTGTCAAAAAAAAAAAATTGCTAATGATCTCAGAAATCCTCTAACTTGGTAATTCTACTTTAAGTTAGTCTACAGTCAGAGATTACACATAAAGATATATGTATATTGCACTGAATTACTAAGCATAAGAGGGAAAATTTAGAAAGAATAGAAATGCTCCATAATGAGGAATTCATTGCATAAATCTTAAATAACTGAGAGACCAGTAAGCAGCATTAAAAAATCCTATTATAGCAGGAAAATATAGCAGAGAAAAGCTCACAGCAAATATTTCAATACAAATATGTGTATTGTTTTATGCAATAAAATACATGAAAGATTAAGTCGAGTAGATGTAAAAGACTGGAAGGAATGACACTACATCTTATCAGCAGCTCTTCCAGGCCGGTTTTTATTTTAACTCTCTGTACAAGTATTCTTTTGTGCCCCGAGATGTCTACAATGAAAATGCAATATGCTGGTAATTAGGAAAAAGCTGCATGGTCTGAATACATACCCACAGGAGACTGGTGGTGGTCTAGACACTCCAGGGTGGGGCAGCTCCTGCAGTTCCGAGAGCAGGGCAGGAAGCTGTGTAGTTCCGCCTGTGGCCATGTGGTACTCATGGGGCCCCTGGTCTTTGCAGCCTGCCCGTGACAGCTTCAGCCCTCCACCCAACGCCACTGGCTGGGCCCTGGTACCCAGGAGCCAGAGAGCAAGCTGAGGAGCAAGGTGTACTGGCTGTGTCCATTGTGCACCTCCACCATGTCACTGAGGGCGTGTGGAACAAGGAAAACTGGCCAAGCACCACTGTGAAGGAGGGACTGGGGCCCCCAGACCCAGAGGAGAGCAAGCCATAGGAGCTTGTTGGTTCACAGGTGCCCTTTTGCCTGGCTGATCAGCACAACTGCCACACCCAGGGCACAGGTGCCTGGGGAGCTGGATTAGCCCCCAGGCTGGCTTTCTTCACCAAGGGAAAGACAAGGTCAAGGATGCACCCCAAGGTCAGGCTGGTGAGGATGGCATGGAACTAAGCTTGTCCCCTCCCAGACAGCAGCTGCAACAGCTATTTGTTTTTGGGGGACATCCACATTTTCCATACCATATCAGGGCCCCTATTCTCCCTTACTGTTTCTTTAAAGATACAGCAGACCAGGGCAGCCCCTCAGCACAAGACCCCCCTCACAGCTGAGAGGCAGGAGGGTGCAGAGTAGCAGCCTGCTCTGGGGGAAGCAGCAGTTGTCCACGGGACAGGCAACCTCTCCACCCCACCTTCCTCTGCTAGAACCCACATTATCAAGTCTTCCAGGGCCATCATCTTGGACCACGACTCCTCCAGATTTTTATCTCTACTTTGGAGACAGAGACCGAGGCTCAGAGGTCAGCAGTGTTCCCCAAGGGCAATCTTCTAGTTTGGAGGGGGCTGCAGAGCTGGTGGCCAGAACACTCGGAGGTCCTCATCAGATAAGGCCTGTGGGCCTTACTGTTTGCTGGGCATTCAGGCCAGCCACTGTGGACTTCAGGGGCCTCCCTCAGCCCTCCCTTCCCTGCTCTTCACTGTTAGAGGGACCTGGGTTGTTGGACCTGGGTTGTTGGACCAGTGACACTGCTGTCACAGCTGCCTGCCAGCCCCTGCTTCACTCACTGTGTGTGTGTTGTCTGCATGTGCACATGTGTGCATTCCATGTGCTATGTGTGAATGTGTGATGTCTCTGTATGTACCTGTGTTCCACATGTAAACTATATCTATTGTCTATATGTTGTATGCTGTGTATTTCATCTGTTGTGCATATTGTATGGTTATACATATTGTGTCTGTTTATGTGCTGTGCACATGAGTGCCATATGCATGCACAAGTGTCATGTGTATATTGTGTGTGTTGTTCCTGGGTACACACATGTGTGTTGGGGCAGAGAGGGACTCGGGCTACAAAATATGTGCAATGTTGAGAGAAGTAATGGGAGTGGAGTAGGAGGATCTGGGCTCTCAGCTTATGGGTCAAGGAGGAAGAGGAAGGGCACCTTGCTGTATTCTGAAAATGGGCACTGAGTTAGGGCTGGTAGCAGGGGCCTCTCTTTGCTCTCCCCTGCAGTGATGAACAGGCAGTGTCCATTCCAGGGGGAAGAGACAGTAAAAACAAAACAAAAACCCAAACAGACACTTCAGCAAGTAGAAAAACAATGTAATTTTAGATAGTGTGAAGTTTTGGGGGTTATGGGAAAGTAGGACAGGGCAGAAGACTTTAGGTGAGGAATCCAAGGAAGATGGGGGGCAGCCATGCCCATTTGCCTGCACCTTATCTGTGGCTGAGCAGGGCAACACACAGAACCTGGAACAGGAGATTTACTCTTTGCCCTCCACAGAAGACATTTGTTGACCCTGGCATAGATTTTCCATGCCTTTGTATTTATGCAACATCTCTGGAATGACAGAACAAATCACTGAGATGAGGGGGGTGGTAACATAGGCAGATGGTTACGTTTTTAGAGTACATCTGACCTACCTCTGTATCATTTGAATCTTTCAAGCAAACACAGGTGATTTTTCAAATGGACAGAAGTGAATGTATTCTCATTTTGAATAGCAGCGGCCAGTGGTGGGGTAGAGGCAGGAGCAAGGATGGGAATCTGGTTGAAGTTTTCCATGACACTTCCAAGGGCCTGAAAGAAGACTTGTGGATTCGCCTTGGCCTTTCTGGAGGTATTTCAGACTGTTCCCCCTGATAACCCCCATGACTCCCACTCCAGCACAGAGGGCTTTTGGTCAACCTTTAGGATCCTGTCCAAATGGCCCCTGCCTGGCAAGGCCATCACCAGCCACCATTCTGTGGTGAGCACCCTGATTTTCTTTCTCACATAGCCTGCCCTGTTCTTTCCTAGCTTCCTACTTGTCCTACTTCTTGTTTGTCCACTTATCTATGGTCTGTTTCCCTCACTTACCTTTCAGAACACTAAGGGTGGAACATGGCCACCTCATTCAGCACTATGTCCCTGGTGTCCAGAATAGGTTATAGAACAGAGTAGGAATCCTGTAAGCATTTGTTGAATGAGGAAGCAAGTGAATAAATAAATGAATGTCCTCCCACAGGTGCATGGACACCCAGCCTGCCCCTGCCTGGGACACCTGTTGGGAGACAAGAATAGGGGACCCCCTGCCACACTCATTCCGCTGACTGCACAGGTCCAGAGGAAGACAATCAATCTCCTCTCTTGGACTCATTTTTTTTTTGACAGGCAGAGTGGACAGTGAGAGAGACAGAGAGAAAGGTCTTCCTTTTCCATTGGTTCACCCTCCAATGGCTGCCGTGGCCGGCATGCTGCGCTGATCCGATGGCAGGAGCCAGGTGCTTCTCCTGGTCTCCCTTGGGGTGCAGGGCCCAAGCACTTGGGCCATCCTCCACTGCACTCCCGGGCCACAGCAGAGAGCTGGACTGGAAGAGGGGCAACCGGGACAGAATCCCGCGCCCTGACCAGGACTAGAACCCAGTGTGCCGGCACCACAGGCAGAGGATTAGCCTATTGAGCCACAGCGCTGGCCCTCTTGGACTCACTTTTAGCAGACAGGATCTTCTCTGCCACTTTTGTTTCCTTCCAATGCACAGCTGGCCAGGAGGATGCATGCAGGTGAAAAGCACCTCAGGGCAGTGGTCTAGCAGAAGTCCACAGGGGACAGGACTGTACTCAGAGCCAACTCCTAGATGGCCTACCCAGAAATGAAGACACCCAGCTGTCTTCCAGGAGCACCCAAGCAGAGACACCTAAAACCCACCTCTTTTTGCCTCAGAATCAGGTGTGTCTCCAACACCTTAGGAGAAACACGTCCCAGTCTGGCTGTCATGAGAATAGGACTTCCATGGAGGCAGGGGCTGCGGTCTCAGCCCCTACAAAACTGCCTGGCATCAGGAAGTGCTCGTAGTGACCAGACACCTAGATAAAAATGCGCAGGCTGCCTCTGCTCCTCTCGCAAAAGTTGAGTCCCATGGAGCTGCTCAGGGACCTGGAATGAAGCCTGGCCTCTCTGATGATCCCTTTGGGATTCCAAATTGGGATAAAAACTGGGAAGTGATTCAGTCAAGTGTGAGGCAGCTGTCCTTGTCCTGGTTGGGTGACCTGATCCACAGAGTGGAGGATGCAACATATCCTTGGAAAGAAGCAGGAGGAGACTGGGAGGTCCCAGAGTGGAGAGGTAATCCCACCTCCCCCCAGACTTCAGTCTCCTTGGAATGTAGGCCTCCAGTTCTGGGCTCTTGTATTCTAGGTATATTTTACTTTTTGTGTTAGGTTAGAGAGAATATTTTGGCTCGTACTGTTAAAATATGGAACACTACTAATCTCCCATTAGTTTGTTAGTTGTCTTCTTATAATCAAGTGCTCCTTTGGTCTAGGCTTGTTTTGAATAGGTTTTTTTTCTTATAGTCTTTTAAGAAATTACCCTTCCCAGGTCTGGCACTGTGATTCTGCGGGTTAAGGTGCCACTTGGGATGCAGGCATCTGTCTGCTCTGCTTCCGATGCAGCTCCCTGCTAATGCACTTGGAGAGGTAGCAGAGGATGGCCCAAGTGCTGGGCCCCTGCACCCACCTGGGAGAACAAGATGGAGGTCTAGGTACCAAGCTTCAGCCTGGCACAGCCCTGGCTATTGTGACCATTTGGGGAGTGAACCAGCATCTCTCCTCCTCTCTCTATGTGACTTGACCTTTCAAATAAATAAAATCTAATAATAATAATAATAATAATAACCCTTCCCTCCTTTTTATGTTGAGGGTGACCAGAGTGTGTTTTTTGGCCTGAAACTAAAATATTCCCTGAGATGAAACAAAACTGCTTCTGGCATGGAGTGGCAAAGGCTCCTGTTGTCTGTGCCTCAGGTCAGAGGAAGGGTTGACCTCAGAGGGTGGTTCATTCTATGGGGCTCATCTGAGTCTGAAATGTCTCTCTAGATGGCACTCTCCAAAGCTCTCTGCATGGCCCAAAGTAGCACCCTGAAAGGCACAGCTCCCCGGAGCTAGCAGCACCCTGGGTTTCTCTAAAGACATGGATATCGACGGCTTCAGGGGGACAAGGCCAGCCCACATTCTGAGTTTGCAGACTGCCCTGGGTGTACAGCTTCATTAGACCCCGTCTCCACCTGTGGGAGCATCTGAATTCCTGGCCATGGATTGGAGAAGCATACAGGACACACACACATCACAGACATTCATGGTCCTCCATGTTCACTCAGGTGTGCACAAAAACATTATGTTTCCACAATGTATCTTCCATCAACGGAGAAGACAAGGCACAACATTCCACTAGGCTGGCCCCTCCAAGAGGGTTCACACCCTTCTCCCTTCTGAACAAGCATGCAGCTAACACAATACCAACCACAGAACAAAGGTGATGTGATGGAGGAGGGTGGGCCAACGTACGTGCCAGGAACCCCTCAATAGTGGGCATACTGCCAGGTGCTGTGCCCACTCACTACCCCTCCCAGAAACTGCTCTGATGGGATCACTGATGCTCAGAAAACTTAGGAAACCTGGCCTCAGTTATTGGGTGTAGCTTCACCATGGGGTGCAAGTTTGGCTGCAGTAGAAAGTCACTGGGGGTACTGAAGCGACAGTGAATGCTAAGAAAACAGTGATGATGGTACACAGCAGGGGAGGTGGTGAGAGTAGCAATGGATGCCCCAGGCTTTGCTCCATCATGCCCTCAGATAGGATACCAAATGTCATTATTAGTTCTGATGAAGGCATGGTGGGAAAGAGTTTGGGTACAAGAGGCTGGCTGCATGGCAGATATCTGAGGAACTGAAGGGTATTGAAATATCCCTTCTGCAGGTCAGCTCCCAGAGGTAAAAATAAAGCATGAGGATGACATTCTCTATCTTGTGCACCAAGTATCTTCTAGAACTGTGCCTAGGAAATAGCAGATAACTGACAGTTCTGAGGAGCTCAAGGAGCTGATGGGAATAGAACGTAATATGGTGCCAGTTCAAGTCCCGACTGCTCCACTTCTGATCCAGCTCTCTGCTATGGCCTGGGAAAACAGTAGAAGATGGCCCAAGTGCTTGGGCCCCTGCAACCACGTGGGAGATCTGCAGGAAGCTCCTGGCTCCTGGCTTTGGATCAGTACAGCTCTGGCCATTGCGGCCATCTGGGGATTGAACCAGCAGATGGAAGATCTCTCTCTCTTTGCCTCTGCCTCTTTGTAATTCTTTCAAGTAAACAAATAAAATCTGAAAAAAAGAAATATAGTACATATGTATATTCCAGGGAGATTCGTTTTGTTGTCTATGTATGTGAGCTTTAATTCCTGTGACACCAAACATTTCTAGGACTAATAGGGTCTGGAAGTTGAGGTGCCACAACCACAAGGCGTCTATGCAGATCAAACAGACCACTGAACCATGAGGCATGCCCTGCAGTCTCCCAGTGGGACGCTGACCCCTGAGCCTTCAGGCTTGCCCTGTGGTCTTCCAGCTTGGGAAGCTAGAACCACTAGCGGATAAATACAACTTCCTTTCAAAAAAAAACTTCTGTCTGTTGACAGACAGACAATGGCAGAGCGCACTGCCATCTACATCTGCCTTTCTAGCAGCCAAACAAGCAACTGAACCCAAGCCTTCTGAACCCAAATGTGAAAAAGAACTGAACTGGGTGTCTGAATAAACAATGCTCCTGGGATGTGAGGAATTATCAAGCATGGCTCAAACAAGAGGAACCCCTTCTCGCTGGGTTTCCCCACCACAGGGGATCAGTGAATGTGTGTTGGTAAAATGAGGCTGTGCTTCCAGATCCAGTCAGGAGTGGCTAATCTACAAGGTGAGAGAAGCTGTACCTTTGGAAATTGCATCCACACCTATGGACACAGGTCACACCAAAGAAATCAGGCTGTGCTCTTTTGGGGGGAGTCATCTGTACAAAGCTAATTCCCACCAGTGCTACACTCACCCAAAGGCCTTTGAGAAGGAGTAGCCTTTCTCACAAGGAGGTGCTCTCTTCCCTAAGAGCCAGCCTCTAAACAGTAACAGTGTGAGTGTGAGTCAGCATGGCTGATGACATGGTCTCACAAAAATGGAATCCTGCAACGGTCAAGATGAGGCCCTGCATTCTTGATGGAACTGGAGTGGCAGTCTCCAGTGGCACCAAGACAGTGTCACAGATCATGGCTACCCTAGAGGCTCCAGGCCAAGCACCTACCTTGTACCCTGGTTGATGCCGCTGATAAACCACTATGGGGGCGGGTTCCACAGGAACCGGATCATGGTGGAGTTCACGGCTTCCATCTGCATGTTCTGTGGGGGTGTGGTAGGCACTGTTCCCAGGCAGTCATGGGAGGAATACACAGGCAGGAGACACAGTGGGAGGGGAGAGAAAAAGGCAAACCTGAGCTGCCACTTGGCATTCACAGACAAACCACAGTCCCCAGGACCTGGAAGAGCCAGGACATACTACAAGCTCTTAGTGGCCTTGCAAAGAAGGAACTAGCTACCTCTCACCTCCTGATGAAGAACTCCTTATAGCATAGTCAAAAAAGTGGGTTAGATCAGTTCCTCATTAAACAGAGCCAAGGTAGACAGCAGGCAAATGTTGATTTCTGTCTCAGTTGCCCAATATTTGAGCTCAAAGGAATGTTCTTCCCGAAATACGCCTGGCTAAATGGATCTTTACGTGAACAAATAAAGAAAACACAGCTGCCATCCCTCTCCCAATCTGGATTGTTGTTCATTCATTTGGAGGGTAAATTTCTCTTCGCCTGTCAATAGCAGCAAAATTTTTTTGGATTTTTCAATTATTTTTGTTCCTTTACTGAACAGCTATTAAAGCAAGGATATACCTACCAAGTGAGTGCCTTCAGAGAATGTACACTCTGGGGAAGATGTCTGCGTAATTCTAGGTGGGCAACCACTCTGCAAATGCTTACTGCAGAGGGACTGACCCTGCCTGAGGAAGATATGGACGCTGCCTCTGCAGCATGTCTGGAAGGAATGGGGAAGGGGGTGTGCAGGTCAGTGCTGTGACCAACCTTGGCCAAGGGCAGGAGGCTGGTGAGCTTGCCAGATGTGCGTGTGTAGGGAGAGAGCCTGGGGGAATGGTTATCTTGAGGGTAACCTAACATGCACACAACATAGCAGCTGCCAGTGTCTGCAGTAAGCACTAGGAAACAGAAAGCTTTTGAGACAAGGCAGGGTATGACAGGGCTAGGTTTTCAATGCCGATGACTCCATTGGTCCACCCTGAAGGAGTGGCCACTGGATTGTCCAGGTGGAAAGGAAGATCCTGGCTTTTTAGGAGGTTTTTTGCTGTTGTTGTTTTTGTATTTAGGAGGTTTTTTGTTGTTCTTCTTTGGTTTTTTTTTGGGGGGGGGGTTGTTTTGTTTTTTTTTTAACAAAGCAAGACACATAAGCCCAAAGGATCTTGTTGCTATAGATGTAGAAGAAAAGAGAGGCCTGCTGGGTCAGCACAAGTACATCCAGAACAGGGCCTTGTTATAAGCTGCAGTTCTCACAGCTCTCCTCCTCATGGGTACAGCTCCTCAGGAAGACTCCTCGAGTCCCACAAACCACATTCTCTTCTCCCAGATTCTATGGAGTACAGGTGATCTCCTAGTCCCTCTGCCAGCAAGTCACCCAGGAAACTGCCATACCTGCCGTTCCCTACCCATCATGAGTTGGTGGACTGACAATGGCCACAGGGGCTGCTGTGCCTGTGGAAGTTGGAAAGCACATCACATCTGCCTAAGAAACTAGGAGACCATCCCTTTTCCTGGGCCCCCAGAGAGCCTAGATCCATGACAGGCAAGGGAAGTAAGTGTTGCTCGCCCATGACAGAGTGCCGGTACAAGACAAGGGATGCTTGCCAATGGGCGAAGGCAAATCAGCAGTCCTAGAGATTCAGCAAAAGCCTCTGATAAATTTTAACTTTGAATCATCATGAAAAGAAAAGAAAAGAAAAACCCTCTTGTCAGAGAATAAATTTAAAGAAACTTCCTAAACTTGATAAAAACATCTGTGAAACACCTGCAACTAATAGCTTATTGAAGCTGGAAGATTGTGTACTTTCCCTTAAGTTCAGGAGCACAGCAAAGATGTCTTTCTTGTGATCACCATTCTGTAAGTCCAAGTCAGAGAACAATGTCAGAAAGGAAACAAGGGGCAGACAGGTTGGAAATGAGGGAAGCCTCTCTAGGATTAGACAAAACAATGGTCTGTTTATAGAATGCTCCTAAAACTTAGCAATAGGAGAGCTCCCAGAGTTAACTAGGGCATCAGTAAGATCACAGTACGTAAGATCAAAGGAAAAAATCAAATATATTTCTAAACACGAGCAATAAACAATTCAAAATTGAAATTAATAGCAATGAAAAATGAAATAAATACACACTCAACAAAGCATCTGCCAGATCTGTATTCTGAAAAGAACATAATATGGATGTAGGAAGTCCAAACCCAGGTGAATGTGTGATGATCATTTCATCTAAAAGGATCAGATGACAACACAGGAAAGGGGATGGTTTTCCCCAAACTCAGTGTAGCTCTCCCACATGGGTGGCAGGGACCCAACTACTTGAGGAAGCTGGAATCAGGATCTGAATCAGGAAACAATCCCAGACACTCCAATATGGGATGCAAGCATCCAAGCAGCATCTTAACCAGCATACCACACACCTACTCCCTTACCTAATTCTAATTATTTTATTTATAAAATAAACATGTAATACAAAATTCAAAAGGTATACAATCAAAATGAAGTCTACGCACCTATTCTTCCACCACTCAGTGCCCCTCGCCAGAGCAATCAGAGTTACTAGAGTTGGAGTTTTTCTCGACAGACAGCCTAGTGTACAGACATATGCCCTTTTTTTCTTTAAGATTTGTTTATTTATTTGAAAGTCAGAGTTATAAAGAGAGAGAAACAGAGAGAGGTCTTCCAACAGCTGGTTCACTCCCCAGATGGCCACAACAGCCAGGGCTGGGCCAGGCCAGATCCAGGAGCCCAGAGCTTCATCCAGCGTCTCCCACCTGGGGTCAGGGGCCCAGCACTTGGGCCATCTTCCCCTGATTTCACAGGTGCATAAGCAGAGATGGAAGTGAAGCAGCCAAGAAGTGAATGGGCACCCATATGGGATGTCAGGCATTGCAGGTGGTACCTTTACCTACTGTATGACAACATTGGCTTCTCTCTTCATTACATAAATCGTAACAAGTCAAACACTTTTCTGCATATAGAGTTTTACGCTGACTACATTTGGAGAATACTCTGATCTTCTCATACAGACCAGAGCAGCCCCACTCCTCTTCAATGGCTACATGACACCCAGTGTGTGTAGGTACTTCATTTTACTGATGTGATTTCCTGCTGGAAAGCATTTTGGCTTTGTCCAACCTTCTATTAGTTCAAATGATGATGCAATGCATGTTCTTATACCATATGCAACAGTAACTCTAGGATAAAGTCTGAGCCATGGAACTGCTGGGTCAAAAATTATGTTCATTTCACATTTTAACAGATATTGCTAAACAGTATTTTTCACCTATACAAGCAGTATGAGAACCTACTTTTCTATTTAAGGCTCTTACCAATAAACTAGACTATTAAATTTTCATTCTTTTTAAAAGATTTATTTATTCATCTAATTGGCAGAGTTTACAAAGAGAGAGAGAGACAAAGAGAGATCTGCTGGTTCATTCCCTAAATGGCTGCAATGGCTGGAGCTGGGCTGATCTGAAGCCAGGGGCCTCTTCTAGATCTCCCACATAGGCACAGGCGCAGGGGCCCAGGGACTTGGGCCACCTTCCACTGCTTTTCCAGGCACAGCAGGCAGCTGGATCAAAAGCAGAGAAGCCAGCAGCCAGGACTCAAACAGGCTCCCTACATGGGATACCAGTGTCACAGGCAGCAGCTTTACCTGCTATACCACAATGCTGCCCTAAATTGTCATTCTAATGTATAGTTTCTCCACAAATCTTTCCCAAAAAGCCTCAAATTCCACAAGAACACTAGTCTAACTCTGTAACTTCAGGGTTCAGCACATCCTATGTATTCAAATGTTGCTAGAAGAATGAATGAGCAAGAAAAAGGTAAGATTTACTTTGACTATCATAAACAAATATGCCTAAAACATTGGCCATTTTTCCCCTTTCAGAAGGGGAAGAAGAAAGCAAAGATGAATAGATTGATTCTTCCATAAAATTATGTCTCCTATAGGTATTAAAAGAACAGAAAGGACACGTTGTGAGGCAGCAGGTTAAGCCACCACTTGGAAGGTCCACATCCGATCAGAGCACCAGCTCAAGACCCAGCGATTCCACTTCCTATCCAGCTCCCCACCAATGAACCTGGGAAATAGCACATGAAGATTCAAGTACTTGAGTTCTCACCCCCAAGAGGGAAACCAAGATGGAATTCCAGGCTCTTGCCTTGAGCCTGGCCCAGCCCTAAGTTGTAGGCATTGGGGGAGTGAACCAGTGCATGGGTAATATCTGTATCTATTTCTATTTCTCTCTCTCCCTCTCTCACTGTGCCTTTCAAATTAATAAATATTTATGTATTTTAAAAAAGAAGAAAAGAAAACATCATCTGTATTCCTCAGGTCTGTGCTTCTCATTCCCTGCACTGATATTCTTCCACTCCCACATGGCACTATTTCCCAAGGCCCATCTCTTCTAAGGTAAGAGCTACATCTCAAATGTGGGCTGCTTCCCTGGAAATGCTGACCAGATCTCCCCAACTGCCTTTGAAACACTCTGGGAGACCTGAAGCACTGCAGAAACCTGCATCATTCCTGCTGTGAAGAACTCCAGCAGTACAGCTCCTACACATGCACACACACACACACACACACACACACACCAAAAGCAGCCAACTGGATAACTATCTTTAACTCAGAGATCTTTAAAAAGTACCAGCAGCCAAGGATTTACAGGGTATTCATGTAAACAACACAGATGCAGATTCCATGATTCCATAAAATGCAGAATCATACCACATGAGTCCTGTACCAATCAGACATCGTAACCACAGATTTTCAGACAAAATTATCTCAGTAGGACCAGAACAGCAACAGAGTCTGGACACATGACGGAGCTGCTGCAGGTCTTGCTCAGGCCCCTGCATTTCTGCTGCACATGCTCAATGCTGCTTGGTCCCTGGCTTCTTGCTCCCACCTCCAACTATGTGCTAAAAAGTTCACCAAGCAGCTTCTGACTCATGAACATCTCATCGACCCTCACGGGCTGTGACTGAAACAGGCTGGGAGAAGTGCTGGCAGAGGACACAGGGCTACCAGGCCCCCACAGAAGCAGACCCATGGCCACTGGATGGGTGGGAGGGACAAGGGCACAACTGTGCCTTCCCAACTCCAGGGCAGGATGGGGCCTGGGGACTATGTAAATGGATTAGTCCAACTTGGACGCACTCAACACCTGTGTATTGAATGCCTACTGAGCATCAGCCCTCCTGGAATCCGTTCTGATGACCCTGTGAGGTAGAATCTATCATTGCCCCATTTTAACAGAAGAGGAACATGAGGCTTGGAAACTCATCCTTCCATGACATCTCCCCCAGATACCAAACTCTTAACCACTGGGAAATGTGGTGTGTTCCTCTGTTTCATGGCACAAGTTCAAGGACAAAAACAATCAAGAAAGAAAAGCAATGTAAGTGCCCCAAGGTGGAAGAGAACTTGGCACCATCACGGAACTGAGAGGCCAGCATGGATGGGGCAGAGGAGGAAGCTACATAAGGTCAGATTCAGAGAGGTCCCATGAGGACACTCCTGATGGTGCCTTGGGACTTATTCTGCCCCACCAGTCTCACTTCTCTGCTCACAAGGACTCACTCCCCAATTATGCAACACAGGCAGCATCATGCTGTGTCACCAGGGGCAAGTCACTCAGCCTCTCTGAGCCCCAACTTCTGCATGTGAAAATGAGAATAACGTGTATGGAGCAAAAGCCCCACTGTGAAAAAGTGACTGCTTGTGACATTCACCAAAGTAGAACCCAGAGAGGTTGACCCGCCTTTCATTTCCAAAATGAATTCCAAGATTATCAGGTCACAGGGAGGTGGGGGGGGGTTCACAAAGACAAATAACAAATCAGAGGAAACAGTGAGCAAAAATTAGTCAGTGAAAAACTGACCTATAAATGCTTTTCAGGGCCCCTAACCCCTGGGTCCTGCCTCAGGATATGATAAGCTCTGTCCCTTGCAGCCAATTGCAGCATGGACCAGCAGATGGCAGACCTCTCTCTCTCTCGCTCTGTAAATCCTAATTTCAAATAAATAAAAAATATCTTTTAAAAAAGGCATTTTTTTATTCAAAAAGGAAAGCATACCAATAAATAAAATAATACATCAAGGGCATTTACAAGAGTTTATTTAGAATTTGATTTTATATGCATTACCTTACCTATTAACACATTTTTGAAAAAAAGTTTAACTTGGTCTTAGAAAAGATTTTGGTGCCCATTCATTCTCTTTTTCCTTACAAACATTCTGTGTGGTATTATCTCTGACTTGTGCATGAGGTAATCTTAGTAATATATTTTTTTCAGACACTTATGTACCCACTCACACAAGGACTTGAAACACCTGTGATCTACAGAGTTCTCCACAGAACACAGGTCAACTTCCCAGTCACCACCCTGCACAGTCTAGCCCTGCATTTAAAGCATGGATCATGTTGGAAACAAGCCAAATCGAGTCTTCCACAAAGAAAGATCGAATACAAAGAGGTAGCATCTGAGGTCACTGTTGCCATTTTCTATGTGCATGTTATCATGCTGGTATATTTTCTCTCATTTCTCAATATTAAATACAAATTGAGAGAGTAAGACCAACTATCCCCATTTGCAGATCACATGACTCTATATAAAGGTGATCCAAAAGACTACTCTAAGAGACTACTGAAACTCAGAGTAGAATTTGGTAAAGTGCCAGGATAGAAAATCAACATCCTATTTGTATACACAGACAATGTCATGGCTGAGAAAGCACTTCTAAGACAAGAACCGTCACATAGCTACAAAGAAAATAAAGGACCTTAGGATAACTTTAACCAAGGATGTTCAATACCTGAGAATCACAAAAGATCAAACAAAGAAATAGATGAGGACACCAAAACATACAAACAAACAAACTGAGAAGCTTCTGCCCTGCAAAAGAAACACTCAGCAAAGTAAAGAAGAAACTATCAGAATGAGAGAAATTATATGCAAAGTATGCAACTGATAAAGGATAAACGACCAGAAACGTTCAAGAAACTCAATAACAGCAAAACAAACCACCCACTCAAGAAATGGGCAAGGGACTTCAACAGGCATATTTCTAGAAAGGAAATCTAAATGGCCAACAAACACATGCAGAAATGCTCAGGATCACTAGCCATCAGGGAAATGCAAATTGATATTACAATGGCCTTGAGGATGTGGGGAAAAAGGCACCCTAATCCACTGCTGGTGGGAATGTAAACTGAAATCACCACTGTGGAAGATACAATCAAGATACGTGAGAAATCTGAATACAGACGTAGCATATGAGCCAGCCACTCCAGCTCGGGAATGTACCAAGGGAAAGGAAATCAACATACAAAAAAGAGTTCTCTCTGCCCCCATATTTACTACAGCTCAATGCACAAGAGCAAAGATAAGCCATCAGCCAAAATGCCGATCACCTCAAGACTGAATGAAGACATTATAGGTTATGGACACCATACATGCATCTGCAGACTGCATAGCCTGGCTATTGTGCATCCTACTGCAATAAGCATAGGCCTGTGAAAGCCTCTCTGTCTACACAATGATTTAATTTCCTTCAATATGTTCCCAGTAGTGGGTACATCCATACAGTTTTCCATGTTGACAGGACCAATTTCACATGAGAAATTGTATTGCTCTACAGGTATATATTACAGAATGCACACGTCGGATCCATAAACCCAATTTTACCTTCAAACACTAGAACAGCAAAGTAAATCTTAAGAAACCGGAAGGAGGAAAACGATTCAAAGGAAATAAATCCAACAGCATAGAAAATATCAAAACAGACATTCAGTGAGACCAAAATAGAGTCCTTGAAAACTCAGTGAAACTGAGAAAATGTTTATCCACAGGAAACAGGGGGAAAAAAGGAGAACAGACTCAAGTGACTTGACAACAGAAAAGACACAGAGGACATCACTACCAACCTTGCCAAAATAATAATCAAATTCACTGAGGAAAAACCAAGACACAAGGATTTGGTCAATGTAGATAAAATAGAATGATTCTCAGAAAGATGCAAACCACTAAAACTGAATACAGTAAAACAAGAAAATATGAATACACGTATAATTTGAAAAGAGACTGTAGTTGCAGGGAAACTGAAACAAACAAACAAACAACCAAAAACATGAAGAAAAGCCCAGGACCAGATGGCTCCACCGGTGAGAACTCCACTTAAAAGATAATTAAAATCCATGATTCGCACACCCTCCCAAAAAGGGGATGAGAGGAAAAGCCTTCCATTTCATTCTATCAGACCAGCATTATCCCAACATCCCAAAGAAGCACACATCATCAAGAAAATGGCATAGATATATCCGTCGTGAATGTGTAACATGCCTCACCAGACACCATCCAGAAGCACAACCAAAGCTTAGCACACTGTGTGCAACTCAGAGTTACTCCAGAAATGCAAGGATGCCTACCATACAAAATCAATCTATCACAGAACACACCAAACATGGGCAAAACCCACAAAGTATCCCGGTAGACACGGAAAACCTATTCCACAAAAACTCCCATGACTTTTGGGACATGCTCAGGCTGACTTGCCCCAAGTGGTGGAGTTGGAAGCATACCAGGGGATTCCAATTCAATCCCATCGAGGTGGCATGTACCAATGCCATCTCACTGTTCCAGGTGATCAGTTTCAGTTCACAGTTGGTCATGGTGAAGGGACTGGGAGTCAAAGGGAGCACATAGACAAGTCTAGTACCTGCTAAAGCTAACTGATGGAGTAAATAAAGGGGAGAGTGATCCAACATGGGAAGTGAGATACTCAGCAGACTCATAGAATGGCAGATGTCCTAAATAGCACTCTGGCCTCAGAATCAGCCCTAAAGGCATTCGGAGCTGGCTGAAAAGCTCATGAGAGTATTTCAGGCATGGAAAGCCAAGACACTCTGGCAAAAGATCTCTGCGAGTGAGATCCCAGTGGAAAGAACAGGTCTTCAAAGAAGGAGGTACCTTTCTCTGAAGGGAGGAGAGAACCTCCACTTTGACTATGACCTTGTCTAAACAAGATAAGAGTCGGAGAACTCAGAGGGCTTCCATAGCCTTGGAAACTCATGACTGGAGCATAGGGAGATTACTGATGCCATAGACAGGAGTGTCAATTGGTAAAGTCAACAACAGGAGTCACTGTGCACTTACTCCTCATGTAGGATCTCTATCCTTAATGTGCTGTACATTGAGATTTAATGCTATAACGAGTACTCAAACAATATATTTCACTTTGTGTTTCTATGGGGGTGCAAACTGTTGAAATCCTTACTTAATGCATACTAAACTGATCCTCTGTAAAAAAAAAAAAATTATCAATTCCCAACTTGACTCTCACTGGGATTAAACATGACAATAGGTCTGCTCTGATTTCATCATCATTTAAAAAAAATCATCTATTATTTTTCACTTTATGTTTCTGTGTGGGAGCAAACTGTTGAAATCCATACTTAATGTATACTAAGCTGATCTTCTGTATATTAAGATAATCGAAAATGAATCTTAATGTGAATGGAAGGGGAGAGGGAGTGGGAAAGGGGAGGGTTGTGGGGGGGAGGGACGGTATGGGGGGGAAGCCATTGTAATCCATAAGTCGTACTTTGGAAAATTATATGCATTAAATAAAAGTTTAAAAAAAATCATCAAATTAGGAACGGAAGGTACACCTCGGCCTGACAAGGCTCTTTCATGAAAAACCCACAGAGCGCTAACATCACACCCAATGCCAGGAACCCGAAACTGTCCTCCTAGACCAGGACACAGACACGCACTTTCGCTCTCATTCCTCCCGACAACACTCACAGGTCTAGAGCAGGGAGGCTGGGTCCTCGAAAAGCAGACAGACAAGAACACAAGGCCGTTCTGGGAGGAGACCCAGCCACCTCTGCTTTCGCACAGCTGCTCGAACCCTGGGGACCCTTCCAGTCCATCCGCACTGCACAACCGTGACTCCACCTGCGCCTTCATGACCCAAGAGCAACAGGCATGCCTGCAGCCAAGACCCCCCAGCGGGAAACCCCAACAGGCGCGCATCACTCACCTCCAAGGGCACCCGGTCTGCTGGTGGCACTGAGGTCCGGGCAGTCTGTGTGGAGCTGAACGACTTCACATTGTCTTTTCTGAAGGTTTAATAACCCAGGCAGAGTGAGAGCCAGGAGTTAGAGGACTGATGTTTCTCTTCAAGAGATGGAATCTCGCTGAGTGGTGTCAAGGAGGGTCTTCCTCACAGGATGATGGCTGCTTAGGCAGTGTCTGCGTGCTGGGGGGAGTGGAGTGAAATCTGGGCACGTGGGGGAGGAGTGGCAGACCCCCAATGTGGGGTGAGTCTCTGAGCCTTGGCTTCCTAATCTGTGGAGAAGGGATGGCAGTGACTGTGTGTGTCCCGAGTTTGCACTGTCCTGCATGCCTGTCACTGCTGCCATGGTCATCTCAGGTCTAGGAATGCCTGACATTCAAACCAAGGCACCTTGCAGCTTCTGTCCACCTCTGACCTTTTATGGTGCTGGGTTCTGTACCCGGATGGAGGGTTATAGCAGACCCTTTGTAAAAGCTTTTTGGCTTTTTGAAAATTCAAGTTGAAGCATTTAAAAAAAGTTTGTTTATTTATGTAAGAGGCTGAGTGACAGAAAAAAATGAAGGTTTTTTTTTGTAAATGTCACTTTTATTATTTTTTAAAGCTTATTTATTTGAGAGGCATAGTTAGAGAGGAAGAGACAGAGAGAGATGTCTTTCATCCACTGGTTCATTCCCCAAATGGCTGCAACAGCTGGAACTAGGTTGATCCAAAGCCAGGAGCCAGGAGCTTCCTCCAGATCTCCCACATGGATGCAGGGGCCCAAGCACTAGGGCTATCCTCCATTGCTTTCCTAGGCCATTAGCAGATAACTGGATTGGAAGTGGAACAGCCAGGACTTGAACTGGTGCCCGTATGGGATTACAGCACTGTAAGTGGAGGCTTAACCTGCCCCTCAATGTCACTTTTCATCGCTGCATCTGTTTGGAATGTTTGTGTGCCATAGGTTTTATAACAACTAGTTCATAGTCAATAGATTCTAATTATTTATCACTATTCTAAAATTATTTTTATTAAAGATTTATTTAGGCCAGCGCCGTGGCTCAATAGGCTAGTCCTCTGCCTTGCGGTGCCAGCACACCGGGTTCTAGTCCCGGTTGGGGCGCCGGATTCTGTCCCAGTTGCCCCCTTCCAGGCCAGCTCTCTGCTATGTCCCGGGAGTGCAGTGGAGGATGGCCCAGGTCCTTGCGCCCTGCACCCCATGGGAGACCAGGAAAAGCACCTGGCTCCTGGCTTTGGATCAGCATGGTGCACCAGCCACAGCGCACTGGCCGTGGTGGCCATTTGAGGGTGAACCAACGGCAAAGGAAGACCTTTCTCTCTGTCTCTCTCTCTCTCACTGTCCACTCTGCCTGTACAAAAAAAAAAAAAGATTTATTTATTGGGGCCTGCGCTGTGGCACAGTGGCACATCTGCAATACCACCATCCCATATGGGTACCCGTTGGAGTCCCAGCTGCTCCACTTCCAATCCAGTTCCCTGCTAATGTGCCTGGGGAGATGGCCCGAGGTGCTTGGGCCCATGGATCCACATGGGAGACCTCTAAGAAGCTCCTGTCTCCTGGCTTCATACTAGCCCAGCCCTGGCTTTTGTGGCCATATGGGGGGTGAACCAGCAGAGGAAGCTATCTATTTCTCCCTCTCCCTCTCTCTAATTCTGATTTTCAAGTAAGTAAATGAACAAACCTTAAAAAAGAGATTTCCTTATTTATTTGAAAGGCAGAGTTAGAGAGAGAGGAAGAAAGAGAGAAAGAGCTTTTCCATCTGCTTATTCACTCTCTGAATGGCTGCAATTTCCAGAGCCAGGCCAGGCAGAAATCAAGAGCCTGGACCTCCATCTGGGTCCCCTTGTGGGTGGCAGGGATACAAGTACTTGGGCTGTCTTTCACTGTTTTTCTGGTGCATTAACAGAGAGCTGGATCAGAAGTGGAGCAGCTGGGAATACAACCATTCTCCTGTGGGATGTTGGCATTGCAGGCGGTGGTTTAATTCACTGTGCCACACTGCCAGCCCCAAGTCTTTGTTACTAAGGTAATTTCTTCATCTGGATATTATGTTAAGATCCACAGAAATACTCAAAATTTTTCTAGGTAGTGCTTCACACAGATGATTATATAATAAGCTGACAACTTCACATAATTGCCTTGCCTTTGGTGGACCGTGTTTATGCACTTGAAAGGAACAAGGAAAATATTTAGTCTCTTGATCTACTTGAATGATTGCTTATCAGGGCCTCCAGCCTGTCGTATGTAAATGAAGTGACAAGCAGACAGGAGCTGCTGTTGCTGGGAGGGAGGAAGGCAGGGTTCATCTGTTTTTCAGTGTTCCATGAGGGTGCAAGTGTGTTGTGGCCTGTCTTCACAGTAGTGGCACGCATCTTCCTCACTTTGTGTAGTGGAACCATCATGTCACAAGGACGTATGTGCAGAGTCCAGGAAAGCCTAGTTGATTTTTCTTGCCCATGTAAGGTGCTGAACTCGCTGGCCATGGTGATTGGCTGTTTTGGGATATCTGTGTTTTCTTCCACACTTTACAAATTGGGGCACCATGGGTGGGCAGTGTGACAAAATGAACAACGGAGCTCATGGCTCTGAGTCTGAAGAACCTCAAGAACCCTGTGAAAGCCATGTCACTTTTCCAGGTCTGTGAAATGGGTGCTGTGACACCCCGGGGATGCACTCTGCACTGGGACTGGAACGGGCTTGATGGGCTGGGTTAGAACCTCAGCTCTGCTCACGAGCAGTGTGATCTTGGGAAAGGGACTGGGTGTCTCAGGGCCTAGTTGGATGGTCCCTTGTGTGGGGCTGGGCATGATTTTGTAGTAATTGGGTGAGTGCCAATTCTGTGTGAGGCAGTGCTGGGGAAGCCCCTGGTAGTATACTCATCCTATGGGGTCCTGTCTAGGTACCCATTAAGCAGCACTCAGGACCGAGGAGCCTTGCTGTTGCTCATCCTGCTTCCACCCAACTCTTCTTGTTGCATGGAGTCCTGCCCCTGCTGTTTGCTTTGGAGATCACAAATGACCAGTCCACCTTTGTCACATTCATGTCCATTTCTCTTCTTTCCAGAGAACAACCCCCGACTGTTGCCTTTTTTAAAGACTTATTTATTTAAAAGAGAGAGAGAGAGAGAGAAAGAGGGAGAGAGAGAGAGAGAGAGAGAGAGAGAGAGAGAGAGAGAGAGGTCTTCCATTACCTTGATCATTCCCCCAAATGGCTGCAATGGGCAGGGCCGAGCTTAAGCCAGGAGCCAGGAATTTCTTCTGGGTCTCCCACATGGGTGCAGAGGCCCATGCACTCAGGCTGTCTTCCACTGCTTTTCCAGGTACATTAGCAGGGAGCTGGATTAGAAGTGGAGAAGCCGGGACTTGAACTGGTGCCCATGTGGGATGCTGGCACTGTGTGCAGTGGCTTTGCCCGCTTTGCCACAATGCTGCCGCCCCCCATTACCTTCTTGAGTCCTGATCCCATAGGGTTCTTCTCACCCTCATTTCCCCACTGCCCTTGACCTCTGTGTTTCCCAGGTGTTGTCCTTGGGCCCTGCATTTTCCTTCTGTCACCTTCTTTAGGAAATGCTCTCTCTGCTGGTCTTCCTGGAGCTTGGAAGTCCTCCCTGTACCCAGCGCACTTTCCTGGTGGCTGTGCCACAGCTTTTGGGTGCTCTTCATCTCTGGGTGGTCCCCCAGGGCCCTGCCTGCAGATGGGGTCACCTTGACCTTCATCTTCTGTACTCCTGCCTTGCTCAGGGCTTCTCCTACCAGTCCAGAGCTGTTTCCTTTAGTGTCAGCCCTGTCTCCATCTTTGTCTTCAGCTCCTGTGTCCATTTGAACATTGAATCCTTTTTGCTGTAACTCCCTAGTAATAAGGAAGTTACTTAGATCTGTGCATCTCAGATCTCCAGAGCCTTGTACTGTGCTTGGCACCCACTGTCTCACAACCATTTTAAGATTTATTTATTTATTATGAAGGTCTGAGTTATATAGAGAGAGGGAGAGACAAAGAATAAGAGAGATATTCCATCTGCTGGTTCATTCCCCATATGCCCACAATAGCCAGTGCTGGGCCAGGCCAAACCAGGAGCCAGGAGCTTCAACAGGTCTCCCACGGTTTTAGCAGGGGCCTGAGCACTTGAACCATCTCTCCACTGCTTTTCCCAGACCCATTAGTAAGGAACTTGATCCAAAGTGGAACAGCTAGGATTTGAATCGGTGCCAATATGGGATGTTGGTGTCACAGGTGGCAGCTTTACCTGCTACACCACAGCACCGGCCCCACTGTGTGACAACAGTTGATGGTGTAGATATTTGGCTGGACTCACACCTAGGTATTTCCCATGTCCCCCATTACCTCCTGCTTCTTAGACACTCCCTTGATTTCTGTCTGAGCATCGATGTGTTGCCCTGTGTGGAGGCTTGGGTTACTCTCACTGTGTAGTGCTCTGGGGGTTTGCCCAGGGTCCCCGTGATTGTCCTACGATGGGTCCCTGTGAGAGCTGGGCATTTGTCTCTTCAGCTGTGTGAGACTGCTAAAAACGCCAAGCTGCTTTTGCTGAGTGAATTTGTGTTCTTTCAGTTCTTGCCTGGGCTTTGGTGTCAGTGGTTTGCATGGAGGGGAGTACTCCCTCCTTCTCTGTCTTCTGGAGCACTTGTGTAAGCTGTGAGCTTGGTAACACTCCCTCCTGGAATGTGTGATAGGACTTCAGAGTGAAGCCATCTGGGGCAGGATGCTGTTTTTGGGGAGTTTTGATTACAGGTTCAGATTCTTTAATAAATGTAGGGCTATTCAGACTGGCAGTTTGTCTTCTGTCATTTTTCCTTGAGGAATTTTTCTGTTTCACCAAAGTTGTCAAAATTGTTGGCATATGGCTATTAATATTTCCTTAATATCCTTTTTTCAAAAAATATTTATTTATTTATTTGAAAGTCAAAGTTACACAGAGAGGAAAGGCAGAGAGAGAGAGAGAGAGTGAGAGAGAGGTCTTCCATCCGATGGTTCACTCCCCAGTTGGCTGCAACATCTGGAGCTGCGCTGATCCAAAGCCAGGAGTCAGTAGCTTGTTCCAGGTTTCCCAGGTGGGTGCAGAGGCCCAAGGACTTGGGCCATCTTCTACTGCTTTCCCAGGCCATAGTAGAGAGCTGGATTGGAAGTGGAGCAGCTGGGTCTCAAACCAGGCACCCATATGGAATGGCGGTGCTTCAGGCCAGGGCATTAACCCACTGTGCCACAGTGCCGGCCCCCTTTCTTCTTCTTTTTTTTTTTTTTAACAGGCAGAGTGGACAGTGAGAAAGAGAGAGAGAGAGAAAGGTCTTCCTTTGCCATTGGTTCACCCTCCAATGGCCGCCGCGGCCGGCGCACGGCACTGATCCAATGGCAGGAGCCAGGTACTTATCCTGGTCTCCCATGGGGTGCAGGGCCCAAGCACTTGGGCCATCCTCCACTGCCCTCCCTGGCCACAGCAGAGAGCTGGCCTGGAAGAGGGGCAACTGGGACAGAATCCAGCGCCCTGACCAGGACTAGAACCCAGTGTGCCAGCACCGCAAGGCGGAGGATTAGCCTAGTGAGCCGCGGCGCCGACTCCCTTAATATCCTTTTAATGAACATAGGATCTGTGCCCCTTTATCCCAATATAGATGATTTGTGTTTTTCTCCTAGGGGAATTATCAATTTTATTAATTTTTCTTCTAAGAACCAATTTTTGACTTTGTTGATTTTAAAAATTAATTTGTGTTGTCTGTTACATGGATTTTTGCACTTTGGGTTTAATTATGCGATTTTACTAGCATTTACAATGAAGACACAGATCCTTGGTTTTCAGTCTTCCTTCTTGCCTAGGATAAATAGCCAAAACTGCAAATTTCCCTTCAGTACTGCCTTAGGTACAAGTCACAAGTACCAGCACATTGTGTTTTTGTTAACAGAAATGTATTTAAAATAAAGTTCATTGTGTTTGATAAGGCTTACAACATGGTTTCATGACTCACATATGAGGGGACTCCAGAAAGTTCATGGAAAAATAGAATTAAGAGGTAAGCTTGTGTTAATGTGGACATGTTTGAAATCTATACATATGTAATGCATATATATATACATATATGTAAAATTGTGAATTTATCCATAAGCTTTCTGAGTACTCTTTGTATAGGTAGTAAAATGGTTAGTAGAGTGGAGTGGATTAATGTGTCATCTTGATGTAAGCAGTGAATATCTTTGGGCATTTGATATTTTTTAAAGATTTATATATTTATTTGAATGGCAGTGTTAGAGAGAGAGAGAGGAGAGAGAGAGATATAGAGATCTTCCATCTGCTGGGTCATCTGCTGTAGCCCTAAATGGCTACAGTGGTTGGGGCTGGGCCAAGCCAAAGTTAGGAACCAGGAGCTTCTTTAGGGTCTCCCACCTGGGTGAGGGGCTCAAGCACTTGGGCCATCTTCTGCTGCTTTCCCACGTGCACTGTCAGGGAACTGGACTGGAAGCACAAAAGCTTGTACCCGAACCAGTACTCTGTTGTGGGATGCTGACATCACAAGAAGTGGCTTAACCCACTGTGCCAGAACTCCAGCCCCTTGAGCTCTTTTTAAACATTCCACATGTAAATGAGATCATGCAGTGTTTTTCTTCCTGTGTCTGACTTATTTCACACAGCAAGTCTTCCAGGTCTCTCTGTGCTGTGGCAAATGGCAGGATCTCCTACTTCTTTAAGGCTGACTAGTATCCCATTTCTCTCTCTGTCTCTTTCTCTCTCTGTCTCTCTCTGTCTCTCTCTCTCTCTCTCTCTCACACACACACACACACACACACACACACAAAGTTCTTTATTCACCCCCTCACCAGTGAGCATGTTGGCTGTTTCTGTGCCTTGGCTGCAGTGAACATGAGGGTGCACGTATCTGCACAAGGCAATTCTCCCTCTTTGGGTCAGTAGCTAAGGGAAGGACTGGAAAGTCTACTTTTAAATTTCTTTGGGAGCCTCCATGGAGTTTTCCCATCCACATTCCCACCAGCCGTGTGCTGGGATTCTCTCTTCCCCACACAGATCAACAATACCATTTATGAGAATTGAAGCCTTAGTGGGGTCCCTGTTTGTGTAGCTGACAGTCCAGGGCTAGATTCTGAAAACATTGTTTCAGCTGGGGTCCGGCCTCAGCTGTACTTTCACCTCTGCCTTCTTCACTTTCCTCCAGGAAAAGGGGGTGCATTTGCTTGTCCTCATCCTGTAGTCCGCCTGTTTAGAAAGCCATACCTAACTGGGTGCTTATGCGGCTGTCTCGCGTTGTTGCTGGGGAGAAGCAGGAGTGAACTGTGAAATCCTGGCATGCTGGTTTTCTTGCCGGTGTCAGCTCATGGATGGCAAATGGCCTGGAAGCCGTTCATGGTCTGAAGCTCTGGTCATCGGATTTTCTGCTTCTGTAGTGAGGTGACAGCTCGTTTTCATTAAGAATGCTCTGGTTTTTCTGTGTGAATTCTTTAATTTCTTGGGGTGGAAAATTTGAGTTTCAAAGGCGTTAGATGCTCTGTCTACAGTTAGTGGTATGTACTCTGGTCGACATGGACAGGATGTATTGGATTTTAGTGAAATAATGAGTGCCCTCCTCCCGCTGACCGGAGTGTCTGGGGTGAGAGTCTGGGTGTGTGGAGCAGATGTCAGTGGCCGCTGTGTGGGGCCTTGTGCTCGCTCCCCTTTGTTACATGGGTGCCTGGGCAGGTTGGAACAGGAGAATGCAAGCTGACCTCGTTTCTCTGTACTACCTGGAAGAAATCATGTCCTGTCCTCAAGCCCCTTAAGCTTCCAGGATGCTTCAAAATGTTCAAGGAAAATGGAATTAAAAGAAAATTTTTTTCAGTAAAAGACATTTTTGAGATTCATTAATAGATTTTCCATAATACACGTTTTTCATGAACTTTTTTTAGATTTATTTTATGTATTTGAAAGGTGAAGTTACAGACAGAGATAGAGTTCCATCTGCCGGTCCTCTGCCCAAATGGCCACAATGGCCAGGGCTGGGCCAGACTGAAGTCAGGAGCCAGGAGCTTCTTCCAGGTCTCCCATGGAGATTCAGGGACCCAAGCACTTGGCCAGCTTCTGTTGCTTTCCCATTAGCAGGGAGCTGGATCAGAAGTGGAACAGCTGGGATCTGAACCAGCAGCCATATGGGATGTTGGTGTTGCAGGCACCAGCTTCACCCATGATGCCACAATGCTGGCCCCTTCATGAACTTTTTAAACCCTCCTCAGTTGAAAAAAATCTTTAAAAAAAGGCACAAAGCATAGTAATGTGAATCTCCAAATATTAGCCACCAAGATTTAATAGTTACCAAGATTTTTGTGCATTTACTTCATCTGTTGCTTTTTTTGTTTGAGTTATTTAAAAGAAAATCCTGGCCACATTGTGTCATTTCACATCTTCATACTTTAGTATGCCTCTAAAAAATGGGCATGCTCTTATATTACCACAATGTTAATATCATAGTTAAAAGTTAATGTTTAGGGACTGGCACTGTGGTGCAATGGGTTAAGCCGATGCCTCTGGCATTGGCATTCCAAATGGGTGCTGAACATAAGTCTTTTAAAAAATTAGATTTTGGTAGCATTTATAACCAGTGCATAATGAAATTTCCCAGATTATCCTTGAATTAGTCTATCATGTTTCAAAGGGGATAATAATGCCTCTCCCCACCCCTGCTTTTTGTTTCAATAATAATTGAAGACTTTTTTAAAAGACTGATTTATTTATTTGAAAGACAGAATTCCCAAGAGAGAGGTGGAGACAGAGAGATCTTCCATCCGCTGGTAAACTCCCCAAATGGTTGCAGTGGCCAGGGGTAGAGCAGGCTGAAGCCAGGAGTCAGGAGCTTCATCCAGTCCCCCATGTGGATGCAGGGGCCAAGCACTTGGGCCATCTTCCAGTGTGCTCCCAGGCTATTAGCAGGGAGCTGGATCAGAAGTGGAGCAGCCAGGACTTGAACCAGCACCCATATGAGATGCCGGCACTGCCAGTGGAGGCTTTACCTTCTGTGCCACAGCACTGGAACCCCTCTTAACCCCTTCTTTTATAGAAATTTTGAGGGAAAGTATCATGTACCTATTTTGAATAAAAAGTATTGAAGTTCTATAAATATATCAAGATCTCTTGCCTTCAAGGTTTTTTTTTAAAAGATTTGTTTTTATTTATTTGAAAGGCAGAATAACAGGCTGGCACCACGGCTCACTAGGCTAATCCTCTGCCTTGTGGCGCCGGTGCACCAGGTTCTAGCCCCAGTCAGGGCGCCGGATTCTGTCCCGGTTGCCCCTTTTCCAGTCCAGCTCTCTGCTGTGGCCTGGGAATGCAGTGTAGGATGGCCCAAGTGCTTGGGCCCTGCACCCCATGGGAGACCAGGATAAGTACCTGGCTCCTGCCATCGGATCAGCGTGGTGCGCCGGCAACAGCGCGCCAGCTGTGGCGGCCATTGGAGGGTGAACCAATGGCAAAGGAAGACCTTTCTGTCTCTCTCTCTCTCACTGTCCACTCTGCCTGTCAAAAAAAAGGCAGAATAACAGAGAAAGAGGGAGAGACACAGAGAGATCTCCTATCCACTGGTTACTCCCCAAATACCTTTAATGACCAGTGCTAGGCCAGGCTGCAGCCTGGAGCTCCATCTGGGTCTTCCATGTTGCTACAGAGGCCCACAAACTTGGGCTAGCCTCTGCTGCATTCTCAGGCATATTAGCAGGGAGCTGAATTGGAAATGGAGCAGCTGGGACTCAAACCGGTACCCAAATGGGATACTGGCATTGCTAGTGATGGCTTTACCCACTATGCCACAATGCCGGCCCCTCCTTCCAGATTTTGTAGTCTGAAGAACACAGCATGGTACTTGGCCTACATGAGTGCTCAGAAAAATGCAAGTATGGGTAAAGGCAAGGTTTTCTTCCCTTTAAGGAGTTTGTGTCCCAAAAGCTGTATCTTTACTTCTCAACCTTTAAATAAAGATCACAGTAAAAACCATGTATGCTGTGACCACGTCCACCATTTTCTGAGTTGATCTGTGTGTATGCCAAGGGAGATAGTGAGATGCCCTGGTCTCCAGATTCCATTCTTGAAATGCTGCTTCCCACGGAAAGAGCTCAGGGCTCCATGGAGAAGGGATTCAGTTCTAGGTCTGGGGCTGGGGATGAGCCAGAGGAATGGAGGCCGTCAATGAGAAATGGGCACCAGGACCACCCCAGAGAGACTCCTGCCAGCCAAGTGTGGTACCACTTGAGCAGCAAAGAGGTGGCAGTCAGTCAGATCATCACCAGCACCCATCTGCTCATCATGGTGCCAGTGCTCACACAGCTCGGCATCCTCACTGGAACTGATGGACTCTGGCTCCATCCTCAGTAAATAAAGCATCATCTGCACCATGCGTTGGCCCTCCTGTCAGTGTCCTGTGTTTCAGGATCACCAAATGCTTGGTGGGGAAACCATCCTCCCCTGTGAACAAATTCTGGGTTATAAGCACTGCACACAGCATCAGCCCCTCTCTTTCCATTTTCTGACATTTCCTTTGGTGTAGAAGGATGCTGATGGCGATTATAGTTGTCATTGGTTAAATTTATTCAGTGCTGGTTTCTATGGATCACTTTTGTTTGGCGTATTATCTCATTTTATCATTAGTGATTCCTTAGCTCCTCACTGCAGCAAAACGGGTCTCAGCAGGATTGAGTGATGTCCCTTAAAGAATTGCATGAGGAATGAGGAAGGACCAAGCCATTCCTTCAGATGTGGGTCTGACTGCACTACCCCAGGCCCCTCCCCATGCAGATGCCTCTACTTCTCTGGTCCTCAGGATCTGTGCCTTTCCCTTCCATGGTGACTTTGACCTTTGAGGCCAGAGGCCTTGCCCTCCTCAGCCCCACTCACCCTCAGCTCCTTCCTTAATCCTCTAGGGAGACTGCTGCACATGCATTTAACTGCACTTGGTCTCCATTTTCTTCATTTGGAAAAGAGGCAGAGAGAGAGAGAGAGAGGGAGGGAGAGAAAGGTCTTGCACTGGCTGGTTCAATCCTGAGTGGCCACAGTGGCCGGAGATGTACTGATCAGGAGCCAGGAGCTTCTTCTGGGTCTCCCACGTGGATGCAGAGGCCCAAGGACTTGGGCTATCTTCTATTGCTTTCCCAGGCCATAGAAGAGAGCTGAATCAGAAGTGGAGCAGTTGGGATTTAATCAGCACCCATATAGGATGCCAGCACTGCAGGTGTCATCTTTATCCATTACCCCACAGCACCAGCCTCCCACTGTATTTTAAATATGATTAAACTGAGTCCAGGGAGCTGCATACTAAAGTTCACACAGATGAGTCAAAGTTATTAGATAGGATCATCAGCATTTGGTACAAAGATGTCTGTGTTAAAATATCATATATTTTCTCTAACACATAGTAGTTAATATAGAATACAAAAAATGTGTAAAAATGCAATAGATACTTTGTGATTTGATTGTCGTTATTAGCCCTTGGTTATACTCCTGTGGAACTGTGGTCTTTCTACATTTTACATGCTGAATAGGGTTAGTGGTACATTAAGTATGTGATTATATAGTGGGCTGAAATTATGCTCTTGCAAAACTTAAAGAAGGAAGAGAACAAAAGGAGGGAGATTAAGTGAGAGAATTAGGGAGGGAGAGAACTATGGCTATCTTCTTAGAATTGAACCTATGAAATACATGAATCTCTTCTCTTTACATTAATAAAAATTTAAAAATTTAATTAAATGGTAGCATGCCAGTCATATCAAAAATGCCATTTAAAAATTTCTTTTGAAAGACAATAAAGATATATTAAAAAGGAATTTCATAGAAGAAATAATAAAAATGAGAATTTTATTAATTGTAGCCCCCAAAGAATTGGATAAAGATCCTAGCGTTTTCTTTACCTACACACAAAACAAATGCAGGTAAGAAAGTATGGGTTGAACAAGATTTGGCTCCCCAAACTCAGGAAGATATTTAAACCCCAAAGTTTTATTTTAATGATTAATGGGTTAATGTTAATGAATGAAGGGTGCAGACTTTAACTATGGTTCCTGGGAGTGGGCCTACAGGGAGTGGGCCTACGGGGAGGTCTGTAGGTCACTGGGGGCTAGCCCTCAGAAGATGTGACTTGTGACAGGGTTGGATACATAAGTTAACTGTGCTCTCTGTGGCTTTCTTCTTCCTGGCTTGCCATGTGATCAGCCTCACCCATTGGGGCCAACCCTTCTTGCAGTGTGTGTCTCCAACAGTGTAAGCTGAGATAAAACTTCCCCCTTCCTAACTTCCTCCTCTTAGGTACTTTAGATAAAGCAAGAAAAAGTTGAGTGATAAAATACTTGAAAATATTCTTGAGGTATTTGTCCAGAAAAAATTTATCAGTGAAATCAGTAAAAGTAAACAAATCCATAAGAAATGAGATACTTTTCTGAATACAGAGCAAAAAGAGAAGAGATGATAAGTATGAGACAGAAGTTGATGATATTGAAACTAGAGACTTATATAGGAAATCAAAACAAAAAGATTTGAGACATTCCTGTGTCATAATAAGTTCTTGGCAGTGTAATAAATCCTATAATTAAAATAATAGATATAATGTCTGGAATTATTATTTGCTTATGAAATACTTGGCTTCCTGGAAAATGAAAAAAATCAATTCAGAAGGTCTTAGAATTAATCAAAAACATTAATGAAGTGTCAGAATCCAGGACAATTACAAAAGTTATTATCTTTATTCAGAAGAAGCAATGAGAAACCACAATGGAAAGCATCCAGTGTCAGTCGTGTTAGGGAACTGCACAAGGGAAATGCACAGACAGCAAGAAGGAGCCCTCCAGACTGAAAGACTAGAAGATGGGGCTTTCCTTGGGAGGGGTAGGTTTTGGGTCACATTGTACTGCTTTGGAAGAGATTGCAGCAAATGTACTCCAGCAAACCTGCAGGGGTAATGTCAGGTGTGGCTAAGAAGAGAGCTACAACTGAATTCCCACAGAGAAGTAAAGAGGTCCCATGCAGTGTTAGTGGGGATTGCATGGAGAGACTGGACTTCAACACATACCTGGCACTAATGGGATACTCCTTCATTACTAGTTGGTATCAGAAGAAGTGTAGTGCAGAATCAGTATTGCTCTTCAGTAATGAGACCTCTCTCACTACAATGCCAGTGGAGAACATGTGAGGAATAAGATACAAACCATGCCAAGCAGTAATGAGGAGCCTTCCTCCTTAGGTGCAAATCAGGCTAAGTGGGGAAGCTGAACTTCTAAAATCATCTCGCAGTAACAAAGTGATGCCTCACCTCTGTCTGCTGAGCAATGTCATAAAAGGCCAAAAGGCCATCTGAAGCAGAATGTTAAAATAAGGACCTCAGTTCCAGAATACAAAATTGCAGGCTACAATTAAAATTATTTGTTGTGCAATGAGTAAGAAAGATCTCAAACTGAATGACAAAAATAATCAAGAGATGCCAACACTGGGATAGCAAGAATGTTGGAATTATCTGGTAGATAAAAATTCAACCACAAGTGATTACCAAAATATTTGAAACGAATGAAAGAAGCAAAAAGTTTGAGGAAAAAAATAGATACAAAGAAAAATCAATGGAAATATTAGAGCTGAAAAATATAATAACTGAGATGAAAAGATCAGTGGTTGGGTTCAACAATGGGAAAGAAAAGAGAGAAAATAATTAGCATACAGGGAGATAGAACCATAGGAGTTACTCATTCTAAACAACAGCATGAAATCAAATGGAGAGAAATGTGAACAGAGTCTGTCACATATCAATGACTGATGTCATTAGAGTCTTGGAAAAAGAAGGGAAACGGGAAGAGATTAAAAAAGTAGTTGAAGAAATAATGATTGAAGACTTCCCACAAGTAAAATTAAAATTCAGTAGCAGAATGATAACTGGAATATCTTCAAACTCTTGAAAACAGGACATGAATTTATATAACTCACAGTGAAAGAATAAGTCTCACAGGATATTTTAAAACCATATTGAACTGGCCGGTGCTGCGGCTCAGTAGGCTAATCCTCCACCTAGCAGCGCCGGCACACCAGGTTCTAGTCCCGGTCGGGGAACCGGATTCTTTCCCAGTTGCCCCTCTTCCAGGCCATCTCTCTGCTGTGGCCTGGGAAGGCAGTGGAGGATGGCCCAAGTGCTTGGGCCCTGCACCCCATGGGAGACCAGGAGAAGCACCTGGCTCCTGCCTTTGGATCAGCATGGTGTGCCGGCCGCAGCATGCCAGCCATGGTGGCCATTGGAGGGTGAACCAACAGCAAAAAGGAAGACCTTTCTCTCTGTCTCTCTCTCTCTCACTATCCACTCTGCCTGTCAAAAAAAAAAAAAAAAAAAAAAACAAAACATATTGAACTGAATGAAGATGAAAACATAATTTAAATATTTGTGGGACACATCTAAAACATAACTGACAAGGAAATTTATAGCAGTAAATACATGAACTGAAAAAGAAGTCTCTAATTAATAATTTAATATCCCCTCTCAAGAATCTAGAGAAGAAAGAAAAATACACCAAAAGCAAGCAATAAGAAGAAAGAACAGAAATCAATGAAATTGAAAAGTGGAAAACAACAGAGAATAAAACAAAGAGCAGGATCTTTGAAAAAGATCAATAAAATTGACAAACCTGAAACAAGACTGTCAAAGTAAAAGGAAAGAACTTAGTTATACCAGAAATTAAATGGGGACATTGTTATTACAACTGCAGATGTCAAAGTGATAAATAATAGTAAATACTGTGAATAGTTTTTTACACATTAATTTGAAAAGTCAGAAAAAGTGGATCACTTCAATGAAAATACACACTAATAAACTCACTCAATATGAAAAATATCATTTGAATAGACTTATAAGTGCTAAAATATTGAGTTCATTATTTAAAGATTACTAAAAAGGAATTTTCCAAAACTGTATGAGTTCTCTGAGAATTTTCCCAAATATGTAATGATTTAAGAGAAATTCTATACAATCTCAGAGAAAATAGAAGTGAAAGGAACATTTTCCAATTCATTTTTATGAAGCTAGTATCACCTAGTATTACCTGATATTAAAACTTAACTTCCATACATTAAAAATGAAGAAAAAAGGAAACAGAAGTTATAAAACAATTTAGGATAATTAACAACATAACAAAAACTATAAAACAATATCTCTCATGAATATGGATTGAAAAATCCTTTTATATGTTAGTGTGTAGAATTAAGCAATATAAAAGAATTTTGCATGACTAAGTGATACTTATTCTAATGGTTAAATATCAATTCAACATTCAAAAATCAATGTATTAAGCAATATTAATAGCTTATAATAAGACAATACAATTGATATTGTAATGCTGAAAAAGCATTTGACAAAATTCAACATATACGTATGAAAAAAACCCTTAGAAAAATAGGAATAGAAGCAAACTTTCTCATCTAAAGAAAGAGTATCCACAAAAGTCAGCTAACCTAATTGTCAGTGGTGAAGGACTAAAAGCTTTCCTACTGAGAATCACATTTCGTGAAAAAAAAAAAAAAAAAACTTCAAAAGTTCATATGCTATAGAATCCCACTTGTGTAAATATTCTTGAGCTGAAAAATTATAGAAAACGAGAACAGATTAGCAGTTATTAAGGGTAAGGGAGGGATTATGGGTGGGAGGCAGAGGTTGCAGATTCAGAAGTGCAACCTGAAGGCTCTGTGGTGATGGAAATGTTCTGCATTTTGACTGTGTCAGTGGTGACATTCTGGTTGTGATACCGTACAGTTGTTATGCAAACTATTACCATTAAGGAAAACTGGGAAAATGGTCTCATGATCTGTCCGTATTATTTTTATAACTGAATATACATCTACAATGACTCAAAATTACAGTTAAATTTTAAAAAATATTAAACAAGTCCTACATAACACATTTCTTCTGTTTAATAGATTTTGTACAACATAAATCATAATGCTCTAAAATGTACATAATAGACAAAATGTAAAACCTTTGTAAATTGAGAAATAAGTAAAATTAAATGACAAAGGAAGATTACAAAATATTCAAATAAACCAGAAATGCTCTAAAATCCTAATACATCAGTGGGCAAATACCTGGACAGAAAATTTACCATAAAGTAAACATACGTGGTAAGTAAATGAACATCATGAGATGTTTAATAGCCTTAGCTATTAAAGAAGCATGAAATAAAACAAAAATATCATACACAATCAAGTATCTAGTAGAACACTGAGCTATGAACCTTTCAACTTCGCCTGAAATACCATTCTCTAGATCATTTTCCTTCAGTAACATAGGGGAATTCATAACTATTCCCTCTCAATAACTATTCCCTCTCAATACTTCTGTTAGAGTACTTGACTAGACACTGTACATCTTGACTTCTTGGTGTACAGCTTCCTAATTTGTCTTCTTGTATTTGCTTAGATTAGCACAGCGGTGTAGTTGAATACCTTATAACTTCCAAGTGCTTTCTGTGCTTAGAGAGATCAATGGAGTCCAGGGAAAGAGACTGTAACATAAACCTTAAAGATCACGGGTGCTGATAAGAAATATCAGCATGGGACACATTCCACTCCCATTCCACCAGCACTGAGTAGGACAATCACCGGAGCCTTGAAATGGGCGGCGCTCTCTAGCACCAGACCAATATGGACAAAGACAAGACTATCTCCTGGTTTCCCAAGAGTTGAATGTGCTTCATGCTTTAATTCTTTTTCCTAAGATATACCTCCCTTGGACTGAGGGAGTATTGATAAAGTTTCTCCTTTAAGTCCATGACAAGCTTGTAAGAAAAGAGTTAGATTTTTGGTCCAAGGTTTGGAGTGAACAGGCCTGGCCTTGACACTCACAAGCACCAGCAAGAGCGCAGATGGAGACAGGCATACACTATGAGCCATGAGACACTTTGTTCAAGCCAAGCAACCCCTGGCCACACCCTCTGCTAACATCAAACTTACAAGGGTAGAAGGCTAGATTCAAACACAGGATCCCGAAATTTCTCAGGTTCTGAGCTGGAATATGTGTGGGAGCCCTGGTCCTGGATCACCCACCCCAGGTCTTCCTCCTCCTCTTTCTGTTGTGAGCTCTGTCAGGCACTGCCAGGGCCCTTGTGAACATGCAGCTGGACACTCCGGTTATTGTGCTCTCTACTCCCCTCACACATACCTCATCGTTGTTTGCCCTCCTCTGGGTCTGAGGACTGACACATCAGTTTTGTGATCTGCTCTTTGGTTTGGTAGTGGGACTTGGTGAAGTGCTGTAGAGGAATAAGAAGTGAAACCAGGAGTGTTCACCAAAGAATCCTGAACATAGGACCCAGAGCATGGTCTACTAGACACTGGTATTCTGGCCTGTCAGAAAAAGCTCAGAGGGCAGAGAGGAGCTTCAGGGACTGGGATGCCAACAGTGTTGATGCCAACCTGTTGACTGATTCTTCAGCGATTCACAGCAGTTTGACCACTTTCATTCCTGCCCACTATATAACATGGTCTTAATGAGTCACGTGCAGAGCCAACCTTTATCTTTTCAGTGTCTAAGCACTCACAGGGAAGCAGAGACAGATTAGGAGACTGCCCAGTGCTCCTTTCCATCTTTCAGGCTCAGGAGGAGGAGGGGGAGATCGGAGGTTCAGAGGTGGATGGTGTCTCTGCTTTTTCTCACTGTTACAGTAGGGTAGGGCCCACAGTACTGCTGAGATGGTCACCAAGATCCTTGTCTCCATTACTGTCCTGTCTCTTTCATAGCAGTACTTAATGTAGCACTACAATTGAATGCATTAGCATTAACTTTGCTCCTTTAAGCTTTAGTCACCACAACATGTACTCTCACACATGCCGTTTCACCTGATACAGTAGATTACATTCAAAAGTAACTTTCTGATTTCTCATTATCAGTTCAGTAACAATGAACAGCTTCAAATACACATTGAGTACATATATACTGAATACTTTTATGCATCAGGCACAATGTTACATGCTAGGGATAAAATAGTGAACAAGACTGAAGTGATTCTGTCTTCGTTACATTTGCAATCTAATGGGGAATAAAAGAAATGAAGCATGGAACTTTTAAAATTCTTTAATTTTAATAAATAGCTTAGTGGAGACATACAGGAGTATAAAACACAGAATATCTGTGTATAGTGATGCAGAAGTAGTAGGTGTAATTTAGGTCTTTGCTCAAGATCACTTTCTTAAAAATCCTTTTCCAAATACTCTATTAAAATAGCAATAATTCTGGAGCTGGCATTGTGGCTTAGTTAAGTCACCACCTGCAACAGGCATCCCATATGAACAATGATTCGGGTCCCAGCTGCTCCACTTGATCCAGCTCCCTGCTGGTGCACTCAGGAAAGCAACAGAGGATGGCCTGAGTGTCTGAGGCCTTGCCACCCACGTGGGAGACCCAGATAGAGTTCCAGGCTCCTGGCTTTGGTTTAACTCAGTCCTGGCTGTTGTGGCCACTGGGGACTAAACCAGTGGATGGAAGATCTCCTCTGTGTCTCCTTCTCTCTTTGCAACTCTGCCTTTCAAATAAGAAATGCATCTTAAAATATTTAAAATAGCAATAATTCTACTCCAACATTCCTTACCTATGTGTATTTTCTCAAATATTCACATACCTAGACATGCTAACACAAATGCACACACATATAATCAGTTTACTTATTTTTCTGTCTATTAATATGTAAGCTCTATGAGGATGAGGGACTATTGCAGTCTATTATAATGGTTTTTACTTTTTTTGAAATTAAAATTGCACCTGGTACAGTAGTTGCTTATTGAATGAATGAATGATATTGTAAGGAAAAGATTTTCTGAGAAGTAAACATTTAAGATGACACCAACAATGGAGCCTCTTGTGCAAGGGATATGGTAAAAGGAGACTTTTCCAGGTAAAACACAGTAGATACAAGGGCCTTGAGGCAGGAAAGAGGAACCTGAAGCCCATGTGCTGGAAGTATTGCTTGGCAGTAGCTGGAGCTAAGATTGGAAACATGGACAGGGAAAGGATCTTCTGTTTTATAGACTAAGGTTTCAGTCATATTTCATTCTCAAATACACTTGCAAAAGAATAAGCAAGGCAGGAACACAACAACCTGATTCGGGATTAAACATGACCACTCTGGCTTTCATGTATAAAACCACCATTGGATATTGATACAAATGTAACTAAAGAGACCAGTTATGTGACTACAGCTACAAAAGAAATAAAAACATTATTCAATATTTATAGGGCACTTACTCTTATCACTCATGTTAAGTCCTTTATATGTTATTTCATTTAAATAAAAATTTAGTTTAACTAATTGATGAATTCTCAATATTTTTTTAAATTATTTTTCCTTGGGCTTTATTTTCCATATTGTAGTTTACATTAGTATATGTACAGCCAATTGTTTCCCCATTATTTGAAGGCTGCTATGTTAGCATTTAATGGGGGCTCCAAAGAGAGCATTATGATTCCAATTTCCTTCCCATCTTTTTTTAAAATTATTTTCATTTAATTGAAAGGCTTAAGACAGAGACAGAGACAAAGACAGACATACAGTGAGATTTTACATTTTCTCATTTACTCTTCAAATTATCAGGGCTGGGCCAGGCCAACCCTGAGAGTCTAGAACTCAATCCAGGTCTTCCATGCAGGTGGCTCAGACACAAGTGTTGGCGCCATTAGCTGCTGCCTCCCAGGATGTGCATTAGCAGGAAACTGGAATCAGCAGTGGAGATAGGACTTGAACCAAGCACTCAAGATGGGATATGGTCAATAATCAGTGCACCAAATTTCTGCTCCAGTCTTTGTCTTGTTAAAAATTTGAGAAATGTTCACATAGATATTTAAAAACTAAAGCAGATTCTTAAACACTTGCAAGTGGTGTTGGGAGGTGAAAAGTGATAATAGCAATGTGTGGGACAATCACAGAGAATGTTCTAAAATGGAATTAAGCTGGGAAAAGGGTAGGGAAATACAGCTATCAGATGAGAAGTGAGACTAGCATGACTAAAGTAAGAAATAGGCAAAGAAGAGAAACTCAAGAAAATGAAAAAAATAAAACAGAAAGAATTGGTACCTGATTGAATAAGTGAGAAGCATGGCAAGCAGAAATTTATGATGTCTGCAAGGTTTTGAGAAAGAGGGCTGTGATGAGCACTGTTGATGCCCTGCCTGGATCTCCTCTATGTGCTCACAGAATCCGTCTCCCAGCTGCTGAGAATATCATCTGCTAAAATCACAGCTACACCCTTGTCTGCAGCAGTGTCCTCAGGATGCCCTCTGAAAGATTTGCCAGGGAGATTATGCTTCACCTGCAGGGACAGCTGACAGCCACTGACAGGCAGATGTGTTTCAGGCAATGTCTCAAGGTGAGAAAACTTTGAGAAGCCATTCTTGCTCCCTGTGGGAGCATTGAGGCTAGACTTCAACTGAAACCACATCTTTGCATAGCTTCTGCATGGGTCTTATCTGCTTCTTACACTTATTCCAGATTTCTCCTGAAAGAGCTTCCTCAATAAATCACTTAGACAAGAATCCCCATTCTAGGCTCTGCTTCCATGGATGCTGACCTAAGATAGAAGAGTAGAGAATGATTGGCAAAGCTGGCAGAAAAGGGAGAGCAAGTGGGGGTGTTAATTTGGGCTTGATAGAGACCATCAATCTTTCCCTAACATGATCTGAGTTCTCTTGGAGTGTCCTTCACACAGGAAATACAGGATCACAGCTGAAGGTGGAAATCAAGAGATAATGGGCCAGTGCCACGGCTCACTAGGCTAATCCTCCACCTAGCGGCGCCGGCACACCGGGTTCTAGTCCCGGTCGGGGTGCCGGATTCTGTCCCAGTTGCCCCTCTTCCAGGCCAGCTCTCTGCTGTGGCCAGGGAGTGCAGTGGAGGATGGCCCAAGTCCTTGGGCCCTGCACCCCATGGGAGACCAGGAGAAGCACCTGGCTCCTGCAATCAGATCAGCGGGGTGCGCCGGCCGCAGCGCACTGGCCGCGGCGGCCATTGGAGGGTGAACCAACGGCAAAAGGAAGGCCTTTCTGTCTGTCTCTCTCTCTCACTGTCCACTCTGCCTGTCAAAAAAAAAAAAAAGAGAGAGAGAGAGAAAGAGAGATAATGAAGAAGTAGGCATATTTCAAGGACTCTTGATTTCATTTGACTTTTTTCTATCTGTTCCTGAACTAGAGAGCCAAATACCCATTGAATTAACCTGAAGCACATTTTATTGAATGATTTAGATTTCAAAATCTGAGTACTTTTCATGTAGAGACTGGAGACCCTGTGAGCACCTAGGGATCAGCGAAACACCCCAAACAATTTTTCAAGTGCTTCATTTTTGGCAAAACTTGATTTAACTCATTTTGCAAGTGCTCTTCCCTTCAGTTTTTAAACCCTGGGGCATTTCAAAGGAAATTTAGCCCAAATGCTTCTTATTCATTTACATTTTAAGTCATAAAAATGTTATTTTTATAAGACCCATTTGATATTCAAGAAACTTTCTGGGCCTTTTTTAAAAAATCTCTTTAAAGTCCTGGTTGGAGCCAAAGAGTAGACATGGTGTGTGATGCACCACACAAAAATGTAATCCAGACAGACTCAGCCATAGACTGCTTCAGAACAACCAAGACTGACCTCAGCCAAAAAAAATTTTGGCAACAAGATAATCAAGGAAGTTGGTCCAGACACCAGAGAATCCTTGAGAAACACAAGAGAAGCCAACAGCAAATGATAGCAAAGATTAAAGTGAGGTTCATCAGTGTATTGTTGATGTGTCTGAATCCGTGAGCACTAGACTGTCATATATTAGCACATGCTCTAACCGGCCAGATGACTGTACTGTCATATATCACAGCAAGCTGTCAGTCCTGGCTGCACACAGGAAGGTCTGCACGCTTGTACAGGTCAGGTCCCATATTACCACCCAAAGACTGTACATAGACAGCTGTGCCTTTTCTCAGCATTCTACATAACACCTCCCTCCCAAAAAACCAAGAGCTTTAAGTAATTTATTGCATATTCTTATTACTGAGAACCAGGCATAAATTATAATGATGACTTTAATGATGTACAAAAATATTCACAATGCATTGTTAAATGAGAAATACAGTGGCACACCTGTACATGAACATTAAAATCACATTTTTGTTAAAAAAGGAATATAAAAATATGTTTACATATGCACATTAAAATAATAAACAGTAATTATATTCAGCTGGTAGTACTGGGGTATTTCCCTTTTGTTTGCTTGGTGGTGTTTTCTAACTTTTCTACATTATGAACTTTGTAATTAAAAAATACAAGTTTTCTTTGTTTTAAAGCAATTGTACAGTGTGGGATCCCTATAATATTATTAAATAGTAATTTCCTTCTTTTTCTCCTCCTTTCTTACACTTGGAAACAACAGTGCATGGAGTCCAAGCTGGATGAGGTGCTAAAGTAAGCAGCAGATCACATAGTCTGTGAGTTGACGGAATGCAAGTGTGTGTCTGGAGTGGCTGAATCTTTGGTGACCATACTTCAGAACCCCAAATTGGTCACACAATCTAAAACACAGGAGGTATGCAGCAGGAGAGGTTACTTTAAGTAACTTTACTTTTCTTTACTTTACATGAATGGAGGGAGGGAGGAAGATGGAGTCTGATTTGGTGTTTGCTATGTTTATCCTTTAGTGTTGCAATGTGGTCATTATGCCAAGCACTTTTTTTTTTAAATTTGACAGGTAGAGTTAGTGAGAAACCCAGCAAGCACTCTCCCCACCCCCCACCCCCCCACAGGCAGAGTTAGACAGTGAGAGAGAGAGAGAGACAGAGAGAAAGGTCATCCTTCCATTGGTGCAGCGCCCAAATGGCTGACATGGCCGGTGCTGTGCCAATCTGAAGCCAGGAACCAGGTGTCTCTCCCTGGTCTCCCATGTGGGTGCAGGGCCCAAGCACTTGGGCCATGCTCCATTGCCTTCCCTGGGCCACAGCAGAGAACTGGACTGGAAAAGGAGCAACTGGGACAGAACTGGCACCCCAACCAGGACTAGAACATGGAGTACCAGCGCCACAGGTGGAAGATTAGCCCAGTGAGCCGTGGCACCAGCCGACCCAAGCACTCTTGATTCAAAGATCACCAAAGAATGGCATCCAACATGAGACAATATGTGAAATTTTGGTACAGCTGTGGGTGTCAAATAAATAATCATCTCATCCTATTAGCCAGTTACTCATTCATGATTCATTTATTTATTTTTTAATTTTTTGACAGGCAGAGTGGACAGTGAGAGAGAGACAGAGAGAAAGGTCTTCCTTTGCCATTGGTTCACCCTCCAATGGCCGCCGCGGCTGGCGCGCTGTGGCCAGTGCACCGCACTGATCTGATGGCAGGAGCCAGGTACTTCTCCTGGTCTCCCTTGGGGTGCAGGACCCAGGTACTTGGGCCATCCTCCACTGCACTCCCTGGCCACAGCAGAGAGCTGGCCTGGAAGAGGGGCAACTGGGACAGGATCCAGCACCCCGACCGGGTCTAGAACCCGGAGTGCCAGTGCCACAAGGCAGAGGATTAGCCTAGTGAGCCGCGGCGCCGGCTCTCATTCATCATTCAACAACTAGCTTGAAAACCCACTGCAAGCCCATCAGCAGGCTAGGCACTGAGAACACAGGAGTTCTGCAAAATCTCTTCCCTCACAGAATCAATATTCTTTCAGTTGGACAAACAAATCAATGAAAAGAAAGTTCAGAGTCATCAGTACAAAATGAAGAAGGCTGAATATCATACGTGAAAGAGAAGGTAGCTTTCTCAGAAAAGCTGGCACTTGAAATGAGTTTTTTTTTTTAATTTTTTCTTTTTTTTGACAGGCAGAGCGGACAGTGAGAGAGAGACAGAGAGAAAGGTCTTCCTTTTGCCGTTGGTTCACCCTCCAATGGCCGCCGCGGCCCACGCGCTGCGGCCGGCGCACCCCGCTGATCTGATTGCAGGAGCCAGGTGCTTCTCCTGGTCTCCCATGGGGTGCAGGGCCCAAGGACTTGGGCCATCCTCCACTGCACTCCCTGGCCATAGCAGAGAGCTGGCTGGAAGAGGGGCAACCAGGACAGAATCCGGCGCCCTGACCGGGACTAGAACCCAGTGTGCCGGCGCTGCAAGGTGGAGGATTAGCCTAGTGAGCTGCGGCGCTGGCCTTGAAATGAGTTTTTAAGAATAAAGGGAATTAGTCAGCTCAAGGCCAGGATGTGAATGTAGAGACTGAATAGATGAGTGGATGCAGGAATGATATTAATCAGTATTTTTGGTCAGTGAGCATCATATCACTCCCAGTTGGGGCTGGTGGCCTTATTGACTCATGCACCTGAAGAAAACATAACTCATGACTGATTTATTATTAGATTTATATTTGCATTTAAAAACTAATTAAATATATTTGTAATTTAAAAGTCCCTAAATTTTTTTATTGTTATTTTTTGAGAGGCAGAGAGACAGACAGATAGAAAGGGGAGAAAAGATTTCTCAACCACCAGCCCATTCCCTAAATGACCACAATGGCCCTGGGTGTGCAGGAGACAGAAACTCAATCCAGGTCTCCCATCTAGGTAACAAGAGTCCAGCACTGAGCCATCACCATTGCCTCTGAGGTAGGCACTATCAAAAAGATGTATTCAGGAGTGAGTCAGGAATCAAATCAGGTAATTCTATATGGGATGTAGGCATTTTAATCATTAAGCAAAATGCTCACCACAGTGTCTTTAATTCTTAGAGGATTTTTTTTATCAGGGTCCAATGACATTTTATTCTATTGCTGCTACTAAATTATCTAAAACCAACTTCATATGTTTTTGGAGATGTAATGAGGCATTGTTTGATATTTGAGGATACTATACTATGTTTTTAAGATTATGTATTTTATTTGATATGTGGAATTGTAGAGAGAGGGATAGACAGATCTTTCATCTGCAGGTTCACTCCCCAAATGTCTGTAATGGCCCATGCTGAGCTGGGTAGAAGCCAGAAGCCAGGGACTCCATTTTGGTCCCTGACATAGGTCCAGGGACTTGGACCACCTTCTGCTTCTTTCTAAGCACATTAGCAAGGAGCTGGTTCAGAAATGGAGCACCTGGGACTTGAACTGGCACCCATATGGGATGCCAGCATTGCAGACAGCAGCTCAACCCACTGCACCACAATACAAGGCCCTGTACTATTTTTTTTAAACAGAGAATATTGTGTGTTAGAACAAGCATGGATTTAAGTTCATATCCCAGCTTCCCCACATAATAGTTTTATAACTGAGCATATTAATTTCTCTGAGACTTAGTTTCCCTACCTGGTTTAATATTGAAAAAATTCATTTCCTGTTGAATAGGGCTACTGGGAGAATCTAAATAGTGTATATGGGGGTGCTAACATAGGATCTGGAACTCAGCGCATGTGAGTTTTTCTTTCTTTTCTTGAGGATGGAAGTCTGAGATCACCTTAGCTTACCATCTTGGAAGACCTGCTCATGTTGTGGCACCACTGATACTCGCCAAGTCGGCCTCATGTAAGTTAGCCACAACTGACTTATGTCTTATCGTGTTCCTTCTCTTCATCTTGGGAAAAAAGCAACTTACAGTTATGGAGTTTGGATGCCAGTAGACAGCGAGTGCTCAGCATTTCAATTACACAATGGAAAGACACCTGCGGTGCAGTATGGAGAACAGAATTTTTTTTTTGACAGGCAGATTTAGTGAGAGAGAGAGACAGAGAGAAAGGTCTTCCTTCTGTTGGTTTATCCCCCAATGCTGCGCCGATCTGAAGCCGGGAGCCAGGTGCTTCTTCCCGGTCTCCCATGCGAGTGCAGGGCCCAAGCTTCTTCCCGGTCTCCCATGCGAGTGCAGGGCCCAAGCACTCGGGCCATCCTCCACTGCCTTCTTGGGGCCACAGCAGAGAGCTGGACTGGAAGAGGAGCAAACAGGACAGACTGGTGCCCCAACCGGACTAGAACCCGGAGTGCCGGCACCACAGGTGGATTAGCCTAGTGAGCCATGGCGTCAGACAAACAGAATTTTTTAAAAAACATCCCCCATGGTAGCAAAGACACTTACAGTTAATGAGCTAATAAATATTGTCAAGTGACCCTTCTACTGCCAAGTATTAAGTTGTAAAGGGAAGGGAGAAGGGACAGATTAAAACTGCATATTTGCTACAGAGTTCAAATTCTGGGCTGCTTCTGGCTAACTGTCATTACATTCGACTGCATATTAGTCTTGGAAGCCCACTAATTCCCCTTGTTGCTTAGTGCTATATGTTCTCTAACGTGGGTTCTTCTTTCTGATGGGCTAGTGTCTGGCAGAAAGCACATGTTCTTTTCTGAATGGTAATGGTCTTTTGCAGGTTTGCTTTTCCTGCTACTGCCAGCTCAGAGAGTGAGCCATTGGTCTTCCCTGTTGCAAAATTGGCTTCTTTCAGTCTCATTTCTCTCCAGAGACTGTTACTACCGCTTGTTCTCAACATTTGTTCAAAAATTCATGAATTTAGGACTTAACAATCCTAATACTTCTTTCCAACTACTTGGTCTGTCCTAGTGTTTTTTCCTCAGACTGTCATTACAAGTCACCATTTCTTGACCTTTACATTACAGCCAGTGGGATGGTTTAGAAAGGTATCTGGGGTGGACTTTGTGGTGTGGCGGCCTAAGTAACAACTTGGTATGCTGGAATCCCATGTCAGACAGCCTGGTTCGAGTTCTAGCTACTCTGCAAATGCATCCTGGAAGGCAGCAAATGATAGCCCAAGCATTTGAGTCTCTGCCACCCATGTGGGAGAACCAGATGGGGTTTGTAATTCCTGGCTCTGCCCTGGTGCAACCCAGGCTTTTGTGGTCATTTGGGGCTATCAGAAGATAGCCCTCCCTGTGTCTCTGTTTCTCTCCCTTACAAATAAGTATATAAATAAATAAAATTTAAAGAAATATCCATAATGGCTTTCATCAGTGACAAGAACAAGCTATTGAGGAAGTTCAGTTTCCCCTACAAAGGACAGGATACTGCATGCTCTGTTACAGAAATTCGAGGGAGCATCCCTACTCCTTAATTTTCCCCTTCTCCATTCTGACCTATAGTTATTTGCTATTTACTTTTTATTGAACAAAAACTGCCAGAACCATTCAACTATGGACTTTTATATTATTAATAGCCCCTCTCTCTTCCTCTAATCCTTCATTATGGATTTTTAATTTAAAAATTAAAATGTTAATCATTATTGTTTTTGTTTTATAATAAATTGTGGCCATTCTTCTTGAGTATGCTGAATTCCAAGGTTGGAGAAACCAGGTACTTCCAAAATGATATGAAGCCGGTCATCTGTGACCTATCCCCAATACGATTTTGGGCTAGTGTGCACTAAGCAATTTCATCTGTTCTTTCCAGTGCTTATGTTTTTGCAGTCTCCTTAAGACTTCTTTATTCCTGGTTTCCAAAATCCCATTATTTATAGATTCCATTTCTTCTCATTGGGAATTTAGTGTTTCTCAAAGTTCTTAAGCTTTACCCCATTTTCTCTGTTAACTTTTTTTCTTGAAGTTCACCTACATTCATGGCTTGAAGTCAACCAATGTGGCTCCATTCCAATATTACCAAAATCATAAGGACCAATTCTCCAGATTCCTCAGATGTAATTCACAAAAAACTGAAACTTTCAGATCATTTGTGCTCTCTTCCCAGTTCTTTGCCCTGAACTCAAATTTCTCCCATTTAGCCTGTTCTTTTCATCTGGTTTCTGTCTACCAAGAAGTCAAACACTTGTTTTTGATTCTACTTTTGGATCACCACACTTATCCGACAGCTGTTTCTAGAATATGCACAGTTCCCTTTCTCCCTTGTCTCCCTTGTTTCTAGTCCAGCTCTTCACCTGCATTTTTCTGCACTACTGCGGTAGCATCCTACCAAGTCTCCATGACCCATTACCTCAAGCCAAGTTCCAGCATGTTTCTTCTAAAATTCAGAGCTGACAAGATTTACCCTTCAGGGATTCTTCATCAGCTATATGTTCAGCGCAAAACTCCATGTAGCACACTAGTCCTTTCAAAACCTCTTTGGCTGCAATTTCAAATTGTTCTCTAATCTTCCTCTCTACATTTGTGCATGTGGAATCTCTAACTGAGGTGTAAATTGTGTTTCCCCCCGTGTTATAAAGTGTGTATTTGCAAATACTGGTCTTTCTGTATGGAACATCTCCCTGTCCACATCTCTCTATCCAGTAGGAATTGACATAGCCTCTTCTAGATTTGAAGCACCAATATGTCCTCTTTTTTTCCTCTTTTGTATTTAGCCCTGTATCAATGGTTGTTCTTTTGATTTACAAATTCTTCAGCCATGAACCACTAGTGCAAACAGACCAATAATGCCTTTGGAATCAATCCACTGGAACTTCTTTCATGGATACTGCAGATATAACCTATGCATTTGGTCTACCTTTGGCCTTAACCAATTGGGTAATAGTGACATCTCCTGGCAAAATATTTCCCATTTTTAAAGTATCAATCACTGCTCCTCTATGAAGCCTTTTCTTATCTCCAAGATTAATTAACTAAGGCTCTAAATAAATTTGCATTATAGGTAAGGATGTACTAAGGTCTCCAGACTCCACCCTGCAGCCCTGTCTACAACACCCAAACACCACAAAGTAGAAAACCACAGCTTCTGTGAAACTACTACTCAGAACTAGAGCTGACCAAAAATAACATGGCTGTGACTGTGCATGCAAAAAAATCTCATTTCTTTGTTAACCTCTACCTATGTCTTGTACTGGAATTTCTATCTGCGTCTAAAAGAAAAACCTGAACCCAGCTACCCCATGACAATTCAGCTTTCATATTATTTTAATAGTATTGATTTTTCTCCCCCATTAGGCTATGAATACTTTACATAAAGAATGTAGTATTTATTTTATATTCATAATACCCAATAATGTTAGGAAAATGATATTTAACATATAATGTTTGAAGGAGGAAAATTCTTATTCAATATTACTTTTCTCCAGTCTTTCCTTATGACTAAAGAAGTTCATGTACCAATATGTAGGAAGGATATAATATTTATTTATTTATTTAAAGATTTATTTATTTATTTGAAAGTCAGAGTTACACAGAGAGAGGAGAGGCAGAGAGAGAGAGAGAGAGAGAGAGAGGTCTTCCATCTGATGGTTCACTCCCCAGTTGGCTGCAACAGCCAGAGCTGTGCCGATCTGAAGTCAGGAGCCAGGAGCTTCCTCTAGGTCTCCCACACAGGTGCAGGGGCCCAAGGACTTGGGCCATCTTCTACTGCTTTCCCAGGCCACAACAGAGAGCTGGATTGGAAGTGGAGCAGCCAGGTCTTGAACTGGTGCCCCTATGAGATTCTGGCACTTCAGGCCAGGATATTAACCCGCTGCGCCATAGCACCTGCCCCAGGATATAATATTTAATCTTTAATATTACTATTTTTCCAGGTTTTTAGATATTTTCTCTAGTTTCTGCTTTCCCATTTTTCTCTTAGTACCTTTTGTTTTCTTGTTTTTATTTGCACTAAATATTTATTAAAGAGTGGGCATTTAGACTAATAAATGGTTAAGACACTGGTTAAGGTCCCCACACCCTGTATTGCAATGCCTAAATTCAATTCTCAGCTTTGACTCCTGACTCCAGCTTCCTGCCAATGCATAACTGGGAGGGAGATGGTGACTCAAGCGCTTGAATCCTTGACACTCATCTGGAAGACCTAGATTGAGTTATTGACTCCTGGCTTTGAGCAGGCTCTGCCTATTGCAGGCATTTGGGGAGTAAACCAGTAAATGGGATTTATTGGCTTATCTCTCTCTCTCTCACGCTCCCTCTAAATAAAAATTTTGAAAATATGTCTATTAAATGACTTAAATAGTAAATGAATGAGTTGATTTAGTAATACAAATTCAGTGACCTTGGTGAATTTGTATTTTCTTTTTTTTTTTTATTTAATGAATATAAATTTCCAAAGTACGACTTAGGGATTACAATAGCTTCCCCCCCATACCGTCCCTCCCCCCCACAACCCTCCCCTTTCCCACTCCCTCTCCCCTTCCATTCACATCAAGATTCATTTTCGATTATCTTAATATACAGAAGATCAGCTTAGTATACATTAAGTAAGGATTTCAACAGTTTGCTCCCACACAGAAACATAAAGTGAAAAATAATAGATGATTTTTTTAAATGATGATGAAGTCATATCAGACCTATTGTCATGTTTAATCCCAGTGAGAGTCAAGTTGGGAATTGATAATTTCTTTTTTTTTTTTTACAGAAGATCAGTTTAGTATGCATTAAGTAAAGATTTCAACAGTTTGCACCCCCATAGAAACACAAAGTGAAATATATTGTTTGAGTACTCGTTATAGCATTAAATCTCAATGCACAGCACATTAAGGACAGAGATCCTACATGAGAAGTGCACAGTGACTCCTGTTGTTGACTTTACCAATTGACACTCCTGTCTATGGCATCAGTAATCTCCCTATGCTCCAGTCATGAGTTTCCAAGGCTATGGAAGCCCTCTGAGTTCTCTGACTCTTATCTTGTTTAGACAAGGTCATAGTCAAAGTGTAGGTTCTCTCCTCCCTTCAGAGAAAGGTACCTCCTTCTTTGAAGACCTGTTCTTTCCACTGGGATCTCACTCACAGAGATCTTTTGCCAGAGTGTCTTGGCTTTCCATGCCTGAAATACTCTCATGGGCTTTTCAGCCAGATCCGAATGCCTTTAGGGCTGATTCTGAGGCCAGAGTGCTATTTAGGACATCTGCCATTCTATGAGTCTGCTGAGTATCTCACTTCCCATGTTGGATCACTCTCCCCTTTATTTATTCTATCGGTTAGTGTTAGCAGGTACTAGACTTGTTTATGTGCTCCCTTTGACTCTTAGTCCTTTCATTATGATCAATTGTGAACTGAAATTGATCACTTGGAATAGTGAGATGGCATTGGTACATGCCACCTTGATGGGATTGAATTGGAATCCCCTGGTATGTTTCTAACTCCACCATTTGGGGCAAGTCAGCTTGAGCATGTCCCAAATTATACATCTCTTCCCTCTCTTATTCCCACTCTTATGTTTAACAGGGATCACATTTCAGTTAATTTTCAACACTTAAGAATAACTGTGTACTAATTACAGAATTAAACCAGTAGTATTAAGTAGAACAGACAAATAAAGTACTAAGAGGGATAATGTATTAAGTTGTTCATTAACAGTCAGGGCTATTATCAATAAAATTGGGTAATAAACTCTGCTTTTATAGAAGATTTTCAGTATTTTTTAAATTTATTTTTTAAGGAATACAAATTTGATAAGTACAACTTTAGGAATATAGTTATTCTTCCCACCATACTACCCTCCAACCCACACTCCCACCCCTCCTCCTCCCCTCTCTCCCCTTCCCAGTCCCATTCGCCATTAAGATTCATTTTCAATTAACTTTGTACACAGAAGACCAACTCTATACTAAGTAAAGAGCTCAACAATTTGCGCACACACACACAAACTGAAAACCAGATTTAACTTTCATAATACAACTCATTGAGGACAGAAATCTTGCATGGGGAGTTAGTGTACAGTAACTCCTGTTGTTAATTTAACAACACTCTTACGTATGACCTCAGAGAGTACCTGAGGCTCTTGACATGATTAAAAATGATGGCTACAGTCTATTTTTTTGAGGTATATCAAGGTACACGTATGCCCTTTCTAAGCTAAAGCTTGCCTGTTTGTCATAAATATGATTGATTATGGATTAAAAAAATTCATTATGCCAAAATTGCCTTTGGCTTAAAATTCCACTTGTTTTCTTCTTAGAATTTATGATTTTATAAAATATTAGACAAAATCATTATCTCTATTCTTGCTATGGTATCTATAAAAAGTAGATTTCATTTTTTTATCTTTGGAATATATCTACTCAGTCTATATTAAATTCTAAGTAAAATTAATAGGTAAGGCCGGCGCCGTGGCTCACTAGGCTAATCCTCCGCCTAGCGGCGCCAGCACACTGGGTTCTAGTCCCGGTCGGGGCGCCGGATTCTGTCCCGGTTGCCCCTCTTCCAGGCCAGCTCTCTGCTATGGCCAGGGAGTGCAGTGGAGGATGGCCCAAGTCCTTGGGCCCTGCACCCCATGGGAGACCAGGATAAGTACCTGGCTCCTGCCATCGGATCAGCACGGTGCGCCGGCTGCAGCGGGCCGGCTGCAGCAGCCATTGGAGGGTGAACCAATGGCAAAGGAAGACCTTTCTCTCTCTCTCTCTCTCACTGTCCACTCTGCCTGTCAAAAAAAATTGATAGGTAATTATTTCCTTATTAAGAAAGCTTATCCTCAGAAAAATAAAAGTAGTCCCAAAGAGAATTTTGTGTTTAATGTAACTTGACAAATTCTTACCATTGCTGAGCAGAGCAAACTAAGCAAGCATAACATTTCCACAAAAGTTTTTCTCTTTTTCCATGCTGTTCTATTCTTATCCCAGATTTCTCAGAGGTGAAACCTTGCCAAGAATGCAGAAGTCTATTGAATTCTGTAGCAGTTTTATAAAATTGGCAAATGTCCACAAAGACTTAAGAAGGACCACCAAATTCAGCTGAGCTTTGATCTCAAGTTAAAACCTGATGAATACGGGGGTGGGGGGGGCATCAAAGCACAGCAGCAGTGGTGGCAGCACACAGGTGCAGTTCTTCAATTTCTTTGATAAGAGGAGAATAGACAAAGCTTCTATAGTTGAGGGAGGAAAAACAGCTTGAGTAGCACTGGGGCAAATGTGAATAATCTCTTCTGATGTATTTCCCTGATCTTTTAGGGAAAAAAAAGTCTCAAAAGCACAGGAAGAAAACTGCTTCTTTAACCCCCTGATAACAGAAACTAATTGTTTTGCAGCTCTGGGAAGAGACTTGTCACAAATGTGCAAACCAGACCCTGTATCTTGGACATTGTACAGAAGCATGGTATCACATTTTAAAGGAATTCAAAACTAACATTCTAGTAACACAAGAGGTTTTTTTTGTTTTGTTTTGTTTTGAACACAAAGTTCTGTCTTCATGGCTTAGCATGCATTGATTTTGGTGTATGTGATCTCAAATATAATTTTGTTTCTAGTTCATGGATTGTTATTAATTTTGTTTTAATTCTCAATGTAACCAAGGAGGCTTTGTTTTTATACCAAAGCATTTTTGAAAATGCTAATCCTGTTATTTTATATTTGCATTTAATATAAAACACTTTTAAAATTAACTAGTAATTTATGACAAATTGGCAATAAAGACTAGGTCATTGAGCCAAACATTCTCTGAATCACTCTTTTGGTACTATTTTCATAAAAAGAAATGTCCTTACAGTAACCCTTCATAAGCACTGCATCAACACTAGGCATTTTCATAAGCATTTCCATATACATCTATAGAAAGACAACATACATAATATAAAAAAGTGTGTTCTAAATAATAGATAGACCAAGAATCCAAAACCTGGCTCTAGCAATAAACAGGTAAGAAATGGAGTAAATTTCTTACTATGTTTTAGTGTCTAGTTCAAAAATATAATAAAGATAAAACCAATCTGAAAAGATCAGAAGCATTAAATGAAGAAATACACTAAGTACCTAGCTGCAAGTCTAACATTTAATAAATGACCAATAATTGCCAATGTCTGTCACTAAATAACAACAGTTTCACAATAAAATCTGAAAAACTTTTAAATTTTTTTTCGACAGATAGAGTTAGTGGGAGAGAGAGACAGAGAGGAAAGGTCTTCCTTCCATTGGTTCACTCCCCAAATGGCCACTACGGCCAGAGCTATGCCAATCTGAAGCCAGGAGCCAGGTGCTTCCTCCTGGTCTCCCATGCAGGTGCAGTGGTCCAAGCACTGAAACCCAGCACCCATGTGGGATGCCAGTGCCACAAGCAGAGGATTAACCAAGTAAGATATGGCACTGGCCCCAAGATCTGAAAATATTATGAAATTAAAAGTTCTTTCCTTAGGATTTGTGAGTAATTTAATATAAAAATAATATCAGAATATATCATCCAGGTACAAAAAATAAACCAAAATGAGGCCGGCACAGTGGCTCAAGAGGCTAATCCTCCGCCTGCGGCACTGGCACACCAGGTTCTAGTCCCGGTTGGGGTGCCGGTTCTGTCCCGGTTGCTCCTCTTCCAGTCTAGCTCTCTGCTGTGGCCCAGGAGTGCAGTAGAGGATGGCCCAGGTCCTTGGGCCCTGCACCCACCTGGGAGATCAGGAGAGGCACCTGGCTCCTGGCTTCGGATCAGCACAGTGTGCCAGTGGCAGCACACCAGTGGCAGCAGCCATTGGAGGGTGAACTAACGGTAAAAGGGAGACCTTTCTCTCTGTCTCTCTCTCTCTCACTGTCCACTCTGCCTGTCAAAATAAATAAATAAATAAATAAACCAAAATGAATACTCAAATGAGTATCTACAAGCAACACTAATAGAAGGTCCTTAAACATGAATTGATCATGTACTATTTCCTGAAAATATGGAGATAAATGGCATATATCAACAGGGTCACAATTTAGGACAATTATGTATAAAAACTGTATGTCTACAGAGATAGTTATGTGTAAGAATTAATGCAGGTAAGTATTCAATCCAGATTTGAAGAAGTCAGAATTGACAAAAGATCCCAAAGGATCTGACAGAGAGCTGAAATTTGAAAAACCAGAAGTTATCCAGGTATGAAAGTAAACAAAGAGTGGTACTGAGAGCTAAATTGTGTCACCTAGGCTTGGGGAACAGCGTGTGAAAGAAGTGAAAACATAAGCAGTCTTTATTCTGGGAACACCAAATACCTCAAGTAAGGCTGGAGCATAGGACTCAAACACATTTACTAAGAATATCAACATGGTATTTAGGATTATCATTTTTGGCAGGTAACTAAAATGTGAGGTTGCCAACCCATGTCCTTATGCAAGACTCGTGCAGTACTGTTAACAAAAATGGCAATCTGGATGCCAAAATTACTCTTGAATTTAAGTTGTAATAGGACTATATTATCAAGACCACCCAATCTTTTGGTCTTGCAAGGGAAGGAGTGGCTATTTACTTAGGGCATAAGAAAATTACTAACATAGTAAAGAATGGCTCCAATAAAGTATTTATTCAAGAAAAATCAAACTGCTTTCAAATTAGACAGCTAGACAACTAATTGCTAGAACAGTAGGAAGCAGATGTTATTTAAAATTTATGAAGATAGTCATCCAATGAAGTGCTTGTAAAACAGAAATAAAAATTTACTGAAATGGTTTTGGTCCCAAATAAAATTCATAGGTTTAAGTAAGAGTCAAAATAAGGTAGAACACTTTTGTAATATTATATACATTACAAAATTATACAACTGAAAGTTTTTCTTAATCATTTCCAGCAGATTTTTAAACAGCAATCAGAATTACCCCACCTCCACTGCTGGAAGAGTTACTTGAACAAAAACAAAGTTTTTTTAAATTTCTCAAAAAAATAGAATATAACTTCTCTTTTAATTCCCAGATATTATTGTAGGTTATGCTCTTTACTTTGAATGTGAAATGGCATAAGCTATAGAAAAGCATGATTTCAAGGTGATGCCAAGAGAACCACGGGGTTGCCTTATTTTCTGTAAACAGCATAGTGTGAAGCCCTTCCTCATATGACATTGACTTCTCAGTGTGACTTGGTAGCAGGACAGTTGTGGGCATGAGAATGTTCAGTTTCTGTCAATTTAGGGAAATATACTTGTTTATCATAGATTTCTATTGCTCTCTCCACAAAAAAAACACTTCTATATTTGGGAAGAGTGTGCGAAGAGGTGTACGGCACATCATTTCTCCACCTTTTGGATAAGATCAAGTGTAGTGTTGGGCATGTGGGAGTGTTTGACCCACTTGAGTATCACGAAGAATGAAGAAGAGTAATACTTCAGCAGGAAAACACCACAGAGATCCAAAACTATAGGTGCAAGACCCCCTAGATCCTTCGGCTGCACTTCACCCTATCACAAAACACTCCACCTCCCATGCTAAATTAAACATCTTGGGGTCAGTGCTGTGATGTAGTAGGTTAAATCTCCACCTGCTGCTCTGGCATCCTACATCAGTGCCGGTTTGAGCCCAGGCTGCTCCACTTGCAATTAAACTCCCTGTTAATGTGCCTGGAAAAGTGGCAAAAGGTGGCCCAAGTACTTTGGCGCCTACACTCATGTGGGAAACTTGTAAAAAGCTCCTGGCTCCTGTGGCCACTTGGGGAGTCAAGAAGTCAAGCAGCAGATGGAAGATCTCTCTTTTATTTTAAAGATTTATTTATTTATTTGAGAGGTAGAGTTACAGACAAAGAGAGAGAGAGAAAGGGAGAGAGAGAGAAAAAAAAATCTTCCATCTGCTGGTTCACTCTGCAAATGGTCACAACAGCCAGAGATGGGCTGATCTGAAGCCAGGAGCTAGGAGCTTCTTCCAGTCAACCACATGGGTGCATGAGCCCAAGACTTTGGGACATCTTCCACTGCTTTCCCAGGCCATAGCAGGGGGCTGGATTGGAAGAGGAGCAGCAGGGACAGGAACCAGTGCCCATATGGGATGCTGGAACCACGGTGAAGACTTCAAGTCAATAAACCAAGCTAGAGAGTAGAGAAATTAGGGTTTAAATTGAATAAAGGAGATGGTCATAACATCAATTTAACATCTTTCTTTCTCTATGCTGACATTCCCATCAGCCATTTGCATTTCCCGAGCAAAGCTGATTGAAACCACTGAATGCTGTAAGGAGACATGGACAATTACATTGGGGGGAAGATTAAGGTATTAGGCAATAAAAAAAACAATGGATTTTCTGATAAATCCTTCTTCTGGGGCCAAGGTAAATACACTAGCATCAAAAAAGAAGTAGTTCCAGAGTTCAAGTTCTTAATATGTCAATATAAGAAGTAGAGCAGGCAGCACTTAAATTTAGAGAAAAGAAAATTTGAAGTTTTGCCAAGGTAATGTCTCAAGTGCACATGAAACGCTGCCTCTGCTTACCATATACCTGAAAGAAGGTGGGCTTTGGGTTATAAATATGAGATAAGGGATAGTTACCTTGATTAAAGCTTGGACAAATGCTACTTACATATTTGAACTGTAGATTCTAGGTCAAGACCTGTTAACAGTGTAGGTATCACACTTTAAAACAAATAAACAAAAAAAGAGAACAAACCATCAGGGATTTTCAACATTTGAAATGATGACAGAGAAGTTTAGGTAAAGTACACATTGAGAACCAACTATTTGAGAGGCATGATGCAAATTCCATAAGGGGATGTAAAGAGATGAGTAAGCTGTGATTCATGCTTTCAAAAAACCTAAGTTCCAATTTCTGGTACAGCACATGAAGGAACTTAAAAGTCACGACCCTGTCCTAACAAGTCAAAAGCTGAATAATTTGAAAGGCCAGCCAATCTGTTGTTCATCTTAAATTTGTCAGAAAGGCACCATCACAACATGAATCACTCCCCCAAAAATTGCAGTGACAGATACAGAGAAACTCAACTTGCTAGAGCAGAAAATTCTGACAGTGCCAGGATTGCAAAGCCTCAACTGTAACCGACTAGTTGCTGGAGCCTCAGTGTGGAAAACTGTGAGCAAAAATTCCTGGGCCACCCAACCATGTGGTGATCCACAAACCTTTGTGAGTTTTACCTCTAGGAGCTCTACCAGATCTTCCCTGGGAATGCGGCAGAAAAACAGGCAGTGAATATCAATGCCGATGGCTGGAAGACAGGGAAACCAACAATTCTGAAATACTGCAGAGCATTCTATTCTTAACATGCTCTACCCTCAGGAGAACTTATTTCATCAAAGCCTAGCCTGTTAGAACTGTATTAGAACTATATTGAATAGCATGGGTGAGAGTGGGCATCCCTGTCTGGTACCAGATCTCAGTGGAAATGCTTCCAACTTTTCCCCCATTCAATAGGATGTTGGCCGTGGGTTTTTCATAGATTGCTTTGATTGTATTGAGGAATGTTCCTTCCAAACCCAGTTTGCTTAGAGTTTTCATCATGAACGGGTGTTGTATTTTATCAAATGCTTTCTCGGCGTCTATTGAGATAATCATATGGTTTTTCTTCTGCAGTCTGTTAATGTGTATCACATTGATTGTTTTGCGCACATTGAACCATCCCTGCATACCAGGGATAAATCCCACTTGGTCTGGGTGGATGATCTTTCTGATGTGTTGTTGCATTCTATTGGCGAGAATTTTATGGAGGATTTTTGCATCTATGTTCATCAGGGATATTGGTCTGTAATTCTCTTTCAATGCTGCATCTTTTTCCAGCTTAGGAATTAAGGTGATACTGGCTTCATAGAAAGAATTTGGGAGGATTCCCTCTTTTTCGATTGTTCTGAATAGTTTGAGAAGAATTGGAGTTAGTTCTTCTTTAAATGTCTGGTAGAATTCAGCAGGGAATCCATCTGGTCCTGGGCTTTTCTTTGTTGGGAGGGCCTTTATTACTGTTTCAATTTCTGTCTCAGTTATGGGTCTGTTTAGGTTTTCGATGTCTTCCTGGTTCAATTTAGGTAGGTTGCATGTGTCCAGGAATCTATCCATTTCTGATAGGTTTCCCTGTTTGCTGGCATATAAGTCCTTGTAGTAATTTCTGATGATTCTTTTTATTTCTGTGGTGTCTGTTGTTACGTTTCCTTTTGCATCTCTGATTTTATTGATTTGGGTCTTTTCTCTTCTTTTTTTAGTTAGTTGGGCCAATGGGGTGTCAATTTTGTTTATTTTTTCAAAAAACCAGCTCCTCGTTTGGCTGATTTTTTGTAATGTTGTTTTGGATTCAATCCTGTTGATTTCTTCTCTGACTTTAATTATTTCTCTTCTCCTACTAGATTTGGGTCTGGTTTGCTGTAGGTTTTCTAGATCCTTGAGGTGAATTGAAAGCTCATCTATTTGGTGCCTTTCCAATTTCTTGATGTAGGCACCTATTGCTATAAACTTTCCTCTTAACACTGCTTTTGCTGCGTCCCGTAAGTTTTGGTATGTTGTGCTGTTATCCTCATTTACTTCCAGAAAATTTTTGATTTCTCTTTTAAATTCTTCTATGACCCATTGTTCATTCAGGAGCATGTTGTTCAATCTCCATGTGTTTGCGTATGCTCTAGGGGTTCCTGAGTTGCTAATTTCCAACTTCATTCCTTTATGGTCTGAGAAGCTGCATGGTATGTATGATTCTAATTCTTTTGAATTTGCTGAGACTTGCTTTATGGCCTAGTATGTGGTCAATCCTAGAGAAGGTTCCATGCACTGCTGAGAAGAATGTAAAATCTTTAGCTGTAGGATTGAAAGTTCTGTATATATCTGTTAGATCCATTTGGGCTATAGTGTCATTTAAATCTACTGTATCCTTGTTGATCTTCTGTCCTGTTGATCTGTCTATTTCTGAGAGTGGAGTATTGAAGTCCCCCAGTACTATTGTATTGGGGTCTAAGTCTCCCTTTAAGTCCCTTAACAAATCTTTTAGATAAACCAGTGCCCTGTAGTTAGGTGCATATACATTGATAATTGTTATATCTTCCTGTTGATCCCTTAATCATTATAGTGTCCCTCTTTGTCTCTCTTAACAGTTTTTGTGGTAAAGTTTATGTTGTCCGATATTAAGATGGCTACGCCCGCTCTTTTTTCTTTTCTGTTGGCATGGTATATCTTTTTCCAGCCTTTCACTTTCAGTCTATGGATCTTTGTTGGAAAGATGCGTTTCTTATAAGCAGCAAATAGATGGGTTTTGTTCCTTAACCTGATCAGCCAATCTGTTTCTTTTAACTGGACAATTCAGGCCATCAACGTTCAATGTGACTAATGATAAGTGGTAACTTTGCCCTGCCATTTGCCAAAGATAAGTTCTAATATATGCTTTGAATTCCCTGTGATCTTTTGCTGTGAGTTTTCCTTCCTTTACCTTCTTTCATATTGATGACCGTGTTTCTGTGTTTCTGTGTTTCTGTGTGTAACACATCTTTAAGCATCTTTTGCAGGGCTGGACGAGTGGTGACAAATATAGTTCTGGAAGTTCTAGCCAGAGCCATTAGGCAAGAAAAAGAAATTAAAGGGATACAAATTGGGAAGGAAGAACTCAAACTATCCCTCTTTGCAGATGACAAATATAGTTCTGGAAGTTCTAGCCAGAGCCATTAGGCAAGAAAAAGAAATTAAAGGGATACAAATTGGGAAGGAAGAACTCAAACTATCCCTCTTTGCAGATGACATGATTCTTTATTTAGGGGACCCAAAGAACTCTACTAAGAGACTATTGGAACTCATAGAAGAGTTTGGCTAAGTAGCAGGGTATAAAATCAATGCACAAAAATCAACAGCCTTTGTATACACAGACAATACCATGGCTGAGGAAGAACTTCTAAGATCAATCCCATTCACAATAGCTACAAAAACAATCAAATACCTTGGAATAAACTTAAGCAAGGATGTTAAAGATCTCTACGATGAAAATTACAATACCTTAAAGAAAGAAATAGAAGAAGATACCAAGAAATGGAAAAATCTTCCATCCTCATGGATTGGAAGAATCAATATCATCAAAATGTCCATTCTCCCAAAAGCAATTTATAGATTCAATGCAATACCAATCAAGATACTGAAGACCTTCTTCTCAGATATAGAAAAAATGATGCTGAAATTTATATGGAGACACAGGAGACCTCGAATAGCTAAAGCAATCTTGTACAACAAAAACAAAGCTGGAGGCATCACAATACCAGATTTCAGGACATACTACAGGGCAGTTGTAATCAAAACAGCATGGTACTGGTACAGAAACAGATGGATAGACCAATGGAACAGAATTGAAACACCAGAAATCAATCCAAACATCTACAGCCAACTCATATTTGATCAAGGGTCCAAAACCAACCCCTGGAGTAAGGACAGTCTGTTCAATAAATGGTGCTGGGAAAATTGGATTTCCATGTGCAGAATCATGAAGCAAGACCCCTACCTTTCACCTTACAGAAAAATTCACTCAACATGGATTAAAGACTTAAATCTATGACCTGACACCATCAAATTATTAGAGAGCATTGGAAAAACCCTGCAAGATATAGGTATCGGAAATGACTTCTTGGAAAACACCCCAGAAGCACAGGCAGTCAAAGCCAAAATTAACATTTGGGATTGCATCAAATTGAGAAGTTTCTGTACTGCAAAAGAAACAGTCAGGAAAGTGAAGAGACAACCGACAGAATGGGAAAAAATATTTGCAAACTATGCAACAGATAAAGGGTTAATAACCAGAATCTACAAAGAAATCAAGAAACTCCACAAGATCAAACAACCCACTTAAGAGATGGGCCAAGGACTTCAATAGACATTTTTCAAAAGAGGAAATCCAAATGGCCAACAGACACATGAAAAAATGTTCAAGATCACTAGCAATCAGGGAAATGCAAATCAAAACCAAAATGAGGTTCCACCTCACCCCAGTTAGAATGGTTCACATTCAGAAATCAACCAACAATAGATGCTGGGGAGGATGTGGGGAAAAAGGGACACTAACCCACTGTTGGTGGGAATGCAAACTGTTTAAGCCACTATGGAAGTCAGTCTGGTGATTCCTCAGAAACCTGAATATAACCCTACCATTCAACCCAGCCATCCCACTCCTTCGAATTTTCCCAAAGGAAATTAAATTGGCAAACAAAAAAGCAGTCTGCACATTAATGTTTATTGCAGCTCAATTCACAATAGCTAAGACCTGGAACCAACCCAAATGCCCATCAACAGTAGACTGGATAAAGAAATTATGGGACATGTACTCTATAGAATACTATACAGCAGTCAAAAACAACGAAACTCGGTCATTTGCAACAAGATGGAGGAATTTGGAAAACATCATGCTGAGTGAATTAAGCCAGTCCCAAAGGGACAAATGTCATATGTTCTCCCTGATTGGCGACAACTGAGCACCAAAGGGTAAACTTGTTGAAGTGAAATGGACGCTATGAGAAACAGTGACTTGATCAGCTCTTGTCCTGACGGTTGATGTACAATGTAATACTTTATCCATTTTAGTATTTTTTTTTGGTTCTAGTACCATTGGTTGAACTCTGTAATTAACACACAATTATTCTTAGGTGTTTAAATTTTAACTGAAAAGTGATCCCTGTTAGGAATTTGGAAAACATTATGTTGAGTGAAAGAAGCCAATCCCAAAGGGACAAATACCACTTGTTCTCCTTGATAGGTGACAACTAACTGAGCACCAAAAAGGAAACCTGTTAAAGTGAAATGAACACTATGAGAAACGGTGACTTGATCAGCGCTCACCCTGACTGTTGATGAACAGCTTAATATGTTATCCCTCTTAGTATTTTATTTTGTTTGTTCTACTTAATACTTTTGGTTGAATACTATAATCAATACACAATTCTTCTTAAGTGCTGAAACTTAACTGAAAAGTGATCGCTGTTAAATATAAGAGTGGGAATAAGAGAGGGAAGAGATGTGCAATTTGGGACATGCTCAAGCTGACTTACCTCAAACAGTAGAGTTAGAAACATACCAGGGGATTCCAATTCAATCCCATCGAGGTGGCATGTACCAATGCCATCTCACTAGTCCCAGTGATCAATTTCTGTTCACAATTGATCATAATGAAAGGACTAAGAGTCAAAGGGAACACATAAACAAGAATAGTGTCTGCAAATACTAGCTGATAGAATCAAAAAGGGAGAGAATGATCCAACATGGGAAGTGAGATACACAGCAGACCCATAGAATGGCAAATGTCCTAAACAGCACTCAGAATCAGCCCTTAAGGCATGCGGATCCGGCTGAAAAGCCCATGAGAGTATTTCAGGCATGGAAAGCCAAGACACTCTGGGGGGGGGGGGGAACCTAAATGAAAGATCTCTGTGAGTGAGATCCCAGTGGAAAGAATGGGTCATCAAAGAAGGAGGTACCTTTCTCTGAAGGGAGGAGAGAACTTCCACTTTGACCATGGCCTTGTCTAAATATGATCAGAGTCAGTGAACTCAGGGGGCTTCCATAGCCTTGGCAGCTCATGACAAAAGCCTAGGTTGATTACTGATGCCATAAACAAGAGTGTCAATTTGTTAAGTCAACAACAGGAGTCACTGTGCACTTACTCCTCATGTAGGATCTTTGTCCTTAGTGTGCTGTACATTGAGATTTAATGCTATAACTAGTACTCAAACAGTATTTTTCACTGTATGTTTCTGTGTGGGAGCAAACTGTTGAAATCTTTACTTAATATATGCTAAACTGATCTTCTGTATATAAAGAGAATAGAAAATGAATCTTGATGTGAATGGAAGGGGAGAGGGAGTGGATAAGGGGAGGGTTGCGGGTTGGAGGGACGTATGGGGGGGAAGCCATTGTAATCAATATTCTGTACTTTGGAAATTTATATTCATTAAATAAAAGTTAAAAAAAGGAAAAAAAAGAACAATGACAAGAAATAGAAAAATAAATATGGTAGTTATTAATATAACTATATCAATAATCACCTTACACATCAATGTTCTAAACACAAGAATTAAAACAGAAATTGTCGCAGTAGATAAAACGCAAGACAAACTACATTGTTGGCAAGAAGTCCATCTTTAGGGAGAGTGAGACAGGCGAGGGGCCCTGGGAGCAGGCCCGCGGGAGTCCGGACCTCAGAGCCTGTGGCTGCGCCTTCCCCGCACCGAGACCTTCCCACGCACCAGACCCTCGCCTCTGTCCCCCGTGCGAGCTCTCAGGATGACCACCACCCTCGTGTCTGCCACCATCTTCGACCTGAGCGAAATTTTATGCAAGGGTAACAAGATGATCAACTACAGTGTTCCCAGCACCGCGGGTTGCCTGCTGGACAAAAAGGCAGTGGGCACCCCTGCCGGCGGGGGCTTCCCCCGGAGGCACTCGGTCACCCTACCCAGCTCCAAATTCCACCAGAACCAACTCCTTAGCAGCCTCAAGGGCGAGCCGGCCGCGGCCCTGAGCTCCCGGGACAGCAGCTTCCAAGACCGCTCCTTCTCCGAAGGGGGCGAGCGGCTGCTGCCGACGCAGAAGCAGCCCGGGAGCGGCCTGGTCAACTCGAGCCGCTACAAGACGGAGCTGTGCCGCCCCTTCGAGGAGAACAGCGCCTGTAAGTACGGGGTCAAGTGCCAGCAGGCATCCACGAGCTGCGCAGCCTGACCCGCCGCCCCAGGTACAAGACGGAGCTGTGCCGCACCTTCCACACCATCGGCTTCTGCCCCTACGGGCCGGCTGCCACTTCATCCACAGCGCTGGGGAGCGCCGCGCCCTGGCCGGGGCCGGGACCTCTCCGCCGACCGCCCCCGCCTCCAGCATAGCTTTAGCTTTGCTGGGTTTCCCGGCGCCGCCGCCTCGGGGCTGCTGGACAGCCCCACGTCCATCACCACCACCCCCATCCTGAGCGCCGATGACCTCCTGGGCTCACCTACCCTGCCGGACGGCACCAATAACCCCTTCGCCTTCGAACCTCTTCGCCCCTAGCATGGGGCTGCCGGGCGGCGGCTCCCCGACCGCCTTCCTCTTCCGGCCCATGTCCGAGTCGCCCCCCAGCCCTCAGGATTCGCTCTCAGACCACGAGGGCTACCTGAGCAGTTCCAGCAGCAGCCACAGTGGCTCCGATTTCCCTAGCTTGGACAATTCAAGACGTCTGCCCATCTTCAGCAGACTTTCCATCTCAGATGACTAAGCCAGGGTAGGGAGGGACTCCCTGCCTGCTCCGCCCCACCCCACACCCCCAGACCCCCTACCCGCCCGAGGCCCCCAGCAAGGTTAAACTCAACCCCTGCCCCTACACACCCGGAACCTTGGAGTGCCCCTCCCCGTGCCCCCCGCCCCCCTGGTGTCCGCGCCTAAAATGAGGACAAGTCCATTTGTCGGTAGCTTCTTCTGGCTTGAAACCCCCCCTCCCTAGGTTTTCATAGCCTACTCAATGCGCGTAAGACAAGTCACATATTCGTCAGTGGATGCCTGTTTCCAACTTAAGCCTTAAGTGCTAAATCACAAAAGAAAAAGCAGTATCAGTGTATAGAAGCAACTTAGTGCCTTGTAACCGAACTTTGTCATTGTGACTATATTGCTTCTTCAGCGCCAGGGGGCGCCCTTGGGCCTCCCGGAGCGTCTGCCCGGGGGAGGGGGAGGTGACCCAGAACCTACAGCTCCCCAGTCTGGCGACAGAGCTGCACCTGCGCTTGTCTCAGCTTCCTACACACTTCTTCCTCCCTGCCCGGGACCCCTCGCCCCGCCTCAGGAGAGTTGTTCTTGGCAAACTTGGGTTTTGATGCCGGAAAGTCTTTTTCCTTCCATCCCGAGCCCCTGTTGACTAATCTTGCCCAGGTTTGCTAATGCTGCAGGAAGGAAGGCTGGGAAAAGCGGACACGAAGATTTTGACATCCGTGGGACTTTGTGATTTAACTTTTTTCTTTTTCTTTTTTTTTTTTTAAGTGGGGAGGAAGGGGACGCTAGGTGGACTATGAGAGACCTGATTTTGGTGCTAAAGTTCCCCAGTTCGTATGTGACATCTTTTACGGAAAAAAGTAACAAAAAAAAATGAGAGAAAAGCTAAAAAAAAAAAAAATGTAAGGGGTGAGCAGTTAATGGTATTCATTCCACATACAGTATCTGTGTAAGGCGATTTCCTGTAGAAGTAGCGTTAATGGTTTTTTGCTCTAGAATACCGTAGATTTCTCCTTGGAGCATCCACACTGTGCTTTTTTCTCCTGGGATTTAAACTTCATGTAACTTTTAGAAATTGCAGAGCAAAAATTTTGCTTGTCACTGCACATCAATATAAAAAAGCTTATTTAACTTATCAAAACGTATTTGTTGCCAAACTATGCCTTTTTTGTTAATTTTGTTCTTATTTATCAGGATGACAAATCCATAGAATATATTTTTTATGTTAAATTATAATCTTCATATTAATCTTAAAATTTTGTGACGTGTCTTCCCTTTTTATTTCCACAGTTTTAATATATTATTCTTAAACAGCATTTTTTGTAACTTTACACTTTTTTGGTTATTTTATTTTAAATAAATGAAAAATTAATTTAAAAATGCAAAAAACTGTTGGATTATTTATTTTAGAAATTCCCCCCTTTGTGTTGGACTGCAAATTCAGTTTCTTTCAGCCTCTCACGACTAGGACTGAGAATGTATGCAGAAGTTCTGTGACAGTGCAGAAGGGAACCAGCTTGTCCGGGGTACCTTCTGAAAGGGAGCTAAGCGAGAGAAACCCTTTAACTTCTGCACGCCCGTCCCGACATTCCGCTGGCAGAGCTAAGGTTCTGGATTCTAGGGGTGGAGTTTTCCGATGTTGATGTAAACAGAACTGGTGTGCACACATATAAAGATGAATGTAATTACTCCTTTGGCTGGCCATCACCATTGCTTTCTATTTCTCTTTCTTTGTGTGAATTTATTTAAAAGAAAAACAAAACTTTTTGTAACAACTATTTGCAGGTTAAAGAAAATCAACAAATCCCATTTTTCTTTTTTTCAAAAAAAAAAAAAAAAAGAAACCCATCTTTATACTATCTAAAAGGAAAGGCAAGACATTCATCAATGACTACAAAGTTAGTCTGAAGAAATAAATTCTAATGATCTGCATGGTGACCACAGTTAAAAGTAACATATCACATATTTCAAAATTTCTAAAAAACCATATTTTTAGCATTCCCAACACAAAAATATGATGAACTTTATAAGGTGATAGATATGTTAGTTTGCTTTAATCTTTCTATCATATATACCTAGAACACTGCAGAGAGGCTGTAGAAATGGGGCAGGTGTTCAGTGCAGCAGTTAAGATGATGCTTCTGGAGTAGGGGTGCCTATTCTGGCACAGAGGGTTAGACCTCTGCTTGCAATGCCTGCATTCCATACCAGAACACCAGTTCAAGTTTATTCTTCTTCTTGCTAATGGATCTGAGAGTATCTAATATGTAATATCTAATCTTACCATTTCAGAGATGATGGCCCAAGTACTTGGGCCCCTGCCATCTGTGTGGGAGAGCAGCATGAAATTCCAGGCTCATGCCTTCCTCCTGGCCCAGACCTGGGTGCTGCAGCTTTTTGGGAAGTGAATCAGTCGATGGAAGCTCTTTGTCATTCTGCTTTTCAAATAAATCAATCTTTTGTTGTTGTTGTTCTAAAACATACACTTTTTATACACTATTCATGTTAATTTTTAAATATAATTTAGGTAATTCAACAAAGTAAACACTTTTTTCTTTGCAATTTGGCTATAGAATAGGGATTTCTGTAAATTTTCAAAAATTATCAAAAGCTTAAAGCTTTTAAACACTGGGATGAAACAGACAAGAAAGTGACAACCTAGGAACATGGTTTAGCATTTGTTTCCTTCACTTACAACATCTGTAAAACTGTGAAAGATGTTTATCATCAAACAACTTGGTAAACATCTTCAGTGTGCAGATTAAAATGTTTCTGTAAGGGACTGACACTGTGGCACTGTGGGTTAAAGCCTTGGCCTGCAGTGCTGGCATTCCATATGGGCACTGGTTCAAGTCCTGGCTGCTCCACTTCTGATCCAGCTCTCTGTTATGGCCTGGGAAAGCAGTGGAAGATGGTCCAAGTCCTTGGGCCCCTAAACCCAAGTGGGAGAACTGGAAGAAGCTCCTGGCTCTGGATCAGCTCAGCTTTGGCTGTTGTGGCCATTTGGGGAGTGAACCAGTGGATGGACAACCTCTCTCTCTCTGACTGCACCTCTCTATTCTTTCAAATAAATAAATAAATAAAATAAATCTTTTAAAAAAGTTTCTATCCAAAGGAGGCAATTAATATTAATAAGCACAGATGTAACTGTATATAAATGGATTGCTACTTTGTGTAGTACTTGCGTTTCCGTTACATATTTATATTTCAAGTTCAAATATTAAAAAACTCAATCTTGAAATAGGTGATTGCTCAAGTACTTGGGTGGTTGCCAATTGCTTAGGAGACCAGGATGGAGTTCTGAGCTCCTTGATTCAGTCTGGGCAAGCCCCAGCTATTGTGAGCATTGGGAAAGTGAACCAGTAGGTGGAAGATCTGTCTCTCTGCCTTTCATATAAAATTAACATAAATAAATAAAAATACTAAAGTTTGTGAAAATTTGTGTTAAAAAGTTTTTATTACAAAAATTGAAATCCAGGGGCCAGGCCAGCACTGTGGCTCACTAGGATAATCCTCCGCCTACAGCACCGGCACCCCAGGTTCTAGTCCCATTCGGGGCACCGGATTCTGTCCCAGTTGCCCCTCTTCTAGTCCAGCTCTCTGCTGTGGCCCAGGAAGGCAGTGGAGGATGGCCCAAATCCTTAGGCCCTGCACCCACATGGGAGACCAGAAGAAGCACCTGGCTCCTGGCTTTGGATCAGGGCAGCGTGCCGGCCTTAGCAGCCATTTGGGGGGGTGAACCAACAGAGAAAGAACCAACCTTTCTTTGTCTCTCTCTCTCTTACTCTGCCTGTCCAAAAAAAAAAAAAAAAAAAAGAGACAGAGAAAGATCCATTTTTTATCTACTGGCTCACTCCCCAGATGTCCACAACAGAGGGGCTGGGCCAGGCTGAGGCCAGGAGCCAGGGACTCCATCCTGGTCCTACACATGAGTGGCAATGACCTAAGCACTTGCGCCATCATCCATTGCCTCCCATAGCTAATATTTGCAGGAAGCTGAATCAAAATCAGAGGAGCCAGGAACAAGACTTGGGCCAGGCACTCTGATTAAGGATGTGGCCATCTGAAGCTGTGACTTAGCCACCACACCGAATGCCCACCCCACAATTAGTTTATGAATAGTAACAGTAATGAAAAGCTCAACTACTGTGGAGTCACTAAAAAAGCTACACAAGAGGAATCAAATATTTTTCAAATTAAGCCCACTATTTAAGGGATATGAAATTCCTTCTAGAAGATATCCAATACTTTTCACGTATAACAACCAGTATTTACATAAACAGCTGAAGTGTGGGATGTTTAACGTTCTTTGTCCTCAAGAACTTTAATAAGGAAGCCTTCCCGCCTCTTAAATTCAAGGTTAGTAATACCAGAACAACTGCCTTAATGAGAAGTTTTTCTTCTTTTAAGTATAAATCTACAGGTATTTCCTGAACAAAACAAAATCATACAAGTCTATTAAAAATGTCTAAATGAAGTTTTATTTTTATTATTTTCACAATATTGTTTGTGTCAAACCAGGAAATAAGTTCCAAAATCATATTAATAATGTTTTTAAAAGAATAAGTAAATTGAAAATATGTCATTGTAAAAATTAAAAGAAAAGTATGGGAGGAGGAGAAAGGGAAATAGAATTTGTTCTTTTTATATAAATAAGATGTTTTAAAATGATGAATAAATGATTAAATGCATATGATTAAATTTTGGCAAAAGTAAGGTTTAGATAAGTTGATGAATATATGGAAGAATAAGCCATATGTTCTAATTTGGACCAGAGATTGATAAGGCACTTCACAATTACAAAGATATATAACTGATGGAATTGAAAAATAAAATTATTTCCACATCTGTGTAAAGAACCATGACATATTTATAATTATTCAAAGCATTCTATGATCCCAGGTTTTGCTCTTGGGCATGGGCCCAAGTCAAGTCCCAGAGCCATTACAATTACTCCTGTCTCCCTAGGAGTCCCCCCTTTTTTAAATTGTGGGGAGTTGTATGTATCTATTTCTTTACTTGAAAGGAAGATTCAGAGACAGACTGACAGAGATCCACTGATCCACTGATTCACTGATCCATACCCTAAATGTCCTTAATAATCCAGACTGGGTCAGGCTAGAGCCAGATTGGGTCAGGCTAGAGCCCACTCTGGGGCTCCCATATGAGTGATAAGGACCCAAGCATATGGGCCATCATCGCTGCTTCCCAGCATGAGAATTAGCAGTTAAGATGGTATCAGAAGCAGCACCCAGGCACTCCAATATGGGATGCTGGTGTTCCAAGTGGGATCTTAACCACTGTGCCAAACCCACACCCCTCTTCATCTTGAGATCCCTGTATCTCACGATCTTGATTTGTTGCCTCTGATACATAAATGCAAGCAGCAAGGCATAGATACATAAAGCCTCTGAGCTACTTCAAACCATTCTCCTGAGCCCCAAGTTTTCCACTAAAGACTTTCCATTGAAAAATCTCCACTTTGTATGATTATTTTCACCACTCTGTTTCAAGTATTGAAAATTATTTTAAAACATCAAGTTGGCATTTCATTTTGTGTGAGATGGTATTTTTTACAATCTTTGCTCCTTTTTAATCAATATTTAATTTTATGCAGCAAAACAGTTTTTCAGCTCCCTCCCCCCATATATTTCTCAATATTTTATACTGACTTCAAGGTTTTAATTAGTGTCCTAAAATGCAATGCTAAGTTACACCATACAATTATGTGGGCAAAGTACTCTGGAGGTTAGATATTATTAACTATAATCACCCTCTAAAGTAAAAGTTTAAAAGACATGATTGTGTGATATTTTTTATTCTGGATACAATCTCCCTCTAATGATAAACAACTTTTCTATTTTTCTATTCAAACAATGACAAAGAATGTCACATGAAAAAATTCATGCTGACACAGATAAAAAAAAAAAGGAAAAAGGAAAGAAAACCCCAATACATTTCATTTTCCTTCCAGCTTCTAATCTTTCATTGGTGGCAGACTGGTAGCAGAGAACAAATAGTTATTATAACTTCTTTAAAAAGTGTGTTGGGGCCAGCATTGTGGCATTGTGGTGCAGCAGGTTAAGCTGCTGCTTATGCTGCCAGCACCTTGTATGAATGCAGGTTTGAGTCCAGTCCTGCTCCCTGCCAATGCACCTGAGAAAGCAACAGAAGATGGCCCAAGCATTTAGACCCCTGCTACCCACATGGGAAACCTGGATGGAGTTCCAGATTCCTGGTTTGGCCTGACCCAGCCCCAGCAATTGTGGCCATTTGGAAAGTGAATCAGTGGAAAGAAGATTGATCTCTGTCTCTGTCTCTAATTCTGCCTATACAAATAAATAAAAATAAATCATTAAAAATAACGTATTAACACTTGAAAAGTTTCCCTATATAGTTGATATCCAATAATAAGTGCAAAATGATCCACTTCTTTCCTTGAGTTGTCCTAATACCTTGAAAGATTTTCTGCCCCAAATCAAAGAAACAAAACACAGAATCATAGCCAAATAATGTAGTTCCATTAACTCATTATGTTTAAGAAGTAATCACATATGCACCATTCTTCTTTGGGTACAAAAATATAATAAAATATATGTATTTTATCTCCCCTTTTACTGTAACTGAGTTTCTCAAAGAACACATTTAATTGTTTTTAATACTGAGCTGATTGTCTTGAATGCTTGAGGTAACCTATTTATTATATTTAATACTTATAGAATTTTAAAAATAAAAAATTAAGTTAAATTAAAATTCTTCATGTTTATGAGGTACCATGTGATGTTTCAATCCATGTATACATTATGTACTGTCCAAGCACAAACAGAAAGTAAGTGCCACATTATTTCACTCATGTGGAAATTATAAAAATTGATCTCCTGGGGCCGGTGCCTCAACTCAATAGACTAATCCTCTGCCTGTGTGCCGGCACACCGGGTTCTAGTCCCAGTCGGGGTGCCAGATTCTGTCCCGGTTGCCCCTCCTCCAGGCCAGCTCTCTGCTATGCAGTGGAGTGCAGTGGAGGATGGCCCAAGTCTTTGGGCCCTGCACCCGCATGGGAGACCAGGAGAAGCACCTGGCTCCTGGCTTCAGATCAGCGCAATGTGCCAGCCGCAGTGCACCAGCCACGGTGGCCATTGGAGGGTGAACCAATGGCAAAAGGAAGGCCTTTCTCTCTGTCTCTCTCTCACTGTCCACTCTGCCTGTCAAAAAAAAAAATTGATCTCCTGGAAGCCTGGAGTGGAATAGTGGTTACCAGAGAATGGGAAAAGTAAATGGGAAGGAGAGATGGGAAAAGTAGGGGTACTAAGATATAGTTAGATAGGAATACTCACAGAGGTTTTTTTTTAAAAAGCAAAGAACCCCCTACTCTCCATTTTTCCCCTGCAATAACAACAGCAATGACAATTTATGTGGGTTTTGCATGTAATATACAGTGAGACACAGTAATTTAATCTAAATTACAGTGCAGTTTAGTTCATCTGTTGTTAATACTGTGTCTGCCTTTAAATAGAAATGCTATGTTGAAAACGTAAGGCAGCAAGTGCTACATATGTGCAATATAAAATAGTAATGTGATACTGATGCTGTTAACCAAAGGGCAGAATCCATAAGCAAAATGACAAAAGGGGTCTTAATTGAAATTAAAATTTAATTTTGTTTTAAAAATATCATTCATCTTTATTTATTTTGTAGTAATATAGTACATGTTTTTTAGAAAATAATTTTCACAACTTGATAAATTATAATTTTGTTAGAAAAGTTGCTCTTAAATAGATAATAATAGATGTAAATAGATGATGAATGGTGTAAATAATTTTGTAAGAGCTTTCAAAATGTTAATACATGGAAACATTACCTACATAAAAAGCATAAATTGGTTGCTGTTTTGCTTCTTTTTCCCTTATTTTTGTATTGTGGTAATTTGCTATGCAAATAATGGAGTAAACAGATGTATAGTTGTAGAATTTTTTGAGAGAACAAGAAGTTTATATATTAATGACTTTTTTTTGGAAAATAAAAAGTGCCTAAAAGAAAAGAAAAAGATATACTGGGTTAGACAAAATAATTTCACATATTTTTATTTTTTTAAACATGGCTATTAGAAAATTTAAAATAGCATATGTGGCTCTTTCCACTGTACAGCACTCTTCTAGATACTGATACAGCTGAAATGTAAAAGATGATAGAAAGCAAGATTAGATTATTTTTCATGAAGCTTTAAACATATTGCTATACTCACTTGGCAGGGAATATACTATGTTTTAAATGCCACATATTTATAAATATTTGGTGGCAATATACAAGTATAAAATGGTAGGAGAAGTCCTTGAGAGGGTACAAAGCAATGAAAAATATGCGATCAAGATATTGCCAGCTTGAGCCGGCGCCGTGGCTCAATAGGCTAATCCTCCACCTTGCGGCGCCTGCACACCGGGTTCTAGTCCCGGTCGGGGCGCCGGATTCTGTCCTGGTTGCCCCTCTTCCAGGCCAGCTCTCTGCTATGGCCAGGGAGTGCAGTGGAGGATGGCCCAGGTGCTTGGGCCCTGCACCCCATGGGAGACCAGGAAAAGCACCTGGCTCCTGGCTCCTGCCATCGGATCAGCGCGGTGCGCCGGCTGCAGCGGCGGCCATTGGAGGGTGAACCAACGGCAAAAAGGAAGACCTTTCTCTCTCTGTCTCTCTCTCTCACTGTCCACTCTGCCTATCAAAAAAAAAAAAAAAAAAAAAAAAGATATTGTCAGCCAAGACAGCAAAATCCTTCCTCTTATACATCTCACTATCCTGCAGTAAAGGTCCCTAACTTCATCACACCCAGACTTTCTAGATTCTTGGTGCTGAAAAGTTTACATGAATTTGTAAGATTAAAAATATTAGATGGGGCCAGTGCTGTGGAGTAATGGTTTAAGCTGCCATCTGCAGTGCCAGCATCCCATATGGTTCAAGTCCCGGCTGCTCCACTTCCTATCTGGCTCCCCGCTAACATGCCTGGGAAAGTAGTGGAAGATGGCCCAAGTGCTTGGGCCCCTGCCACCCACATGGGAGACCCAGAAGAAGCTCCTGGCTCCTGGGCTTGGCCTGGCCCAGCCCTAGCTGTTGCAGCTATTTGGGGAGTGAACCAACAGATGGAAGATCCCTCTCTCTCTCTCCCTCTGCCATTCAAATAATAAATATTAAAAAAATTAGATTTTAAAAAGAAAAAAGGATGCAGCAGTTGGATGGTTAGTCATACTATATCAGTAAGAGTATCAGAGTGAGAATGAGTGAGAAAAAAGGAGGAGGAAGGGGAGGCTTGTGCCCATCCAAGCAGTGTCTGGTGGAACGAAGCCATTACACTTGAAATAGTCTGGCATTTAGACCTTAAATATGTAAAAATATATATGTTATTTATGTATTTATGTTTATATTTATTTTCTCAAAAATAGTTTTCAAAGATGATACTTCCAACATCCTTTAAATTGGAACATGATACTGCTATATTTGTTATAGTTGTTAGACTGGAAATAGGAGTCTTATCTCAGATTTGCTTTCACCACATCCATTCTATTACATGGACTTAATTACAGAGTTCTTTTTTTTTTTTAAGTGAAAGGAGAAATTTTGATTCCCTATCAAGAAAATCAACTGAACTGAATCAATGTGAATTCTGACATATTTGAGTATCTTTTCTGGAGTTATGGATTATACTTCTCTGAATATAAGGAATTGATAACATAGTACTCATTTTTAGAAGGCAGAGGAATGGGAACAACTACTTTCAAAGCCTCTTCCAATAGTATAAATCCACCAATCTTCTGAGTTTGGATATTACAGTGTGGACATATATTCTGTTGATTTTCCCACTTAGAAATGAATTGTCAAAGCATTAGTAGTAGAGGAGCTGTGACAATTCATGATGATAAATATACTCTCCAAAGTAGGAATAGTCACTTTACATAATCATTTACAATTAGATATTTTATGTTTAGATCTGACTTCTTCCCCCTGAAACTGACTATATTTGTTGTTATTAGAGAGAAATAAAAACTTTTAATATGGAACCTATTTATAGTAACTAGAACAGCATATACTATGTTAAGACTACAGTTATGAATCTATAAAACATGTCTATTCTATATGTTTACAAAGAAAAATATAATTTTCTTCTTTAACATAATATTTAGAATGAAATATCAGTAAGGAAGTGATTTTGTAATTTTAATTTGTACAAGTGTTAAAGAAACAGTGTAATTTGTAGCAATATGATACTGAAGGAAAGTGACCCAAGTAATAGAAGTAAAAATTTAATGGAACCAACAGATCCTATTTTTTTTTTTTGACAGGCAGAGTTAGACAGTGAGAGAGACAGAGAGAGAGTTATAGAGACAGAGAGAAAGGTCTTTTTCCTGTTAGTTCACTCCCCTAATGGCCACTACAGCTGGTGCTGCGCCAACCTGAAGCCAGGAGCTGTGTGCTTCCTCCCAGTCTCCCATGCAGGTGCAGGGACCCAAGCACTTGGGCCATCCTCCACTGCCCTCCCAGGCCACAGCAGAGAGCTGGACTGGAAGAGGAGCAACTGGGACTAGTACCCAGTACCCCAACCGGGACTAGAACCCGGGGTGCTGGCACCACAGGTGAAAGATTAGCCAAATGAGCCACGGTGCCGCTCCAACAGATCCTATCTTAATATTTATTTTTACTATTATCCAATATTTCTATTATTTACTATTATGATTAATGGAGTTTTTTCCCCAAAATTCCACCTGATAAGTACTTGCCCACAAGGGAACATTGAGGAAAGGAATATCCATGGTACAAATTAAGAAAATAATGAGCAGAGACTCATTATTTACCAGGAAAGGGCCCAATTTGTTCAGTTAGAATCAGAAAAGTCTCCTCCCCTTATCAGAATATTCTTGTAAATGCCAGTGATATTTATATAAGGATATATTAGCAATTTAATATAACATCTATAGTAGTAGGAATTTGTTACCTGTGACTTTGAGCAGAATGGTGACTGTCACACAGAGGCATTCAGCAAATATTTTCAATTAAAGAACTAATTTATTAAATCAATTCACCCTTTCCTTCAATAATATTTCTGAACATACAGAAACAAACACTGGAGTAGAACACAATCATCAACCTCCAAAAACCTGTCAATCAATTATGAAAAATAAAAAAATTACAAACCATGAAAAATAGAAAATGCAATAACTGAAGTTTTCATAAAATACCATGTGAACCCATCTTTGGAGGACTGTGGGGAGAAGAATGTAGATTGGGCAATGTTTCTTCAAAAAAATGATTGCTCAGTGATGAACAATAGTCTGCCAAAGAGCTAACAAAGCAGAGAGCACCTCAGACAGGAGAAGCAAGAAGATGAGAAAAAGAAGGGGTGCTCAAGAATGACAAGTTCCACATGGCTGTGGATTAAATGGAAGGCAGAGCACTGGAAAGGAAGACAGAGAGCAGATCACAGAAACATTATTGTTTTGGTTTAGTTTTTTTTTATGGGTAATAGGAAGTCTTTAAGAGTCTTAAGTCGCAAATGATAGGTTTCTATGTTAGATAATTACTCTGGCATTATGTAGAAAATAGATTAGACAGCGGTGGAATTGTGTTCCAATAGTTTTTTTTTTTTTTTTTTTGACAGGCAGAGTGGACAGTGAGAGAGAGAGACAGAGAGAAAGGTCTTCCTTTTGCCATTGGTTCACCCTCCAATGGCCACCACGGCCAGCCTGCTGTGGCCGGCGCACCATGCTGATCTGATGGCAGGAGCCAGGTACTTATCCTGGTGTCCCATGCAGGTGCAGGGCCCAAGCACTTGGGCCATCCTCCACTGCACTCCCTGGCCACAGCAGAGAGCTGGCCTGGAAGAGGGGCAACCGGGACAGAATCCGGCACCCCGACTGGACTAGAACCCAGTGTGCCGGTGCTGCAAGCCGGAGGATTAACCTAGTGAGCCGCGGCGCTAGCCCAGTAGTTTTTTTATTTGACAGAGTTAGACAGTGAGAGAGACACAGAGAGAAAGGTCTTCCTTCCATTGGTTCACCCTCTAAAATGGCCATTATGGCCAGCACTGCGCCAATCCAAAGCCAGGAGCCAGGTGCTTCTTCCTGGTCTCCCACATGGGAGCAGAGGCCCAAGTACTTGGGCCATCCTCCACTGCCCTCCTGGGCCATAGCAGAGAACTGGACTGGAAGAGGAGCAACCGGGACTAGAACCCAGTGCCCATATGGGATGCCAGTGCTGCAAGCAGAGGATTAACCAAGTGAGCCACGGTGCCGGCCCCAAGAAGAGAACTGATAAGGGATTGAACTAAAACAGTAGGATTTGCAAGGAAGAGAGCATCTGATTAACACAATGCTTAGGACATCAGTCCCCAAGCTCTGGAATCTATTGGAACCACATGGGAGCCTGTTTCAAGCTCTCTACACTCTCTCTTAGGATTTCTGACCACTACACTCTCTCTTAGGATTTCTCCTAAGGAGTACAGCCCTCTGCCTCCAATGAGGATCACCGACATTATGATTTACTATCATGCCTATAAATATGCTTTGGTCCTCATCTTCTTGGGGAATAAAAAGGTTGAGAGCCACATATTCAGAAGATATAATCACTTGGACTGAGTAATTAATCTGGTGGAGAAATAAGGAGCCTAGGATTATTGTGTAAGCCAGATCGATAATGGAGCCATCAACTGCGATGAGCAAAAAGGTGTGGGGAAAAGGCACATTTGAAGTCTGAAATGCTTGTGAACATCTAGCTGGAACAGTCAGCTGGGGTTACAAATGTAAGCCTGACACTTAGAGAAAAAGTCTGAGCTGGAGATTTGAATTTATCAGGCTGTAGAGGAGAGATAATACACAAGTGATGGAATCTCTTGTAGACCCCAAAATGTAGAGGTCAAAATAGGACCTGTAGCATACTCAAGAGGCACTAGACAAAGAGATCAAGACAGTTGAGAAGTAATTGTTCAGAAATAAAGATGAGCAGGAGAAGAAAGGCCAAGGAGAAAGAGGGAAGGAGTAGGGGAGAGAAAAGGAGAACCATGACTACCACCACAAGAAGAGATCCCCTGAAATCTACAAGTAAAAGTGTTCCAAAAAAGATCCAGTGATCAAGAATGAAGTGCAGTAGAGAAGTCTAATAAGATTGGCATATGGCACCCCTTACCTTTGGCTGTGAACTGGCAGTCATGAGTTTTTCCATAAGACATTCCAGGAAGACACAGAAGTGGAAGACAGGCTATTTAGAACTGAGGACTAAGTTAGATTGGGGAAATGACTATAGTGAAAAGAGAGTAGTCTTTGAAGAAGTTAAACTATATTAATTCTGTGTTGCTTTGTTATTGTTTACTTGCTGAAAAAAAAAAGTTTCCTTACCATTTTCTAAGTTCAAAAAGAAATAGAGAAGACATTTGACCTAGTAGTTAGCTAAGACACCGTGTCCTGGGGCAGGTGCTATGGTGTAGCAGGTTAAGCCACTTCCTGAAGTGTTAGCATCTACTGGTTCAAGTCCTGGCTGCTCCACTTCTGATCCAGCTCCCTGCTAGTGTGACTAAGAAAGCAGCAGGAGATGGCCCAAGTGCTTGGGCCCCTGCACCCACATTGGAGACCTGAAAGAGGCTCCTGGCTCCTGGCTTTAGCCTGGCCCAAACTGAGCTCTGCCTTTGCCTCTTCCCTCTCTGAAACTCTGACTTTCAAATAAATAAAATAACTCTTTAAAAAAGGAAAAGACACCATGCCCCACATCAGAATACCTGGGTTTAATACCTGGTTCCCCTCCTGACTCCAACTTCTGGCTAAGCTCATGCCACCCACATGTGAGATATGGACTGAGTTCCTGCATCCAGGCTTCAGCCCAGCCCAAGATCCCGTCACTGCAAGGCATTTGGAAAGTGAACCAGTGGATGGGAGTGTACTTTCTCATGCACTTTCCCTCTCTCTCAGTTCTCCACCCCCCAATCTGATGTGAAAATAAATAACAAAAAGAAACATAAAATAATATATAATCACACAAGCTTGTCCCACAGACTGTCATTCCTCCATTTTCAATGCAAAAAATTTTTTTTTCATACTAAATTTCTAATGTTAAAACACCAGCAAGATGAAAAGCAAATATACCCATGTTAAAAAAATTCCCTTAGTCCTTCTGAAACTATCAACTTTGAAAACTGGTAAGGACATCTTAAATCAGAACAGGGACTGGTTTCTACCAAATAATTGAATCTTCATTTGAGTAGAGCTTTTTTTTTCTTAATCTTAATCTCCAAATTCAATATGCAACATAAATCTACTTAAGGAATTGGAAAAAATAAAAGGCAAAACAGGACAAAGTTATATAAAACAGACATCTGGCTTTTCCCCCCAAAAAAACTACAAACATGGGATCTGACACAACAAAATGTAGTCAAAGGAAGTCACATGTGGTGGCTCTGATAGATCCATGTGTGAGACCATCAGCTTACTTATCATACTGATCCTATCCTTACTGCCTCTTGGTATTCAGTTAGCCTTTCATAAACAAACTTAATAAGTACCTGGTATTGTGCCAGACACCCAGGCACTGAGGATACAGTTCACAGTGGGCATAAAAGGCACACCAAAAAGCAAAAATCTTCAAGTCTCATGCATGTACAATTGAAAAGGAACAAGAGTTCTTACCCAAATGTGGGGAATTGGGAGGGACTGGTCAGATAATATCAAGCTGAAATCTACACTACATATTTGAATTAGCCAAGCAAAGAGAAGACAGGACAACTGCCCCAGGTCTGGGAACAAAAGAGAACATGAAGCATTTTAGAAACTGAAAGAATCTGATTGGACTGTGTCTAATTGGAATGAAAAACTGGCAAGGGATAAAACCAGAGCACTAGGTAGTTAGAGCCCTGCTGATGTGAGCCAGGTGTGGCAGGCAGCCCTCTGAGAAGGCCACAGTGATCCCCAGTTTGTGTAGTTCTCAGACCTTGAACAAGGACTGGGTTATTACCTCCCCTCTAAGGATTATACAGCAAGAGAGATGGCATGTCAAATTTAAGGATTATGGCTTCTATCTTGGGTGCTCTCTCACTCTTCCATGGTTCTGTCACTCCAGTGGACATGAATTGCTCCATTGAAAGCCTGTGCAGTCTCTGAGAGCCACTTAAGTGAGCTTAGAGGCAGATTCCTGTTAAGTTGCACTTGGAAATGAGTGCAGCCCTGGCTGACACCTGGAATGTTGAGGCCCTGCATCCTAACCAACTGCTCCTGGACATGTGACTACAGAAACTGTGACAAAACAAATCTGTGTTTCCAGTCCCTACATTTGTGGGTAATTTGTTAGCACAAACGTTTAGTTCTATGCCCTATTCAAGAATTGGGTTGAGCACTAACCTAAAGGAATGAGAATTTGTTGAAGGATTTTAAGCTGCAAATGACATTAAATATGTTTCTATTTCCAATTTTAGACAGTAAAATTGTCACAATGAAGTTGAAAAAATAATCTGAAACTATCAATAAAAGTAAACATTTAAGTAAACAACTTCGGCTACAAAATTCTAGTTATAAAATTCAATATCCTATATAATACTTCTCCTTTAATTAACTGTGGCAACTGAAACAATCAGTCTGGATGGAAAACCAAAGGGAAAGTTTACTCAGCTGGTCAAACTGAGAATTTAAACCTGGAAAGAGTCAGTTGCCTGAGTCAGCTGTTCCACAAGCCTGAGTTTGGTTACAGCTTTTTACACTTTTCTTACAGAGTGGGTATGTGTACTGAATCAAGTTTCAACAATACAGATTTATGTGTGGTTATCAGTCACATTGAAAATCAGAGAATTGCTTATTGAAACTGAAGAACTAAAAGCTAACAGACTTGATAACTGATTAAGGAAGTATATTTGCATGCTCATTCCTGCACTCAGCCTTACCTTCATGTAGCCATGGAGGGAGAGGGGAAACAGTGGGAGTCCTTAATCCCTCCTCCTGCCTTGGCCCACAGTTAGCTTATTCATTCTTAAGGTACAATAGATATTTCCTTGGTCAATAGTTAGAGTCTTAATGAAATGTCATGTTACCTGGATATCAGCTGCAGGGTGACTTCATAGCATGGGACACTATCATGGCTGACTTAGGCCTCTGCAGTCCCCACTCCGTTCCTAAGTCCACAGTCAACAATCAACCTGCTTAACCTCTTAAAAACTGTAAACTCCCCCCCCCCCTTTCTTCTATAGATCTACTAGCTTATTGCCTTCATTCAGCCTTTGTCATACTTTAGCTGGACCACTGGTGATAGCTTTCTAATCATTTCCTCATTGAGAATCTGGTCATAAAAGAGAAAACTAAGTATGCTACATACTTAGTATACATACAGGAAACAATTTAAGCAGCTATTCAAGTCATACATATACTTCAATGACATGGCTCAAACTATTCTCTATCATTTCCCAAATCACAAATTTGGACTGTGTACAGTATTCCCAGTTTAGTGTCCTTCCCTCCAAAACAACATGTGGTAGAGTGCTTACTATAATTTTCATCAAGGTAAAAGAATCTGAACCTATTAATCAATGAGTAAGGGATCCCAAATGCACCTAGAAGGAGCCAGTGTTGACACACTTCTGATTGTAATCACTACTTTCAAATACACACTCCAATGTAAAGAAATTAAAATACTAGAGGGGAAAAAGCAATTTCCTTCTTTTTAATCAGGAAGGCTAAATACCCTTGGGGAAAATGTCAGACTCATATCTCATCATAAAACTATTCATTTACCAGCTTAATACCTCCTCACAGCACAGTGTAAGCCCATGGACCTCTCAGACTTCTAAGTGTTCAGAAACAAGGTGGTAGCTTTGGGATCCACAAGGAGGGAAGGCCTACACTTCCGAGAATGGAGAGGCCTACTTCCTGGGAACAAAGTCCTTGTCAAGGTCCCTGCGGGTGCCTAAAGGTCAACCAATGAGGATCAGACCTGCCTCAACCTTTAACCCCCATGCCCTGAATATATAAAAGTAGCTCCCCCAATCTCTGAGGCGTGACTTCCCGGGCCCCTGCTCTGTTGCTTTGTTGGGACCGGGGAACCCCAATAAAAGCCTGTGAATTAATTGGTTCATCTGCCTGGGAGATCTGTTATGCGCGGGACACCTTACACAAGGCAAGATTAGTACCTCAGGAGCCATCATCATTTCCAAAAGCACTATATCAATAGTTTCTTTGTGAGACATTTCAATGTAAATAGGAAACTGGTAGTTAATTCACAGTCATTTCAACTACATGGTTATTTCAAGTAATATTCATGTTGTAAAATCTGTTATCCAAGTAATAGACTTTTAAGTGAATATGCAAAGTTACAAAAATGAAGTAAAAAGTCTTTCTCCTCTGAAGCCCAATAACCCTATCTGAAATGAAAGTAAACAGAAAATTTCAACTAAAGCCTTAGCTTTTATTTATCTAAATGATACAGCCAATCTTTGAAGTTTAAGAAAAAAAGTTAAACATAATCATTTATTTCCAAAATTGCTTTTCATTGAGCAAAACCCTAGTTCTTTATTTCATTCTTTTTACAACTTTTGATAAGGTTAAATACTGAGGTTCAGTGGAACCATCAAGGTAGAAAATGAAAAATACTTTTTAAGCACCTTGATCTATCACCAAATTTGAAATAATCCTCCATCCTTCAGTAATATTAGTCTGCAAGATAGTTTTGCAAATTGGAGTTCATTTTCCCCAATTTAAGTAAGTAAAAATTAATGTCAGAAAACATCTTCTGCAACTTATTAATCAATCAAATAAATTCATCACTAACATTCAAAAGTAAATATTCACCACTAATTCTGTTTGGGGTGAGTTTAAAAAATCTTGAGTTGTTTTTTCCTAATGAAGTTTAGAATACCCATCATGGGCATGTTAAGATAACTGGTAAGTAAGCATGTTTTCTAACATTCTAGGAAATTATCATTAAGTAACAGCACTCCTATAAAGACTATATAACAAGAAAAATCCATTTACATCTTATTTGCAATTTACACTTCCCTTAAATGGTTCAGAATCATAAAAGCATCCATGGAGACAGATTTAATAATTATTATACAACAATATTTAATAGAAAGTGATGGCTTAAATGCTACAATATGTTTCTTGAATACCTTCACATTAAATAGCATTTGAACAACAACAAAAAAAAAACCCTGGTTCTGCTTAAGGGCAAGTCCCACCAAAGCTACTCATTATTGGAATTTCCAACTTGAAAGTCAAGCTAAATAACAAGGAGTAATTTGCCAATTAGAGCTTCCTGCTTTTTTCTCTTTATTCCTTAAACATCATTCAGGGACTGAACTGGTCAAACAATTTTAGTTTCAAAACAGAAACTGAAAGAGCTTAATTTGTGTCTCTCTAAGGTGAACATGTCAAGAGGCAGTGGTGATGCATTCCATATACCCCAGCAGCAATTTCCCTTAAAGACAGTGAAGTGGGTTTCTACTCTTGTGAAGGATGGGGTTTCTGTTGCTCATTTCCCATTATTTTACTTTAATTAATGACCTTCAAATTTTGCACTTGCTTAACTACTAGGCTTAAGACTGTTGTGTCAGTGTGTTTCAGGAATCTGTAAGCATCTTCAGACCAAACCTCTCTCTCTCTGTTTCTCTCTGTGTGTGTATGTGCATGTGCATGTATGTGTCTGTGTGTGTTGATGCAAAAAATTCTGAAATCCATGCATACAAGGGGCCTTTATAAAGGTCACAGAAAATATGCACTAGGACAAATATTTTTACCAAAATAACTTATCTTTTAACTTCATTTTAAAATAAATTTTCTGAAGTCTTCACTTAAGTGCTTAATGCAAAACTTGGAGCAAGGACCACCAAGAAGGCAAAAGCAAAATGAAAACTGTGTGAACCTAGGAAGGACCACAGTATTCTCTAGTAGTATGAGCCTGACAAGAGAAGGGGTAATATAAACAGCACTCAGAGGCCCTTGGCAACATTAGCATTTCTTGCCTACATTTTCTTAAGTGTAACTTGAGTTTGCATCTCAACTTGTTATTCCAATCTAAAATTCTCAATTATTAACAGAATTTGGATGCAGAACCTCTAAATTGCAAACACATTTACAGATTAACACTAAATCCATGAAGTCCCCCACCTATGAAAACAGAACCTGAGGCACTGAGCTTCCCCATCAAAGAACCATTAGCACAAGAAAAAGAGGCTTAACTTTCTCACTGAGAGCCTACAGGTGACCCCTGGGGGAATTGCTTCCTCTTCTGAACCTGGGGCCAGGAAAATTAAAGAACTGCTTTTCCAGTAATTACTTTCAAAATGTATTTGTGATTAGTCTTTTAAAAAAATAAATCTTATTTTGGGTCAATAGTGGTAATCCATTGAAAATACAGTAATGTGGCTTTTCATATTTAAAAATCAATGGCAAAATGAGCATGTGTTGCCTATGTCAATGGATGACTTAAAAGGTCACACAGATTGAGAGGAGTTTTTACTGAAGGAGACAGCAGAGGCTTAGAATCTCAGCACTAAGAGTCTGGAAGAGACCAGTCTTTAGACCAGTTATTAGGATAGGGCTCCCTCTCAGTCTAAATAGTTTTGAAAGAAAACAAAGAGTGAAAATAAACATGCAAATACTTCAAAAAGTTCATCAATATATAATCAAAATATTTTAATGTTAAAAATTTGAATCTATGCATAGTTTTTAATGGCATTCATTTTCCATGAATGTTGAGGACCTCCTCATATCCATGGATTTCAAAAGTTTTTGTACCAAAATTTTTATTGCATTTTAAGTACCCACACATCATAGAAAGTATCAGTTGTTCTGCTGTGAGAATGCTTCAGTTCAAAAAAGCTAGAACATTTAAAGTCACAGACCTTGTGCACTTACTCCTCATGTAGGATCTCTGTCCTTAATGTGCTGTACATTGTGATTTAATGCTATAACTAGTACTCAAACAATATTTTTCACATTGTGTTTCTATGTGGGTGCAAACTGTTGAAATCTTTACTTAATATATGCTAAACTGATCTTCTGTATATAAAGAGAATTGAAAATGGATCTTGATGTGAGTGGAAGGGGAGAGGGAGCGGGGAAAGGGGAGGGTTGCGGGTGGGAGGGAAATTATGGGGGGGGAAGCTATTGTAATCCATAAGCTGTACTTTGGAAATTTATATTCATTAAATAAAAGTTAAAAAAAAAAGAACTTAGAACATTTGCAGCTCTCAATGGTCATTTAAATTCTTAATCAATTAAAGTCACACACCCCTCCAGATTAAAGAAAAGTTAACTTGATTGAGACAAGATTTAATAATATTGAAAAATAGTAAGAGGGAGATTTCATTTATACATACTTTGCAATTAATTACAAGTATTACTTAGCATGTAAAAAATAGCTTGTTCCTCCTTTGCAAAAAAAAAAATCTCAAATATATTTGTCCATATAAAAATAGCCATTGTACCATCCCACCAGGTGCCCAGGGAAGCATGTTCATCTGTCACCATTCACGATGTGTCCTGAGTCAGATATCTGGTTTCCACTCACACTGCCCTGCTCTATTCTAGGAGCTGATCACCTATATTCCTGCTATCAGGCTTGCTCCAAACACTATGGACTCCTCATAACTACCATCACTCTATAGTTTGTATTCCATATGTGGATTTAACCTCTAGCCAGTTTCCTCCACTGCCCCTCCTATACCTACATCATGGAGTATGGCTATCCCAGTCTGCCCAACATTCCTTAAAGTTTCTAGTCTTCATTTCTGTTTCCTACCTTTTTGGGAATCTTCTTCTAATCTACCTCCTTCCTCTTCTCTATCATGCATATCTGAAGTTCTTTATCAGAAACATATAGGCCAAATTGATTGGTTGCTTCTCTACAATAGTTAAGTCAACATATTTTACTTCTATTTTTCTATATGCCTCTATAAGATATTCTCAGTATGAACTTCAACATACACTCCTAAATTGTGAGCTGAGACAGAGACAGAGCTGCCCTCTGGTTTACTCCCAAAAGGCCTACCACAGCCAGGACTGGACCATAGCAAGTGGAGGTAGGTCACTAACAACTGGAACCCAGCTACTTGAGCCATTACTTGCCACATCCCAGAGTGTCTGCATTAGCAGAAAGAATCCTGAAATGGGGAATGGAGCTGAGGCTGCAAACCAGGCACTCCAATATGGGATGTGGGCATCTTAATGACCATGCCAAATGACCACCCTGAGCTGTTTATTGTTATAGCACTCCTTTACAGCAAAGTGCTTGCATACTGTAAGTATTTTATAAATGTTTGTAATTCATTGTCAACATGATTCCATTTCACAATCGACAACAGACAGTCATTTTGGAAACAATTTCCTACTGGGTCATTTGCCATCACTTAAGAAAAGTTGAAAAATACTAAATGATTTATAATATTAAATTCTAACTATTAAATATTGAGACACATGAAAGCTACACTATTTTAAATGCTCAGCAATGAATACTGATTGAATCTACAGAAGTGCATGACAATACTGTGCACTGAGGTGATTTTAAATAACACTAATAAAATGTGATCTCTACCCTTGGGAATTTACAATCTAAAACTTATGGCATTGGCAATATACACAGTTCTGATGGTAGTCATAAAGACAGTATGTTAGGAATGGCTAATAAATGAGTCAGTAAAAGACAGCACATCAGACATATATATGGATGTTGAATTGAGGTCATCATAAAATAATATCTGGCATGATGCTACCTGTATTTATTTTATTTGCAGCTTCTTGATTAAATAACTGTAACTTTAAAACTGGATGTTTAAAAATGTATGTATAAGACATGATGTGAGGTATGTAAAGCTGCCTGTTCTCCAGGATTAGTTGGATGATCAAGTAAGCAGACATAAATGATCAAGAGGTCATTTCTGGTTTTCATACCTAATAAAACTCTCTGGGATTGGTAGCTTGCTAGACATCAATTTATATGAACATGATGTGTGTGTGTGTGTCTGTGAGAGAGAGAGGCAGACTATTGTCTAATTTATCTAAACTACTTCAAACAATTTGGTTGTTATTACTTGAAAATACAGAAAGTAAAGCCACATATGAGCCAAATACTGTGAATAATCTCAGTCTGTTGTAATTTTCAAATTCCCTAAAAGCTGCCTACCTCCATTGTGGTTCTGAAAAAGAGCCTCTATTAAGGTTTCTTAAGTTTCTAAGGTCTTTGGCAGTTCTCTCCTCTAGAGTTAATCAGGTGATACCTCCCAAGGGTACTTCTGAAATGACTAACTATCAGAATCATAATTTCTAGACTGTCAAGAAAATGAGACTTTATGCATTGAATAAACTCCAGGGATGTTACATAGTAAGAAGTTCACTTCAGTCTGGGGAGGAAAAAAAAAGAGAGAAACAAAGATGTGTGAAAATTTTCTTGTGGCTATCTAATTTATTTTAATAGCAAATTTCAAAAATAATTATCATGAACATAATCAGCAGTTATAAAAAATCAAGACAATTTCATCTACAGTTAGAACAGGAAAAACAGCTTTTTCTATGAGACAAACCTAACAAAGAGACTTTTATGTCTAATGACAAATCTCAGTATTGGAATATATTATATACACATGTATATTCTGTAGCACTTGCCTTATGAATGATTTTAGATCTTAAAATCATTTACACAGCAAATTATCTGAATTTCTTATGAAACTGTTTACTAAGAGATTAGATTCATTGGCTAAAGTTTTGAAAAAGAAGACTCACCCTGGTTGCTCCACCTCTGATCCAGTTCTCTGCTAAAGTGCCTAGGAAGGCAGCCGAGGATGGCCTAAGTCTTTGGGGCCCTGCACTGATGTGGGAAACCTGGATGAAGCTCCTGGTACTGGCCTGGCCCAGCTCTAGCCTATGCGGCCATTTGCACAGTGAACCAGCACATGGAAGATTTTCTCTGTCTGTCTGTCTGTAACTCTGCCTTTCCAATAAATCAATCTTTTTTTTTTTTTTTTTTTGACAGGCAGAGTGGACAGTGAGAGAGACAGAGAGAAAGGTCTTCCTTTTCTGTTGGTTCACCCCCTAATGGCTGCTGATCTGAAGCCAGGAGCCAGGTGCTTTTCCTGGTCTCCCATGTGGGTGCAGGGCCCAAGGACTTGGGGCATCCTCCACTGCACTCCTGGGCCACAGCAGAGAGCTGGACAGGAAGAGGAGCAACTGGGACAGAATCCGGCACCCAGATGGGGACTAGAACCCGGTGTGCTGCGCCACAGGCAGAGGATTAGCCTATTGAGCCTCAGCACCAGCCATCAAATAAATAAATCTTTAAAAAAAGACTCTCAATTCATTTATTAGTTTAATATTTCCAACTTTTTTTTTTTAAAAAAGTTTGTTGTTCACTCCCCAGATGACTTCAACAGCTGGGCCTGGGCCAGGCTGAAGCCAGGAGCCAGTAGCTTCATCCACATCTGTTGGGACATCTTCTGCTGTTTTCCTTAGGCATATCAGCAGAGATTGGATGGGAAGTAAAGCAGTTGAGAGTCAAACTGGCACCTATATGGCATGGTGGCACTGCAGACTGAAGCTTAGCCCATCCAACATTATTTTGGTTTTGCAAATGTAGGAGAAACAATGTCCTGACTTCTATTTAGTTAGAAATTAAAAGAAAACGTTGCAATTTTTAAAAAAAGTCTGCATCTTGACAAAAGGAGTTTCCAAGAATGTCATAGATAATATTATTTAGTACTTAGTAAAAAATACACATTGTGAATATACAAAATGCTACTGAATTGTATGCTTTAAAATGCTTAATTGTATCTTATATGAATTTTCCCTGAGTGAAAAAAGTATGAATGTTAATAAAGGTCATTTCCAGTCTGCTGAAATTTGCCTATAAATGAACAAATGAATGATGACTTCCTAATTAGAACTGGCTATTACAGGCTCTTGGGGTGTGAGCCAGCATACAGATCTCTCTCTCTCAACCAACTGGGTCACAACACAGATAATTTTTAAGAGAAAGCAGGAATTTTTAATCAAAAGGAAATTACATTTACTTAACACTAAAATGGGAGGAGAGAATCTTTTCAAGTGTGTGTACTATATAACTAAAAATAAAAACTCAATCATGAATCCATTAGATTAATAACTCTTAACAGTTACCATAATAAAATGCCAAATGGGGCAAAATTTCATTTAGCAAAATGCAGTAAGCGGAGTTTGGAAAGGAAATACCAATTCTGACAAGTTTACATTATATAAACTTATAAGCATATATTTAATTGTAACTCATCAGAGAAAATTCAGAAACTTCATTGCAACTATGAGAAATAGGGTACCTGATACTTCAGAGTACTTAGGGTTATTTTGCACACATTTTACTTAAAAATTATTCTCATCTGGTAATTTTAAATGTAAAAGTATCAGTATGTCCACACTAGTGGTATTATACATTTAATTATCATAGACTGATATATAGATTTGCACTCTATGTGGTGCCTATTTATGGCATTAAAAAAAAAAAAAGCAACCTACGTGCCTTATCTACTATACCAAAAAGGCACAACCCATACATGAAGAGATAGATGAATGAATGAACAAAATGTGATGTGTACACAAAATGTACTATTATTCAGCCTGAAAAAGAGAGGAAATTCTTACATACACTAAACCCTAAAGACATTATATTAAGTATAATAAGCTGTGGGTGGGCCTGTACCTGGCTGGGAGACTGCCTGCCTATCCCATGCAGGAGGTTAATAGAACATGGGATACCATGCCTTCCAGGAAAGACCATGGTCAGGGGCTCAGGCACACTGAGAGTGTTATATATTAATGTTAGCCATCACAAAACACACTGAACACTGGAGTAAGGGAAAGGGTTTATTGGGGAACACCCAACAGACTGGAGTGAAGGGGTGGCGAAGGAAAAGAGAAGGAGACTGTAAGACAGGGAGACAGAGAGGAGGAAGAAGAGAGACTAGAGAAGGAGAGGAGCCAAGGGAGGCCAAGAGAGGAGTCAAGAGAGCACGTGTTCAGGAACAGGCCATTTTAAAACTTTGCCTGAGGGTGGGCAGGGAAGCAGGAGCAGCAAATCCCATTAGGATGGGGGTGGAGCCTGGCTCAGGTAGCTGGGCCATGTGGCCACCTGCCTAAAACTGCCCCAGTTTCCTAACAGAGAGTCACAAATGACCTGACTACTGCAGGCAGCAGGGACCCCAGGCATATTTCTCCCACCCTCACTTCCTGCTGAAGGGCTTTGCCTTGTCAACCAGGTAAACAGCTCCCAGGTGTGGCCCTGATCCTTAAAGATCACCTGGAAGGCTACATACACTACATGACCTTCATGTTGATTGGAGAAGCATTGAGGTGGCAGTATCTGCTTTAGTGTTGCTACCCTGAGCTAGCTACTCCTCTTTGCCTGCCCTTGAAAAGCTTGTGCCTGATTGTTAATAAACAGACATGTTCACCCAAAACTTGTCTCCTATGCTTCTTGTTGAAGGCTGTAGCCCCACCATCCTGACAATGTAGGCCTCACAGGATTAGTTTACAATAAGCCAATTACAAAAGGACAAATATGATTCCATTTATATGCAGAATCTACAAGAGTATAATAGAGCTAGAAAGTAGCATGGGGGTGGGCAGCAGTGGGCAGTGGGGAGGGGGAGATAAGCCTACAAAAATTCAGTTGGAGAAGATGAGAAAGTTCTAGAAATCAATGGTGGTGATGGCTGCACAACCATGTGAGTGTACTTAATATGATCAATATTGTATAATTAGAAATGGGTCCTGGAATGTGTATTTCAAACAAGCGAGAAGAAAGGATTTTGAATGCTTCCACCACAAAGAAATTATAATCACTTGAGGAGATGGATATGCTCATTCTGATTTGAACAATACACTATCTATACGAGGGTACTTCAAAGTTTATGGAAATTGGAATTGAAAAATAAGTTTATTTTTGATGCAATTTTTGAAACACATGCACACAGGGGATCTTCAAAAGTTCATGAAAAATGTATTATGAAAGAATTATATAGATTTCAATTTAGGTTGTACTAAGTGTACCCTTTAATTAAGTTTTTCATGTATCTTTTCAAGCATCCCTGTACATATATCAAAACATCACATGGTCCTCAAAAGTGTTTTTTTGTATCAATTAAAAATAAGTATTTAAAAGTGGATAAAATGGTAAAGTGTATTACATAAGTACTTTTTAGCATTAAAAATGCTCTTTTTTTTTTTTTTGACAGGCAGAGTGGATAGTGAGAGAGAGAGAGACAAAGGTCTTCCTTTGCCATTGGTTCACCCTCCAATGGCCGCTGCGGCTGGCACACCACACTGATCCGAAGGCAGGAACCAGGTACTTATCCTGGTCTCCCATGGGGTGCAGGGCCCAAGCACTTGGGCCATCCTCCACTGCCCTCCTGGGCCATAGCAGAGAGCTGGCCTGGAAGAGGGGCAACCAGGACAGAATCCGGTGCCCTGACCAGGACTAGAACCCGGCGTGCTGGCGCCGCTAGGCAGAGGATTAGCCTATTGAGCCGTGGTGCCGGCCTCTTTGTTTTGTTTTCAAAACACAAACAAAGAAAGGGAACACAAGAATAACAGCACTTACTTGCTTAGCTGGGTCCTGAGGTAAAGGGAAAGACTTCACAGAAGAGTGTTCTCCTTCTTTTAAACATGTATGCCTTCAAAAAACAAAGTTTTACTATATGTCTTCTCTACAACCCTCAGCAGTTGCCAGTGGCATACCCCTTTAGTTGACATTGGTCCAGCAGAGTTTATACTTATTTAACTATGTTTCTTAAGTAATAATCATTCTATTAACACTGGCCATCATTTACATGTTCATCATGTTGTAGTTTCAAGGAAACTTTAAGATCAAGCATCTTTTACTAAAGTGTACTACTATATGCCAAACACCATATACACATGTTATCAATTAGCATTACTAAAATCCTGTAAGGTCAGTGTGGTGTGCCCCTTTTTAGAGGATGGAGCTGAGACAATAAGTAGCACACTGAGTAGCACACATAGTATCCAAAGAAAGGACAACTGAATCTGTACTACCAACATATGGCTCCTGCCACTGAGTGGTTAGAAACCAGGGTACTTGAGCAATGAAAATTTAAAACAGTTGCAAGATTTAAAAAAAAAAAAATCTATGTGCAAGCCAAGAATACTGAAAAGGTTTGACTATCACAATTGCAATAAATCCAATGCAGATTGAATATATTTTATGTGTAAATGGTAAGTGATGCCTACTTAGGGAGATAGGGAATTTCTATGTATGAGAATCTTTAAGAATATAACACTGATCCAACAGTGGGTGCTATGTAATTTAAGGACAGCATTCCCTAAGATTATCTATTGAGGTTCCTTGCCATTCTCTTAAAACAATCTCTTTTGTGCACACACACACAAATACAAATCAGGTCTGCTGAGTGAGGAGCAGGATGTGAACAAGGCAGGGACTATGTGGTGTGCTCAGAAGTCATGACTGTGGACACCCACAGACTTAATGGAGACCCTAGCAGGGCAGTTGTTCAATTCCATGCCTGAGACAGCTTGCTGCTCAGCACGAGCCTGAAGAAACCATTCAACATGAGTGGGAAAGAAAACAGTCAAGATTGTCAAAAATAAGCAGATGCAAGTAAAAAATGGAAGTCATCAGAAGACAAAAAGTGTCCTCTAAAATCCCATCACATGTCTAACAAAGCAAAGGGCACAGAAAGTGTTTCTCTTCACTTAGCTTCCCTCCTCTTGAGAGGAGGAGAAATCCTTTCTAACATTCACACATTCTGTCTTCTTTCTTTTGTGGACAGGGGAGAAGGGCCTGGCAAATGTATCTTTTGCTAGCAAGAGGGGGAAATGATCCTATTGTACCCTTTCTCAGCCTCTGTTTTTTTTTCCCCTCATATACTTGGATCCTTCTGACCACAGAGAGCTCTGATATGACTCAAAGTATTTCAAAGCAAGTCAGAGAGGATGTTCATGGTGTTAAGCATATTCATAATATTAAATCCATTATCCCCCTTGTAAACAACTTTGGTCAAGGGAGCATAAAGCTAATCAAACTTTACAGACCCTGAAGACAAGAGTCACGTGGCATTCTTGCTGTCCCTGTTCAAAAACAATTCTTCCCCTTCTTCTACAAGCATATTATAGAACCCAGAAAAGAGAAACGGACTTAAGTTATCTGACCTCCTATTATCAGGCAGGCCATTGGGAAAAAGCAATACATGCTTTAGTCTCCAATTTATCACTACTATTTTCATGGTCATAAATTTCTTCTTGGGCTTTTAAACAAGAATTTAACAAGGCACTGGAACATACTTAAATTCCAGTAACTAAACTCAGCTGGTATGATGCAATTTAAAATTTTTATAAAAGCTTCCTGTTTCAAAGCTACCAAAATTGGAACACTGGAAAATCTGTACACCAAAATGCTCAACAAAATAAGGTTAAAATTAACACATGTAACATATCTCTTCAAAGGTCATGGTACATGAGAGGTAATCAACTAATCAATGATTTTTTTGGAAGAAGTCTTAGATCAAACCCTGTCATTGCTAATTAATTTTATTGTTACAATGTCCAATGTAAATGATCTACCACACATTTTCTTCACAAACAGACCTACAGAAGTTTCAGGTGTTCAATGTTCTGTTGCATTCATTCTACTGGAATGAATCTGTGTAAACCAGGTGTCATTATGTATGTATGCTAGAGATAACAGGAATACCAGATAATTCGTGATTGCATTTGAACAAACAGAATCATGGCAAACCAAAGTCAAAAGCAAAGAAAATAAAGCACAAGCAAGGTGCTTAAGTAAAAACCACAGTTTTGGCACAGATCCAGAAGAAAAACAAAAACTGTCTATTAGGTAGAGTCAGAGAAGGGCCATTTGTCAAAAGTCAGTAGGAACAAACTCTAAGTGGCTGTCTTACATGCCTCAAGAGGCAGAACTGTTTTGATACTATTAACTGGCAGCACTGCAGCTCCAATTGCAGGAGCCCTAATTTGACTCTACCGAGAAAGAAACCCAATTAGAATCACATAAAGGAAGCTGTTTAGACATGGTGCTTTGGGACAAAGCTGACCCACTGTGTCAATGTCAACTGAAACAAAAAAATTAAAGGACCATTCTCAAGCATATTGTCTGTTCTAGATAAAAGCTAAAGACCTTTTAGACCCAGCTTTTGAAGTAGGCCTCCCTGGACTAGAATGAGGACAACTCAAATACTGAGAACTGGCTTGAGTTTTTTCCACACCTACTGGCGAGCTTGGTGAGAAGTGAGGAGTACCATAGCAAGCTCTATAATATATTCTAGCAAAATTCAATATTAAAAATGTTTAATTCTTCTTGGTCAAACAGCCAGCTATGAAAAATATTCATCTGTTAGTGATTTCAAATTTGGCTTCCCATCTAAATTTGCCATCACTGATGATTCTTTTTGGAATTGCCTCAAATGTATACTTTGTTGGTATTACAACATCCACTACAAAGCAAAATCCTCTGTTGAGATACAAAAACCAGCATTTGGGGATTTAGGAGGGTAAGGAATATGGAAAAAAAAGGATAATTAGGGATTTCAACTGTAAATCACACAGAAATAAGAAAATGGCATTAACCAATGCAAAAATGCACGCTATTCTATTCAGTTCCTACTGCCAGTGAACTGCAGGTCAAGGATTCTTACTTGCATTGCTGCACGTGTTTTAACCTCCTAAGATTAGACACAAGCAGTTTCGCACATGTACTTTTCTCTGTGTATAGGTACTATAGATTTCAGCAGATTCTCAAAAGGAGTCTGTGACCCAGTTAATGTCAAGTGCCACTTTTCTAGATTCAAATGCATTCACAAGGTGGATTCTACCTACCTATGGTAATATCTGGAGCACCTCTTTCACTTTCAACCTAAGCTTGATGAAAGTAAAGGCAGACAAGTGTCAAGACCTAGTGTCTCTTCTGTTGAGGAACAGTGTTTTTTTCCTTCGTACTGTTTGTTGAACTCTTTATTTAGTGTACGGTTAACATTATGATCATTAAGTAAACTGAAAATATGTAAAACAAGGTGGGGCAGTGCTGTGGTGCAATAGGTTAATCCTCTGCTTGTGGTACTGGCATCTCATTTGGGCTTTGGTTCTAGTCCCGGCTGCTTCTCTTCTGATCTAGCTTTCTGCTATGGCCTGGGAAAGCAGTAGAAGATGGCTCAAGTGCTTGGGCCCCTGCATTTGGGTGGGAGACCTGGAGGAAGCTTCTGGCTCCTGGTTTTGGATTGGCCCAGCTCTGGCCATTGTGGCCATTTGGGGAGTGAACCATCAGGTGGAAGACCTCTCTTTCTGTTTCTCCCTCTCACTGCCTGTAACTCAACATGTAAAAATAAATAAAAATCTTTAAAAAAAAAAAGTGTGGGAATAGCAGATGTGGGAGGAAGAAGGGTTGGAGCATGGGTGGGAGGGAGTGTAAGTGGGAAGTATCACTTATATTCCTAAATCTATATATAATACATAATACTTGTATAACTTAAAAAAGACCTAGTACAAGACCATATACCTACCTTCAAACTTTTATTGTTAGTCAAACTGCCTTGCATTTAGTTCCTGAAACTGAAAAATATACAAGACATTCCTAGAAAGGGCAAAGTGACAGAAGGAAGAGAGGAGCTGTATACTATGGGTAGTCTGTCTCAGGTGGTGGAGAAATTGAGATGAAAGTTCACAAAATGAATTTTGACTCAATAAAAATTACTGGGATTTTAAAAAATCCCAGTGATATATCGTCAAGATCAAGGCTCATTGAGTAATATGAATTAAGACAATTAAAATCCGAAGAGCATATTCCAGTAAGATCATAACAGTTTGCAATTAACTTGGCTTAGGAAACTATTTTTGGCAGATGACCTCAACAGTACAGTGCAAAGTTGAGATGTTCCATAATTTAGTCAACAAAATAACTTTTGGTGCTTCCTGCGGGTTTTCCTCAGTATATTCACCTGTACTATTTCATAACTCCTCAAGGGAATGCTGAAGACAATATGCATATTGTGTACATAAAAAGAGAGGGTAATAAATTCCCTTAAAAAGACATGGCAATAAATCCAAAGCATTTTAATACCCTGACTACTCCTGATAAATATTCTCAGTTAAAATTCTGCAGCAAAATTAAAAAGTTGCAGCATTATTTCATATTTACTTTAAAAGCACCATTCCTGTATTTTAAGAATTTTTGATAGGACAATGGTAATAACACAACCATCTATCATATTTTAAAAATACATGTTTTACAAGTACAGCTGCCTGTTGATGCCTGGGAGCCATATAGCCATTGCTGCAGAGGACAGCATGGAGCGCTATACCATTCCTGGCTTTGCAGCACACATTGGATCAAAGGCATCGACATAACTGGCATGCCATCATCTCACGCTAAAGCCTCTAAATACATCTATATAAAATTACATGGATGTGGACAAACCACCTACTGGAGTAAAGAAAAAAAATATGCCTTTATATGATCACTTTTCCTTGCATTCCTGTAAAATTAGTTTTTTGTAATACATATATTCCACTTTAACTCTTTTTCATTGTCTAGCTGATGAAAAATTATACTAATTTTTAGAAAAAGTAAAATAGTTTACATTTCAGCTTATTAGAATACATTACAACTTGGAGGAGTATAAGCATGTATGTATCTTTAACATTTACCAACCTGTGTGCCTTCTTATGAATTGTGATGGCTTAAAGTCAACAACAACAAAAGCAAAACAGATAAAGCATTTTCTCAACAAAGCATCCAATTCTTCCCTCTAAAAACTTCTGAGAAATACTATGGAAAAAGCCACCCTCTGCTATACTGCATTTTTTTAAATTTTATTTCACTTTGTTTTTACTTAGTTGAGAGGCAGAGTAACAAAATGGGGAAGGTTTCCCATCCACCAGTTTATTTCCCAAACTCCTGAAACTGCTAGCAGGGGTCGGGGCTAGAACTACGTGCAGGGAACTCAATATAGGTCTCCTATCTGAATGAAGGAGTTGATTCTTTGAGCCATCACTGCTGCCTCTCAGTCTGCATTAGCAGGAAGCTGGAGTAAGGAGCCAGAGCCGGGAATCACACCTAGGCATGCTGATATGGGACACTACTAGGTTAAATGCCCACTCTTTGTGTGTTCTTTTTTTTAAACTTTTATTTAATAAATATCAATTTCCGGGGCCGGTGCTGTGCCATAGCAGGTAAAGCCACCACCTGAGCTGCTAGCATTCCATATGGGTGCCAGTTTGAGATCAGCTGCTCCACTTCTGATCCAGCTCTCTGCTATGGCCGTTGCGGCCATCTGGGGAATAAACCAGAGGATGGAAGGCACTCCCCCCCCGCCTCTTCTCTCTCTGTGTAACTGACTTTCAAGTAAAATAAATAAATCTTTTAAAAAAATACATTTCAAAAGTACAACTTTTGGATTATAACGGTTTTCCCCCCATAACCACTCTCCCACCTGCAAACCATCCCATCTCCTACTCCCTCCCCCATCCCATTCTTCATTAAGATTCATTTTTAATTATCTTTCTATACAGATCAACTTAGTATATACTAAGTAAAAATTTCAACAGATTGCACCCACACAGACACACAAAGTGTAAAATACTGTTTGAATACTAGTTTTACTGTTAATTTGCATAGTACAACATAATAAGGACAGAGATCCTTCTGAACATGTTGAATATGCAGCACAATGGTAATAAGGAAAGGTAGAAATCAACATAAAAAACAAAATGTTGGGCTGGTGCCAAAACTCACTAGGCTAATCCTCCAACTGTGGCACTGGCACTTGGGGTTCTAGTCCCAGTTGGGGCACCGATTCTGTCCTGGTTGCTTCTCTTCCAGTCCAGCTCTCTGCTGTGGCCCAGGAGTGCAGTGGAGGATGGCCCAAGTGCTTGGGCCCTGCACCCGCATGGGAGACCAGGAGGAAGCACCTGGCTCCTGGCTTCAGATCAGTTCAGTGTGCTGGCCGTGGTGCCCATTTGGGGGGTGAACCAATGGAAGGAAGACTTTTCTCTCTGTCTCTCTCTCACTGTCTAACTCTGCCTGTCAAAAAAAAAAAAAGACAAAATGTTTATTTATGCATTAAACAAATTCTTATTAAGCATATACAATCTTCTAAGACCAAATCTTGGCTCTAGGAATAAAAAGAGTCACGAGTCTACCCTCAAGATTACCCAAAAAGAAGACACACACACACACACACACACACACACACTTAATTTTGATCAGAGGATCAACTGAGGTATATACCTCGTGTTGCACTTCGACGATTTATGGATGGTTTCTCAGGGAACACATGAGAATTTTAAGAAAATAATCTACGTTATAAAGTTTTTACATTTTTTTTCTAAGAAGAAAATTACTCACATGATTCAAAATTCAAAACAAGTGATTATATGTTTAAAACTTTCCTTATCACACCTGTCTCTGGATACCTAGTTACCTTCCATATAAGCATGTTGTGTTAACAGAGGATTTTCTAATAACAGCCCAATACTGCTTCCCTAACAGACTTTTCCTACCAATGACACTTTCATGAGCCTATCGTATTTTGTTGCCTCTTTACATAAAACATGTTTTACGACTACAACTCTGTATTAAGTGGACTAGAACAGACTCTCTCTGTTACTAAGTATAATAAAGCTCTTAACCAAACATGCTAAAAATTTTCATAACAACAATAATCTCCTGGTATTCACAGTGATTATTGTTTCTAGGATGTCCCATGGATACCAAATTCAAAAGCTACTGTTTACATATAACCTATACAATCCTATTTTATACTTTAAATAATCTCTAGATACTTACAATTCTTAATGCAATATAAATACTATGTAAATATTTGCATTACAGTATTGTTTAGGGAATAACAAGGAAAAAATCTGTACATGTTCAGTATAGATGCAAATTATTTTTTGAGTGTTTGCAATCGACGGTTGGTTGAACCAGAAGGTATGTAACTTTTATTTATTTATTTATTTTTATTTTTGACAGGCAGAGTGGACAGTGAGAGAGAGAGACAGAGAGAAAGGTCTTCCTTTGCCGTTGGTTCACCCTCCAATGGCCACCACGGCCAGTGCGCTGTGGCTGGCGCACCACGCTGATCCCAAGGCAGGAGCCAGGTACTTCTCCTGGTCTCCCATGGGGTGCAGGGCCTAAGCACTTGGGCCATCCTCCACTGCACTCCCTGGCCACAGCAGAGAGCTGGCCTGGAAGAGGGGCAACCGGGACTAGAACCTGGTGTGCCGGCGCCGCAAGGCGGAGGATTAGCCTATTGAGCCGCGGCGCCAGCCAGTATGTAACTTTTGTATTCTAAGAGCCAACTATACTTCAAAACTGAAAAGACAGCATAATTAGCAAGAAAAAAATAAAAGATGCATTTTAGATTGAAAAAAAATAACAAGCATACCTGTAAACGATTTTATAGTTCATGAGGCTTTTATTACATCTGAAGGTACTGTCATAATACACTTAATTGAATAGAGTACACAAGTGGGTAAGTGGGCTGTAATGCAATCCAGTGTTTCCAATGTTAATAGAGGTTTCCAGTGACAAGTTTTTAATCAAATAAGGTAGTTTATGCAGTTTTCATCTGTCGTCACTAATCTGCCCTCCCTTTTCTTAGCATCCACTCCACTCCCTCACCATTTGCTAGGTCTTTGCCTCCACACACTAGCTCCCTCAGGCTTTCTTCCAAATAACCACAATCACTGGCGGTTAAGTAATCATAAAATATGAAGCAGGGTTCATAGTACAGAATGGGCGATTAAAAAAAAAAAGAGTTATGGAGCACATTAATTGAGAATGAAACTGTCAGGAAAAAGCTGCAACCTTTACTCTAAACTCAGAAGACAGGGCTCTGAATATGTGTCTGAAATCTTATGAACAAGATAACAGATTTGATGTAGTATCAACATCGTGATCTTTTCGGGCATTTTGGAAGAGGAAAGTGGCATCCTCAGGAACAGAAGAAATACTCAAAGGCTACGGAGAGGGCCAATAGTGCAACGTAAGTAGGATTATTAGCATCAGAAACCGAATAATCCACATAAAACATCAAGGCAAATGTAACAAAAAGATGAGTAGTGAGACGGGAACTAAAACTTACCAAACAAGTAAAATAGCACAAAATATCTAAAATCATATGCTTTCAAAGAGGTCAAAGTATAAAATAACAATATGACAAATTTTGACAATATGACAGATTTTGACAATATGACAAAATCTGAGGTATAGGGTTGGCGTTGTGTCAGCGTGAGGTTGGCAGCGGGTCATTGTCAGGTCGCCATTGGTGACCTGGCAGCGGGTCAGCGTGGGGTTGGCCTCGCATCACCGTGGGGTCAGAGTCGGGCCGCGTTTTGTCAGCGTGGGGTTCGCATCCCATCAGAGTGGGGTCCGTGTCGGCCGGCGTCTGGTCTGTGGCGGGTCAGTGTGGATCTGCGGTGTCAGGTCTGCGGCGAGTCAGCGTGGGGTCAGCATCGGGTCAGCGTCGGGTCGGCGGCGGGTCAGCGTGGGGTCAGCGTCGGGTCGGCGTCAGGTCAGCATTTAGTCGGCGGCGGGTCAGCGTCGGGTCGGTGGCGGGTCAGCGTCGGGTCGGCGGCGGGTCAGCGTGGGGTCAGCGTGGGGTCAGTGGCGCGTCAGTGTAGGGTAGGCAGCGGGTTAGCCTGTGTCTGCAGCGTTGGGTCCGGGTGGGTCTGCGGTACCGTGTTTGTATTGGCAGCGGGTAGGTGGGTTCCGCGGCAGGGGATCTGCAGCGCTGTGTTGGGTCAGCGTCTGTGGAGGCAGCGGGTCGGAGTGGGTCTGCTTGAGGTCAGCGTAGGTGTGTCAGCATCGGGCTGTTGGGGCGGTGGCGTCCTGTCAGCGGCGCGGGTCTGCAGCATCACGTCAGTGTGGGGGGAGGCAACTGACCGACGCGGGTCTGCAGCTATAGGTTAGCGTTTTCGTCACGTAGGTATCAGTGGCAGCGTTGGGTCAGCGGTGGCGGCGGCAGGTCAGCGTGGGTGTGCAGGTCGGGTCAGCGGCGGCGTTGGCGACGGTGGCACGGGCATCCAGTGTTGGGCCAGTCAGCGGGTTAGCATTGGGTTGGTGGCGGCTGCAGCGTCGGGTCCGCGGCGCGGGTCTGAGGCATTGCGTCAGTATTGTTGGAGTGTCAGCCTCAGCGAAGGTGAGCATCAGCGACGGTGGCGAATGACAAGCCTGGGTCTGGCAGCGGTGAAGCACTGATCTGCGTCGGTGGCAGCGAGGAAGCCCTGGTCGGGTCGGTGGGGTTGAATCGCCCGTGGGCGGCAGAGACGCGCTGCTCGGCGTCAGAGATGCTCGGGTCGGCGAGCTTGCAGCGCCGGAAGGCGGTGGAGATGAGAGATCTGCCTGGGGTGCTGCGCTGAAGTGTGCGTTTCCGGGGTCGGTGATGCGGGGATCTGTGTTGTTATTGGTGCAGGTGTCGTGTGTTGGGGGTGAGGCCTGGGTCTGTGTGGGGCCGAAAGAGACCCACAGGTCTGCCTAGGCAGAGAAGCTCAGAGCTGGCCTCTAAGAAGCGCGGGTCAGCAGCGGGGTGTGTGAGAAGTGCTGGTTCGTCTCAGTAGCATCAGAGAAGCGGGTTGACGGTAGCGGCAATGAGCGAGTCTGTGGCGATGATTGCGGTGGCAACACGCGGGTCTGTGGTGGAGGCAGTGTCTGTTGTGAGTGTGTGCAGCCTCCAGCCTAGAGGTTATGGACATAGACATGGAGCTGACGCTCAAGTTCAGCTGTCTGGCCACCGCTGGCACAAACTTCCTGGTCTTCAAGATGCAGAGGCTGCCTGGCTTCAGGCTGAACCTGGCTGGTTGCTCCTCCTGCACATGAGCAACTGGTGAGTCGGCCAGGCCTACCAGGGCTGGCAGTGGCCTGGAGGCCCCAACCCAAGGGGCCAGCTCAGGTCACCTGAGCCTGGGAGATGGGTGGGCCAGGTGGGCAGTGAGGTGGACCCCCATCCCTCCACACGAGAGGCAAATGGGGGAGCCTCACAGGAGTGGGGAGAAACCTGGGTGCAAGCAAAGCTTGACCAGAGTTAGGGGCCAAGGAGATAGAAGTGAAGGATTTTCTGCTGAGAATGAGGGGCCAAGGAACATGGGAAGATGGTGGAAGACTTGGGCATCAAGGTATGGGAGGTAGACCCGGGAGGAAAAGCATGTGTTGTCCCCTGAAACTGAAAAGCACGTTTTGTCTGCACTTGGAGAGATTTGGGAATAAAAATGTGGGTGTACAGTTGAGGTTTAAGGAGAACAGGATTGGAGGGAAACTCTAGGGGAGGCTTGGGGGCTACAGAAGACCCTGGGATATGGGAGACCCCAGGGAGTTGGGAGCTGAGAACAGATAATTTCGTGTATCTGCATCAGAGGACACACAGGGAAAAGGGAAGAGTGTGATGAAGGAAGGCAGGTAACTGAGTTGAACTCTCTCCAAACATTACTGAGATAAGCCTGTGATCTTATTGTGTGGCCATTGTTTTTGTGTGTTTGATAACTGGGAGAAACTGATAAATGAGTGAATTCAGTTTTTGAGAGAGCCAGCATAGTAAAATGGCCATAGAAGATGGCACAAAGAAGGTCTGGAGAACAGATTTGATGTAATTGGTTTAAAGGAACCTATCGGGGTTTATAGATAAATTACCTGATAAGAAAAGAAGGTAGTAAGTTTGTCGGGGAAGGAGAAAACAAAAGTGGAATGAAACACAACAGGAGACAAGAGGGAATATTCTCCATGTTTGAAGGCAGAAAACAGCCACTGAGGTAGAGAAAAATTAAATTTGCCAGAAGCTGAGAAAAACATTAGTACTGTTCCACTCAGGAAGAAGCACAGGTGTCTCTCCTGGTTATCAGTGATAATTTGGATTTCAAAAATATTTCTTACAGAATTCTGACACATGATCCTTGGAAAAGCTGTGTAAGCATGAGTGAAGTGAGATAAGTGGTTCTATTTTCATTTCACAGATTAGGAAACAGAAGCTCAGTTCCTGGGTCATGCAGCAAGTAAACAACAGAAGGGAGAATAGAACTGTTCTGACCCCCACATTTTTATACTTTTTGCTACAGCATGTTGACAGTGTGATGCTGATCTTTAAACAGGAAGGGTTGAATTCTGCTGTGCAAAGGGAAGCCTTTAAGGCAATGATCCCAATTTCCCACCCCCTCTCAAACTATTAGCACATTCTTACAATCTTTACTAAACAAGTAGAGTAGGAAGATGACTGAGAAGGAGCACAGGCAGTGTGCATTCATTTATTTATTTTAGGTTATTGTACATACATTTTCTTCCAAGTGTTTGAGTTAGAATTGGAAACAAAAATAGGCATTGTCTAAGAGTTCATGAAGCTCATTTGCTCATGAGTAAGAGATTTCTTAGTAAATAAGAAAAATGATTTTTTCATTTTGTTCCTTTTTAAGTGTAAGAACACAAAGGTATTCCCTTCATCCTTCCCTTCCATCCTTCTTCCCTCCCAACCTGCTTCCATGTACAATTCTTTTTTTCCCAGTTAAGTTTACATTATATTAAAACACTTAATACTTCCATGAATAAGAAGTTTAACAAATAAAAAACAAAAAGACTCTGCTTAGTGCAAATCTAAAGAGACTATAAACTACAATTGAATGGAAAAATGACAATTTCACCATATACAACTTTTTTTGTCAATTAGTTATGCATAATTTATTTCAATGAAATAGAACCAATTACTGTGTAACATCTGAGTATTTCTTGTGTGGTTACAAGATTATAATTAAGTATATTTAGCCTTTAAGGAATTTCCTCTCAACAGTTTATGTGCAGGAAAATTTTATGTAGATTGCAAAGCAAATACGTAATACATTACATGTTTTGTACTCTATTACCACAAACCAGGGAAAACATCATTTTGGGACTGACTTATTAAGCATAATGGTTTCTACTTGCATCCATTTTGTTGCAAAACAAAACAAAACAAAACCAAACCAGGATTTATGTAATAGGCTATAGCTATTTTTATTTGAGTTGCAATAAGCAGGAGGTATAGATAACTCTTTCATATGCTGATTTAATTTTCTTTGAGTAAATTCCTAGGAGTGGGGTGTGGTTTAAATGGTAGATCTATTTTCAGCTTTCTGAAGAATCTCCATGCTGTCTTCCACAATGGCTGTACTGGTCTCCATTCCCACCAGTAGTGGATTAGGGAACCTTTTCCCCCACATCCTCAACAGCATTTAATATTTGTTGATTTCTATATGAGGGCTGTTCTAACTGGGGTGATGTGAAACATCACAGAGATTTGGATTTGGATTCCCGTGATAGTTAGTGGTCCTAAGCATTTTTGCATGTGTCTGTTGGCCATTTGAACTTCATTTTTTGAAAAATGCCTGCTCAAATCCTTTGCCCATTTCCTAACTGGGTTGTTTTGTTGTTGTTGAGTTTCTTGGGCTCTTTATATCTTTTGGACTATTAACCTTCATCAGTTGCGTAGTTTGCAAATATTTTCTCCCATCCTAACTGTTGCCTTTTCACTTTGTTGTGTTTCCAGTGCAGGAGCTTGTTAGCTTGATGTAAACCCATTTATCTATTTTTTGCTGTAACTGCCTGTGCTGCTTGGATCTTTTCCAATGAGTCTTTGCATATGCCAATGTCTTGCAGTTTCTGAATTGTTTGTCTTTAGTAATTTGAAGGTATCAGATTATAGATTAAGATCCTTGATCCATTTTGAGTTGATTTTTGTAAAAGATGAAAAATGGGATGGGAGAGGGAGTGAGAGATGGGATGGTTATGGGTGGGAAGGAGGTTATGGGGAAAAAAGCTGCTATAATCCAAAAATTGTACTTTGGAAATTTATATTTATTAAATAAAAGTTTAAAAAAGTTATAACATGGGTCTGATATTATACCTCTGCACATGGAGATCCAGTTTTCCCAGACCCATTTGTTAAAGAGACTATCATTTCTACAATGTTTGATTTTAGTTCCTTTGTCAAAATTTAGCTTGCTGTAGATGTGTGGATTGACTTCTGGACATTTTATTCTGTTCCCTTGAGCTACATGTTAATTATGTGCCAGTACAAAGCTGTTTTGAAAAAAACTTCCCTGTAGTGTGTCTTTTTTTTTTTTTTTGACAGAGGACAGTGAGAGAGAGAGACAGAGAGAAAGGTCTTCCTTTTCTGTTTGTTCACCCCCCAGTGGCTGCTGGGACCCACACACCACACTGATCTGAAGCTAGGAGCCAGGTGCTTTTCCTGGTCTCCCATGTGGGTGCAGGGCCCAAGCACTTGGCCCATCCTCCACTGCACTCCCAGGCCACAGCAGAGAGCTGGACAGGAAGAGGAGTGACCAGGACGGAATCCAGCACCCCGACCGGGACTAGAACCTGGTGTGCTGATGCCACAGGCAGAGGATTAGCCTATTGAGCTGTGTCGCTGGTCTGTAGTGTGTCTTGATATTTGACATGTGATGCCTTTGGCTTTGGTTTTGTTGTTTGAGATTGCTTTAGCTGTTTGGAATTTCTTGGGTGTGCATATGAATTTTAACATCATTTTTTTCTAGATCAGAGAATGTCATTGATATTTAATTGGGATTCTGTTGAGTGTGTAAATTGCTTTTGGTAGTATGGACATTTTGATGATGATACTACTTGCAATCCAGGAACATGGAAAATGTTTATTTCTGTGTCTTCCTCTATTTCTTTCATCTCCATGGTTAAATTTATTCCAAGGTATTTAAATTTTTTGAAGCTATTGTGAATGGGACTTATCTTATAAGTTCTTTCTCAGCTATGACATTGTCTGCATACATAAAGGCTACTGATTACTGGTATTATATCCTGAAGCTTTACCAAACTCTCTTATGTGTTCCAGTAATCTCTTAGTGGGTTCCTCTATGTATGGACTCATTACATCTGCTAATGGGTAATAGGACTTCACCTTTCCAATTTATATCCCTTTGATTTAATTTCTTCACATTTTAATGGCTCTGACTAAAACTTCCAGAACTATATTAAAGAGCAGTGCTTAAAGTGGGCATCCTTGTCTGTCTCAGGATATTAGCAGAAATACTTCCAAAGTTCCCCATTCAGTGTGAGGCTGGCTGTGATTTGTCATAAATTGCCTTGTCTAAAGGCATGTTCTTTCTGTAAGTAATTTGCTTAAGTATTTTATAATGTAAGGATGTTGTATTTCATCAAATGTTTTCTCTGCATCTATTAAGATAATCATAGGGTTTTTATAATTCTGTTTGTTAATGTGATGTATCACATTTATTGATTTGTTTCATCTGAAACATGCTTGCATACCAGTGATAAATCCCACATGATCCACGTAAATGATCTTTCTGATGTATTGTTGGATTCAATTACCTAGTATTTTGCTGAGGGCTTTTACATGTATGTTTATCAGGAATATTGGTCTATAGTCCTCTTTTTTTGTTGTATTTTTCTCTAATTTTGAAATTAAGGTGATGCTGGCCTCATGGAGGGAGAATGGGAGGATTTCCTGGCTTTCAGTTATTTTGAATAGCTTCATCAGAATTGGAATTACTTGTTCTTTAAAGTCTGGTTGAATTCAACAGTGACATCATATGGTTCTGAAGTTTATTTTGTTGTTAGGGAGGGTCATTATTACTGATTCAATCTGTCTTGGTTATTGGTCTGTTTATGTTTTAAATGTCTTTATGATTCAGTTTTGGTAGACTGCATGTGTCCAGGAATCTATCCATTTATTCTAGATTTTCCAATCTGTTGGCATATGGCTGTTTATGTTAATTCCTAATGATTCATTTTGATTTCCAGGGTATCCATTGTTATATCTCCTTTTTCATATTCATTTCAGTGTTCTCCCTCTTTTTTGTTAATTGGCCCAGTGATGTATAAATTTTATTTCTTTTTCAAAAGTCAGCTCTTGATTTCACTGATCCTGATCCTTTTTATTTTTATTCATTTTTATTATTCAATTCACACATTTTTGTGTACTCTCTATGGGTTCTTAGGTTGTTAATTTCCAGCTTAATTCCATTGTGTTTAGAAAAGGTACATGGTATGATTTTAGTTTTTTTTAATTTGCTGAGTGTTGTTTTGCGGCCTAGCATATGCTTTATCTTAGAGAAGCTTCTATGCATTGATGAAAAGAATGTGTATTCTGCAACTGTGGAATAAAATATTCTGTGGATATTTTAGGTCCATTTGGACCATGGTGCAGATTAGCTTTGTTGTTTCTTTGTGATTTTTTTGTCTAATTCATCTGTCTGTTGATGCATGTGAGGCATTAAAGTCCCCCATAATTATTGTCTCTATGTATCCCTTAGATCCATTCACACTTCTTTTAAATAAGCAGGTGCCCTGGCATTGGGTGCATAAACATATACTATAGACAAATCTTCCTGTTGAATTGATCTCTTAATCATCACATAGTGTCTTTCTTGGTCTCTTTTAATGATTTTTGTGTTAAATGTATTTTGTCTGATATTTGATTGGCTGAAACTGCAAGCTTTTCTTTCTGGTAGCATGAGATATCTTTTCCCATCATTGTAAATTCAGTCTCCATGTATCTTTATTGTTGAGGTACATTTTGTTTTTGTTTTTGGTGGGTAGTGAGTAGAGAGGTCTTGTTTTTTTTAAAATCCTTTCAGCTAATCTGTATTGTTTAATTGGAGAATTTAGACCATTTACATTCAAGGTTACTATTGATGAGTAACAACTTGACCCTGTCATTTTTCCTATAAATATTCCCATTTGCTTTGGATTTCCATTGTAATTTTACTAGATTTTCTGCTTTCATATTCTTTGATGATGATGACTATTTTCTATGTTTCTCTGTGTAGAATGTCCTTAAGCATCCTCTGTAAGAACATATGAGTTGTGACAGTTTCTTTAAATTTCTGTTTGTTATAGAAAGTCTTTTTTCACTTTCATTCATAAGTGAGAACTTTTCAGGATACAGTATTCTGGGTTCATTTTTGTTCTTTTAATACTTGTGCTATGTCTCTCCATTCTCATCTACCCTGTAGGGTTTCTGCTGGGAGATCAGCTGTCAGTCTTATTGGAGGTCCTCTGAAGGCAATCATGAATTTCTCTTGTGCATATCTTAGAATCTTTTTCTTTACAGTTTACTGTTGAAAGTTTGACTACAGTGTGTTATGGTGAAGATGTTTTCTGGTCGTGTCTACTAGGAGTACTAGTACCTCATGTTTTTGGATATCCCTTTCTCCAAATTTTCAAACTTTTCTATAATTATTTCACTGAATAGTTTTTTTCCAATCCATTATTTCATTCCACACCTTTAGGAACTCCAACTCCATATGTTGGTTCATTTGATAGTATCCAATGAGTCTCAAGTATTGTTTTTAATTTTTCTAATTTCTGCTTCATTATTTTGGTTCCATTGAGATATTTCTAAAGATTTATCTTCTAGGTTGTATATTCTTTCTTCTGCTTCACCAACTCTATTGTTTAATTTTTCCACTTTGTTTTTCTTAATTTGGCATACTGAATTGCTCATTTCTAATATTTTTGTTTGACTTATCTTCAGTCTATATCTCATGGTAAATTTTCATGCATGTCATGTATGGATTTCTTTAACTTATGAATTTGCTTCTTATTGCCTCTGGTAACCATATGATCATTCTTTGGAATTCCTTTAAAGGTATTTCATCAATCTCTGTTTCACATTCTAGTATTGCAGTATTGTGTTCCTTTGGAGGAGTCATGTTGCCTTCCTTGTTCTTGATTCTTGTATTTCTGAATTTATTTTCAGGCATTGTGAAAACTTTCATTTTTTTCTCCACTGGTGGGTTTCATATTTGAGCTATGTCTCTGTGCCTTAGTGAAGTGTCTTCTCCTTCAGTTATTACCCAGAGGCATTGCTGTTTTGGGCTAAGAGTAAGCTCTGGTCAGTCCTCAAGCATGGAGTGAGAATCCATAGTGACACCCACATTGGACATGGTAGATCTCCTCTGTTGTCGGCATGACATAGATTATGATCATGCCTGTTCATGTAATCCACACCTCACCTTCTCTACCAACTTGTCCAAATGGCCAGGTTTAGCCCCCATTGGGTAAAACCCTCACTCATTCTGGGGCATGAACATAAATGATCTGTGCTAACCTCCATGTGATCATGGAGCCCTTTGCAATGACCCCACCCCAAGCAATCAGGGAGCTCTAAGCTACTGGCCGCAGACACAGTGATTGCCCAGAGACCTGGCTACATCTTATTTCCTGTGGTACAGTCATAGAATTCCCAAAGTGACTGTGCACAGGCCCCTGCATAGTCACAGGGCTCATAGGATCCCCTCTGCCCCATGAGCTTGCCCTGTCCACAGAGAGAGCAGACTCATTTCCAGATCCACTGGGTGCTCTGACAGTTTGAGCCCCAGAGTTGAGATAGGTTGAGAGGAAGGGGACACGTCACAACCTTAGGTTAGTGCCCAGCCTCCTGTCAACCCTCCTAGCCAGACTCAGTATCCCTGAGGAACAGTGATTTTTCCTTCTGGTAGGACCCTGATTGTGTGAGAGCCACTGCAGCCTCTACTTGCCAATTCCATGCCCATGGATCCTCTGAATTCATCTGTTGAAATGTTGCTCTGTCCTCCCCACTGTGAATCCCAGGCTCCTAGATTCCCCATCTTGCTTGTATTTCAAATGCCTCTCCCCAGGTATGTGCTGGGGCCACTGTTTCTAAGACACTGCAGTCACCTTCCCTTTGGCACAAAGCACTCTCTGACCCCTGCTCAGTAACTTGCTCCTCCAGTCTGAATCCTGTCGTGTGAGACACATGTCTTTCACCAAACTTCATTGCATGCATGATGCTGGCAGGCCCAACCTCAGGGAAAGGGGCCTCCCAGGAAGGTGAGAAACCAACCAGTGAACAAAGGCATCTGCTACAGGGGCAAGTGCTCTGCAAAGGACAACTGCACATAAGTGAGCTCACAGCAGCTCTCATCTCTGAGCCAACCTTACCCGGGAGACACTGGTAATGTTGGAGACATTTTTGGTCAACCTAGGGAATGGATGCTACTGGCATCTGGTAGGTAGAAGAGGCCCAAGATACTTCTCACTATCCCATGATGCACAGGATGGTCTGCACAGCAAAGAATGAGCCAGTCCTGAATAGCAGAGATGTGGTAGGAAGCAGGCACAGGGACACACAGGGCAGAGTGGTGACTGCTGACCTAGAGGCAGAGAAATACCCAGAGGGAACAGTTGCTTGGGCCTGTACAGTGTGAAGGAGCCACAATTGCCCAAGGCTTGGGGCCAGTGGAGTGCAGAATAAGCACTGGGGCAGTCAGGCTGGCCTGGGAACAAAGATCACAGTTGTGGCCCTCAAGGTGGTCGCAGGGAAGGTTGGAAGGCTGAGGAAGATCAGAACCCAGCAGTTGAAGGATGGGTTCTAGATTTCCAGGCAACTCCAATAGAGGAGCCCTGGATGGTTGAGACAGGAGCACATGAGCCCAAGTGATACTCAGAAGACATCAGACTGTGTTGGAACAAGGCTATTAGGTGGGGGCCAGGGAGAAGTGAGGTTCCATGTGATCATTCCTGCAGATGTCTTTGGAGGGACAAATTGATGGTGACATGGATCAGGCCCAACAAGTTGGTGGGCTATGCTTAGAGGTATGGAGGGCATACATATGGGCCCCAGAGGATAACCAGGCTCTGGTTCCTCCCCAGGGTGACAGATGGGAATGCAAAGGAAGACACAAAAGGTTGCCCACTGGGGAGCAAGGCTAGAGGAGCAGCGGAAACCCCTGGCACCCCCAGGCCAGATTGCATGGCTCCTGGGGTCCTGCACAGGTGGAAAGCCACCTTATGAATAACATCAGGAACAATGAATGTGGACCTTGCTGAAAACTGAGGACAGGGAGGCCTTGCTGTGGCCTAAAGGTGGAGGGATGGGGAGCTCTGCTTTGATTTGAATGGCCCTTTCAGTGACTCCTGAAAAGAATGAGGCTGGCTGTCGCTATAGGGTAGTGCTACCTCAGGGCACAGATAATTTGTGTTTGGTGCCACCCAGATTTAGGGCTCTGTATGATCATTGTGGTTTTCAACCTGAGCTCTGGGGAAGTTCTGTGCCAGCCATGTGCCCAAGGAATAGGGCATGGTGGGTTCGTTGCCTGGGCACTCAGCATCAGTTGACTGTTTCGGTGCTTGGGAATCCCCAGGGCTGTGTACCCATGGGATCTTGGTTTCTCATAGACCCAGCAGGACACCTTGGGACCAGGTGTGCCTCACAGAGTTTTAGCCTGGAGTAGGGAAGGAAGCAGCTCTGGTTGGCTTTTTCTGAGCCCTCACTGGATAGGCAACTGCAGACTGAGCATCCTTTATCCAGAATGCTTGGAGCCAAAAAATGTTTCAGATTTTTTAGGTGATTTTGTGAATTTTGCATATGCATAAGAAGATATGGGAATGGAACCCAAGAGTAAACATAAAATTCATTTATGTCTAATAAAGACCTTATATACACAGCCTGAGATTAATGTACATTATTTTCAGTGTGTTTGTGTTTTTTTAGATAGGGGCTGCTTGTTTTATTTTTAATAAGGATCTATCTATCTATTGTTATCTTAGGACTGCCATCAGTGAGTTTCTGTTGACACACAGGAAACTTTTAACCAGCCCCTGAAGTGCATCATTTAAGGCCTTTCTGGATGTCCCAAATATTGAGAGCCTGTTTACTGTCATTGCTAGGAAGTTTATCCCTAGGAAGTATTGAAATATCAAAGGGATCACATAAATAAGACCAGTGTCTACTACTAATAATTGATAGAATTAAAAAGGAGAGAATGACCCAACATGGGAAGCAGGATACACAGCAGACTCATAGAATGGCAAATGCCCTAAACAATACTCTGGCCTCAGAATCAGTCCTTAAGGCATTTGGATCTGGCTAAAAAGCCCATGAGAGTTTCTCAGGCATGGAAAGCCAAGACTCTGGGGCAAAAAAATAAATAAATAAATAAATAAATAAATAAATAAATCTAAATGAAAGATCTCTGTGAGTGAGTTCCAGTGGAAAGAATGGGCCATCAAAGATGGAGGGTACCTTTCTCTGAAGGGAGGAGAGAACTTCCACTTTGATTATGGCCTTGTCTAAATAAGGTTGGAGTTTGTGAATTCAAGAGGCTTCCATAGCCTTGGCAGCTCATGACAAGAGCCTTGGGTAATTACTGACATCATAAATAAGAGTTTCAGTTGTTTCTCTTTTTCTTTTCTTTATTTTTTTTTTTAATTTTTTGCCAGGCAGAGTTAGACAGTGAGAGAGATAGACAGAGAGAGAGTTATAGACAGTGAGAGAGAGACAGAGAAAGGTCTTCCTTCTGTTGGCTCACTCCCCTAATGGCCACCATGGCCGGCGCTGTGCAGATCTGAAGCCAGGAGCTAGGTACTTCCTCCGGTCTCCCATGTGGGTGCAGGGACCCAAACACTTGGGCCATCCTCTGCTGCCCTCCCAGGCCACAGCAGAGAGCTGGACTGGAAGAGGGGCAACCGGAACAGAATCCGGTGCCCCAACCAGGGCTAGAACCCCAGGTGCTGGCGCTGCAGGTGGAGGATTAGCCAAGTGAGCCATGGTGCTGGCCACGAGTTTCAATTGTTAACAACAGGAGTCACTGTGTACTTACTCCCCATATAGGATCTCTGTCCTTAATGTGTTGCACTATGAGAATTAACAGTAAAATTATTCTTCAAACAGTACTTTATACTTTGTGTGTCTGTGTGAGTGGAAAGTGCTCAAAACTTTCATTAGTACATACTGTTGATCTTCTGTATATAAAGAAATTAAAAATGAATCTTAATGAAGAATGGGATGGGAGAGGGAATAGGAAACAGACTGATTTGTGTGTTGGAGGGTGGCTATGGGGAGAAAAACCGCTATAATCCAAAAGTTGTGCTTTTGATATTTATATTTATTAAATAAAATTTTTCTTAAAAAAAGAAATGTATATTTGGGGGCCAGCGCTGTGGTGCAGTGGGTTAAAGCCCTGGCCTGAAGTGCCGACATCCCATATGGGCACCAGTTCTAGTCCCGGCTGCTCCTCTTCTGATCTAGCTCTCTGCTATGGGCATGGAATGCAATAAAATTGGCCCAAGTTCTTGGGCCCCTGCACCCATGTGGGAGACTGGGAAGAATCTCCTGGCTCCTGGCTTCAGCTCAGCACAGCTCCAGGCATTGCAGCCATCTGGGGAGTGAACCAGCGGATGGAAGACCACTCTCTCTGTCTCTACCTCCCTCTGTGATACTGTCTTTCAAATAAATAAAACACATCTTTAAAAAATGTGTATCTAGAATACATTTCAGAGTGGTGAAAGCTAGCATAAATCTCAGAAAAATTGTAGTGCCAGGATTCTGCTATGCAGCTTGTGACCAGCTATGGTAGTAGCCATGTTACTGATAGAGTCTGTTGACCATTTTCCAGTAAGGGCAGAAGTCCCACTGACCCCAAAAGGAGCATCTGCCATGTTTGTAGTCCCACCTACCTGATGCCAGGTATGGTTTCTAGACAACACAACCTACTTTACTAGGCTGCCCCCACCAGATAATACCAGAAATTGGCAGGTGAAAAGACACTCTAACATGTCCAATTTAAATCCAAATCCTGAGACAAATGCTGGACTGCCAAATGAAATCCATCTTCAGAAGCTAAAGAATTAAATTCCAGCTTCTCCTCCATTAAAAATTAGCATAAAAACATTACAAACCACCTAATGCCACTTATAAATCAGTATATGTTCACTAACTGGTCCACACTGTACCTACTTCTCTGGCCAAATCCCATTAACTCTTGCAGTTTGTCTTGGCCTCACCTCCCTTGGAACAACCAAAATTGGAAATACCAAAACCATCTATATTTGCATTTTAGGTGATCTTTCTAATCCATGAATTCTGAAAAGAGAGAGTCCCATCTACTGATTTACTCATGAAATGCCTGCAAGGCTAGGGTTGGGACAAGCTGAAGCCACAAGAGTGGAACTCCATGCAAGTCTCCCACTAGGTGGCAGGAACTCAACTATTTGAGCTATCAGCCTGCTGCCTCCCAGGGTCTGCTTTGGCAGGAAGCTGGTATTAGGAGCCAGAGCCAGGTATTGAACCCAGGCACTTTAAGTTGGATGCAGGTGTCTGCATGATTCAGCCAGACATCTGCTCTGAGTTTGAATATTTTTTATCACTTCAAAAACTCATTCCCTTCAGAAGTCAGTCCTCATTGCCCCTCCCCTGCCTGTGCAGCCATTAGTTGACTTTCTGTTGCTGTGGATCTCTATTCTGTGGGTTTCACACAATTGGATCACATCCTGTATGGTGGATTGTATTTGTATTTTTTTACTTTGCTATTTTATTTATTATTTGTGTTTACTGAACTAAAACTGATTTTGATACATTGCTAATTAGTAGAAGAAATGAAAAATCCTTTCCTCTTTTCCTTTGATTCCTTTAGCACAAATATGTGTACATAATTCCTCTTTCCAAAATTTTTAAAACATTTAGTTTTTATTTGATGGTCAGAGAAAGAGGTCTTCCATCATCTGGTTCACTCCCCAGATAACCATGATGCTGGGGGCTGTGCCAGGCTAAAGCTAGCAGCCTAACTCTCCATCTGGGTCTCCCATTTGATTGGCAGGGACCCACACATTTCAGCCATCTAGCATTACTTTCCCAGGTGCATTAGCAAGTAGTTGAATGGGAAGTAAAGCAGCTGGTATTTGAACTGGCACTTGGATATGGGATGCCAGCATTGCAAGCAGTGTTAGCTTGCTGTGCCGCAACATGTGCCCCATGTGTCTAGCATCATGTTTCTGAGTTCATCCATATCAGAGCAGACCAGAACTTCATTTGTTACTTCTTTAAAAATAAATAAATAAAAAAAGTAACAAATGAAGTTCTGGTCTGCTCTGATATGGCAAATGACTGATACTAAGCCCTATTTGTTTTTCGAAGAGGGTGTTTTGCAGCCCCTTCTAAATTGTGTGTCTTCATTTCTGTGCTTCTAGCTATCCATTCTTCATGTTGGAGAATGTGAGCCTTGATACTGTTGACATTTGAGGCTGGCTCATTCTCTGATGATGGGGGTGGCCTGTGCATCATGTGGTATCTGAATAGCATCCTTGGCCTTGTCCCACTATGCCAAAAGCATCCCCTCTACTGTGATGCTCAGTAACATATCCAGATCCACTGGAGTCTGTGTCTGTGTGGGAAGACATGCCAGAGAGCTTTTTGGCTCATTTCCTTCATGAGCCCACAAAAAAAGGTCACAGGAATTCATACTGACAGGGCAACCACCTGCAAGCCAAGAGAAGGGGCCTGTGGCCAAAGAAGCTGCCTTGCTTGACCTAAGACTTGAAGCTTCCATAACTCTGAGACAAAGAACTATGCCCATCTTGGCGTTTTGCAGCAGGAACAGACTAACAAACCTGAGGGAGCTATGAAGAGCAAGAACCGATAGATCCCTGTCCTTCTAGAACATTAGAGCCAGTCTTTCTCTTGCCTGCCAGTATTAGTGCTCCAAAGCTGTCTGCAGTGCTCATTGCCAATAGCAGGGCTATTATAGATTGCAGGTGAAAAGTTGGAAAACACTCATTTTATTGAGCTGGTGTATTCAGAGTGGCTTGTACATTTTTAAATGGTTGTTAAAGTGCACATTTGGCCTAGTGGGTAAGAAACTGGCTAAGGTGCATGCATCCCACATGATAGTGCTTGGTCTTAATCTCTGGCTCCAGCTCCCGACTCTAGCTTCCTGTTAATGTTCACCCTGGAATTGGCAGTGATCTTCCAAGTCCTTGGACCCCTGTCACCCATGTGGGAGACCTGGATGGAGTTTGTGGTTCCTGGCTTTGGCCGGTGCCAGTTCTGACTGTTAGTGGCATTTGGAAAGTGAACTGCTCAGTGGGAGTTTTCTTTCTGTCTCTTCCTCAATCAAATAAATAAATAAACATTCTCAAAATTAGATGAGTATTTCATAATATACAGCATATGAAATTCAGGTGTGCCTATGTATAAAGTTTTATTGGAACATTGCTCACCCATTTCATTCTGTATTATCTGTGACTACATTCATGCTAGAGTGACATAGCTGAATACAGTCCTTGCTTGTTGAGGGTAATATTTCTTATATCCCCACAGATATCAAAATCCATGGGTGCTCAAATCCTTTTAAAAAATAGTGTAGTATTCACATAGAATCTATACCCATCCTTCAATATGTTCTAAGTCATCTCCAGATGACTTGTGATATCTAATAGGATATAAATTCTATGTGAATGAGCATTGTTCTGTATTGTTTAAGGAATCATGATAAGAAGGAGTCTGTTCAGTACAGATGCAAATAACATAGACCTGACTATGTGGCACCTGTCAGCTGCAGTGACACATTTTTCCCCGAGGACTTTGTGCCTATGTCTATGGAACCTGTAGATGGTCAGGGCTCATATTGTTTCTAGTGCTAACAGTGGCCTATGTAATATGGAGCTGGAAGTGTTTCCTGTCTTTTTCCAGAGAAAGCTTGCTAAACAACCCCAACCCCTTCCCTAGGAACAGGTTTAAGCACCTTAATAAGTTTGACATTTGCAATCTGTTAAGTTGGCCCAACCTCTGTTCTCTGGACATCCTACCCCTGTCCATGTTATTCAGGTACACAGAAGGGCTGATCACTTCCTGTGTTTCCATCTCTCTCTCTCTCTCTCTCTCTCTCTCTCTCTCTCTCTTGCATGCGCGCGCCTTCATACTCAGGCCTTGCTGAACCCTCCTCTCAGAATATCCTCTCTCATGACCCTGAGCCCACTACACTTTGTCCCATCCCTCTCTCCTCCTTGCTGGGTCCCTGTCAAACTTGCCTGATGAGAAAAATGTGGATCTTGCCTCTCTAGGAAGAAGCTCTATGTTTTGTTCATTCCTGTTCAATTAGAGGCATACAGTACACACAACCTCTGAAGAATGAATAATGAGCTCCTGGATGATTTTAGATTTTTGCTTAATGAAGGTGAAACTGTGCCCACACCCAATAGAGTTCTTTTCACTTTTATTGTCTCCCAGCTTGGGCATTAGGCTGTGTCTCATTGCCCCTGTGATGATAGCTGGTGCTCTTGCTGATGAGATGGCTCAGCCTTGCTGAGTTGTCCTTGGGCATTTGCTGGCACAGGTTCCTCATCAGCTTTCCTGTTCTTGTGTAGAGAAATGAACTTGACCTTTCTTCCTGTGGCACAGAAAGCCTGCTGATTGCCAAGTACTCCTGATGGTGCCAAGATGAGAAGAAAAAAAGTATAAGGTCAGGAATAATAGGACCCATTTCAATGAAAAGTTTTTTTTTCCTCTTAAGTAAGCATTTTCTAGAGAGGAAATACCAGGCCAGAGAAGAGGGACAGTGGCTCTATTTCCTCCTTCCTCATTGTCTTACCTCTGTGGATTCTGCATTGATCCTCCTGCCCTGTGTCCGGGCAGTGTCAGAAGGTGTTAGTCCTCTCAGTGAGTGGAGCCCCAGGCTGGGGACCAGACATATGCTTTGGATGCAAGGATGTGCAGGCCATGAGCTGAATTCTGTGTCTAAAATCAGAGTGTGTTTATTTCAAAGTTGGAAAGAGCTTTCCATCCACTCCCCAATGTCACCAAGGGTTATGACCATGTGGGCAGAGGGCCTGAGCACTGAGTGTGCCTCAGAGGAGGGGACCTAAGCTGGACCAATAATTTTGGGGCCAGGAATAAGTAAAGGTTCAGACATGCATGTGGGGCAAGGTGCTATTAGGGTTACATCTACAGGGACTGGGCTGGGGAAGCAACCTGCAGGATGTCAGTTATAGGTCTTCCTGCCCCTCCTTCACCCTTTGTGTACTTGTTACTTTGAACTTGGGCATTATGTTTTGATCTTTGCCCCTCCAGAACTCAGCAGCTCCACCACATAAATTTACATACAGTGTTCATCTCCTAAGTGTTCTTGCATACAATGGGTGTCCCATACACACTTGAGGACGCTGAGGATGCTCAGGCCCTCTGCCCACATGGTCATAACCCTTGGTGACAGCCTGATCTCAGGTCCCCTTCTATGCCTGCACTCTTGAGACCAAACATGGACAGAAGAAACCCTGGCTGTCATGCTACCATCTGGGAGCCCAGCTCCAGTGAACACATGCAGTCCTATTCTGTCCCCAGTCCTCTCCTGGACCTTACCCTCCTGTTTTTCCTCCCAGCTCCTGGGCCTGGTCTCCTCTTCAGTCTCATCTGGGGATCTTGCTTCACTGGGAAGACAGAGGGTCCTATCCTGCTCTGGCCCTGTGGATAGACCCCTCTGCTGGAATCAAAGGACCACTTGTGGTGTGATTCTGGAGGATGTGCAGGGCAGTTCTTCTTGTTCCTGTCATTGAGCAGTGAAATAATTGACCTCTTCAAATCAAACCAACAGATGCTGTAAACACTTAAAGGGCAAGCTCTGAGATCTGGGACCCTTTGTATCACTTCTTAGGAGGAGGTGCCAGGGTGTTCTCAGCCATCCCTGTTCCCAAACACCAGTGGGTCTGTAACTGTAGGGCCTTTCCCTAATGTGTGAGCTTTGCAGCACAGTGTGTGTGTGTGATTAGAGCCAACCATGGTTGGTTGTTTGCAAGGTAAAAGGCTAGACCTCAAGAGAAGCATATAGGAGAGCACTGGGCATGTGAAGAAGCGTGGCCACAGGGAAGGGGCTGTTCCAGTGGGTTCTGCTGCAGATGAGCAGAATCCGGTCGAGCTCAATCAATACACTGTAATTACCACTTAGCCAGCAACAGTCTGTTGCATCCAGAGATGAAACCTTGCTAAGATGTAATTTTTATAGCACTCATTTTTAATTAAGCAAAGGTGATATGCTGAATAACTATTGAATGTCAAGCAAAAAGCCTGTCTGATATTGCTTTTGAGAATTTCCACTCAGAAAAAAAGTGGGAGTTTTCACAATAGAAAGTTGTGATGGCACATAGAGACTGTTGATATTTCAGATACAGTTAAAATTTAACTCATTCCTTTCCCTGCACCCAGCAGTACCTCATGTTATATAATTAGAGATATAGCAATCACAAATGACATTTTAACTTGTAAAATTGTGTGATGTTACTTACCATTTGGAAATACAGGAATAAGAACCTGGTCCCATTTCACCAGACATGAATTTCTAGTACAGTAGTTGTTCTCTTAAGAGTTGGTATCATGGGATGACAGTTCCTCCTGTCATCCCATCACTGGTCGCTACTAGCCAGTGGCCTGAATGTCTTATGTTGCTGTATTGGTCAGGATGTCTGCAGTTTACATTTAAAAACTGGTTTGTTGTGTCACAAGAGGTGACTAATGGTGCATACCTCTCTTTGTATCCTCTTCAGTGGGTTTCTCACATGTTCTTATTACTAACCCCTTCTCAACGTATGTTTTGCAAATATTTAGTCCCTTTCTGTTCTTGCCTCTTCACTCTAGTCATTGTATTCTTTACTATGTAGAAGCTTGTTAATTTGATGGAAGCACATTTGACTATTTGTTTTCTTTTCTGTGCTTTTGAGACCATTCAAATATACTGAAGCATTTCATATGCTTTCTTCTATTAGCTCATAGTTTCAGGACTTAGGTTTATATCTTGAACCATTTTAGGTTGATTTTTGTGTGTGTTGAGAGACAGGTCTAGCTTCATTCTTTTGCATATGGGTGTCCACTTTTCTCAATGGTATTTTATTGTGAAAACTATTTATTTTTCAATATGTATTCTTAGGACCTTGTTAAAGGTCACTTGGCTGTAGATATGTGGGTTTACTTCTATGTTCTCAATAATTGACTTTTTTACTAAATATTTTAAAAAATTAATTAATTTTGCTGTGGCCTGGGAGTACAGTGGAGGATGGCCCAAGTGCTTGGGCCCTGCACCCCATGGGAGACCAGGAGAAGCACCTGGCTCCTGCCATCGGATAATCGCAGTGCACCGGCCATGGCAGCCATTGGAGGGTGAACCAACGGCAAAAGGAAGACCTTTCTCTCTGTCTCTCTCTCTCACTGTCCACTCTGCCTGTCAAAAAGAAAGAAAGAAAGAAAAAAGAAAAAAAATTAAATAATTTATTTGAAAGACAGTTTCAGCAGGGAGAGACAGAGGGAAGGGGAGAGAAAGGGATGGAGAGAGCAAGAGCTCTCTACTACTTACATAGCTAACACCACTTTAAATTTGAAGATATAATAAACACCTTTAACAGCCTGTCTTGCAAGAATTCAAGAGCCCAGAGGAGCAACAATAGGTCAGTTACATTCCCCAGCTGATTTAAGGAGCAAAGAGCTTCATTCAGGCTGTCCATGTGGGTATAGGGGTCCAAGCACTTGGGTAATCTTCTGTTACTTTTCTGGACACATTATCAGGGATCTGGATTGGAAGTGGAGCAGCTGGAATTTGAACTGGTGCCCATATGGAATTCTGTTGCTTCAGACAGTGGTTTAACCCTCTACACCACAGCATCAACCCCCAGGATAGACTTTGGTGTTTGTGTAGACTGCAGATAAATCACAACCAGGAGGGCAAGAAGGTGTAGATCAGGGACAGGATACAGAATTCCCTCAGGATGAAAAATAAGAAGAGAGTGAAATAGAAATATCTGATAATGGAGATCAGAATGATTCATCTCAATGGGATGAATCAGGAGATGTTTGTATGTCTCTAGATGATTAACTGACTTGCCATACTCCTCAAGGATGCTGTGTTTGGACAAAATGTGAATGAACAATTTGGATTGTTGAACTTGAAGACTTGTAAAATATGCTACATGTTGGATGAGGTAGCTATATTCCTGTATAAACTGTAGGATCAAAGCCTTATGGGAAAAAAAGCACTTTAAAAAAATATTTGCACAGGACTGTATAGCAAATAACCATATCGTTGGATTACATGGAGTCCCCACATATTCAGTCAGTTATCAAAGTAAAATACTTTTTATTTATAGGATATGCAGTAACTGGGTCCTTTAAAATATTTTACCTGTCTTTCCAGAGCTTACATTTATGTGCCACTTCAACATGAATGCAGAAAACCCATTTAGGAAGTACAGTGACTGTGACCATCAATCTAACCATCAAACCACTCAGGTTAGTTTGTACTAGTAGAATTTTGTTTCTATTTTGATTAATTTTATTTTTTGATACAGATTTTCAGTGAGGGGCTGTTTCTTTCTAATTTACTCTAGTAATAGACCCTCTCATAAGTTAAGATCATGTACTATTAGGATTCTCAGACAGTTACTTCCCTGTGGTCCTCTCTTTGTCATAGTTCTTTGTCCTCATTTTCCTCATTTATTAGATGTCATGCTAAATTTAGCACCTTGACAATGAAGAGTTTATGAAACATTACAGGAAGGGGAAATTGGACAGTAACATGTAGCTTTCAAATTTGGGGAAAAAAGAAAACCTTAGCTGGTTTTAGTAGAACTATCCTGATGGAAAAGTGTGTCAAATGAGTTAATTTAAAAAAAAATAGTTAGAACACTGATACTTGTTAGGTGTATAATACATCTCAGTTGTTTCATGGACATGAACCAAGAGGAAATGTAAAAGGGGAATGGAAATGAGGGTGAAAACAGAAAATGAAAGGATCAGTTGAAAAAATATATAAAAAGCCTGAAGATGACTGGAATAGTATAATATGGGGAAAGGTGTGAAGAAAAATAGGTTTTCAAATGACTTAAAATATAAAACTTAAATAAGATTTATTTATATTTTTAAAGTTTTCCTGACTACAGGATGGGGGATTTAGATTCATTTTTCTGAATAATGGTCCCCAAAGCTAATTTTTTTGAGTGCCACATTTTCCATTATGCAACTTGGATTATTTAATCCCTTACAAGGTGGGTGCTGTTGTCTCTATTTTATAGAAGAATGGCTTAGAGAAATTCAGAAACTTGCCTAGTTTAAAGCAGCTACGACAGAGCTGGGGTTTGACCAGATCTGATTCTGAAGCCCGTGCTCTTTCTAGGAGGCTGTATTGCTGCCTCATTGAACAATTGTTCATAGAATTTTAGCTCTTTAAACGAGTCTCTCTATGGAGATTTGTATTTCCCCTATATAACAGCTATGTAAGTAGTTCTATGTCATCTTCCCCCTACCATCCAATACCCTTACAACTAGGACCAGCACCCATATGGGATGCTGGCATCACAGGTGGTGGCTTAACCCACCCACAACAGCAGCCCCAGGATGGGGGACTTTCTGTAAGGTGGATGACACCTTAAGAAGGCTGTTCCTCATGAGGAATCTTAAGAAGGCACTGTATTTTTCTGAAATTAGCATTCAGGTATTGGAAAAAATTATAATACTTGTGCAACATTTCAACACCTACATCTAGGCTGAATTGCCCACACTAGGCCACTGGCCTTTAATTTCCTTATCAGTTTTTTTTTTCTTTAAGAAGGCACCATCTGGGACCCACGCTGTGGCACAGCAGATTAAAGGCCTTGCCTGAAGCACCTGCATCTGCTATGGGTGCAGGTTCTAGTCCCTGCTGCTTCTCTTTTGCTTCAGCTCTCTGCTATGGCCTGGGATAACAGTGGAAGATGGCCCAATTCCTTGTGCCCCTGCACCCACGTGGGAGATCCAGAAGAAGCTCCTGGCTTTGGATCGACACAGGTCCAGCCGTTGTGGCCATCTGGGGAGTAAACCAGCAGATGGAAGACCTCTCTCTGTCTCTACCTCTCTCTGTAACTCTCTTTCAAATAAATAAAATAAATCTTTAGAAAAAAAGAAGGCACTATCTTAGAAACAGAGAGTGAGTCATTCCCATATCATAAATCTATTGGGCCTTGATCTTAGACTTCCTGGCTTCCAAAACAATGAGAAATCAATTCCTGTTCTTTTTCAGTTACCCAGGTCATGGTCTTGTTATGGTAACCCCAAAGGACTGAAATATCCTGGAATGTCTTTTCTTCCTCCTTATGATTTGAAGCAGTTTTGGAGGTTATAGATTTCACAATTTGCTCTTACTTTGCCTTCCACACTGGACTACATCAACCCACTACCTTGCAGCTTTCCAGGGTTTCTGAGGAGCAATCTGATGGTGAACTTCAGGGTAAATGATGAAAGAAACCTCCCTCTCAGCTCTATGAATATGAACCATGCACCTGATGGTGACTTGGCAAGCATAATATTTTGTTCTATTGTCATGATGCCAGTGAAGTGGTACCAACGTGTTGAGATGTATCATGTTGAATATTCTGAGTGTAGACTAGAGGAGTTCTACCAAAGCCAAGAGTTATTTACAAATTTTAAAACTAGAAATGAAAAGTCCATTGAAACAGCCTTCAGCTGTTAATTTATCAAAACCTAAATATCAATTACTATCACCAACATAAGCAAAAATTTTTGGGGCCCTTTCACTTTAACCAAGTAGAAAGTTTCTTGAGAAAACCACCAAGGTGTATCATCACTCATGATTGGTTTATAGCTTGCTCTGACATCAGATGAGCCATTGTTATGTCATTCCAATTGCCTTAACAGTTCCCTGGCTTGGCCTAGGTTCTTGTTCAGTTGGCCCAGGAAGCTCTGTGGAGACTGCCTGAAGGACTTGGATGACATTTACTGGTTTTCCCTTGTCTTGTCCTTTGTGTTGTTGTTTTGTCTGTGTGTTGTTTTGTCTGGTCTATTTGTTCTTTTTACCCTAGTGGTTCTTTTCCTTTTTTTTTCCATTTTGTTTTGTTCTTTTTTCTATTTTTTCAATTTCTCTCCCCCTCCCATTTTTACTTTGTATTCTTGTGTCTTTGTTTTCTTTAAATATTTATTTATTTATTTATTTATTTTTGTTATCACAAGCTAAATGTATTTTATGCTGTGTTCATTTTATCATTCTTGTGTTTCTCCCATTTTCTGATTGTTTTCTCATTTTTAATCTTTTGATTTAGTTAGGAACATTATAAGACTTATTGATTAGAATTGTTACCATAGTTACCATAGTTGGTGTTGCTTTACTTTATCATTTTTAGTATTCTGTGTGTTTTATAACTTTTAATTCTTAATTTTGATACAGTTTTAGTGATTAGTATACTATAGTTCATATAGTTAGCATTATCTGTTAGCATATTCAGTTTGTTCATTTTTGTTTCAATTTTGCTTGTTTGATTTTAATTTGTTTCACAGTTTTTATTGTTAATTTAGGTGATTAGTAAGTGTTCCAAGTGTCAGATTGCAGGGGTGGGGGGTGGGGGTGAGTATCCCCACAATGGAAGGTCTCACAGCCTTCAACAGTGAGGAGGAGGTCCTGGATGGGTACCAGGTTCTCAGGTTCATTGGCCAGGGCAGTTTTGGGCAGGTGAAACTGGCCTATCATTGAGAAAGCAGGACCCAGGTGGCTGTGAAGATCGTTGAGAATGGTGACCAGTGCTCCTGCAGCTTCCAGCAGTTGTGTGCAGAAGCAGAAATAATGAAGGGGCTGCATCACCCTCACGTTATAAAACTGTTGCAGCTAAGGCACACAACAGAGAGAACCTATATTTTTATGGAGTATGCAATCAGGGGGACCTTAGATGTTTTATGATAGAACGAGGCTACCTACAAGATGAAGAGATAAGTCAGCTATTTAACCAAACTTTATTAGCTGTGCATTACTGCCATACGCAGCACATCGTGCACAGAGATTTAAAGTTAGAAAACCTCCTTCTAGATGCCAATCTAAATATTAAGTTGACCGATTTTGGGCTCAGCTGCAAATTGGCTGATGGAGAATGCTGGAAGTATTTGTGTGGGACCTTTGAATACTGTGCCCCAGAGGAATTCTTAGATGAGGAGTTCAGTGGGTACAAGGCTGATGTCTGGAGTCTGGGTGTGGTCCTGTACACCATGGTGACAGGGTCACTACCTTTTTTTTTTATATATATACAATTCATTACAAATAGAAAATCAATAACACACTGAATGTATGTCAACTTGATTTGAAGTCTTCAGTATGAATAAATTCAACACAGTCCTTTAGATACAACTTCTTTTGGGTTGACAGCAACACTTTTTGTTATATTGTATGTCTTGTAAATTCCAATAAGTCTATCCAAAATCTCAAACATGTTGTTTTGAAGAGAAATTATTATGAACTGGGCATTTTTTGTTTGTTCATATATATAAAATGCAACAATGGACACATTTTTAAAATCAAGGGCTGCATAAATTTCATCCATGAAGTAAAGGGGAATGGGTTTGTAATGATGAAGAGCAAATACTAAAGCCAAAGAACTAAGTGTTTTCTCTCCTCCAGAAAGGTTGAAGATCTTCTTCCAACTTTTCTTAGGTGGTCGAACACTGAACATGATTCCTTCAGAGAAAGGATCCAAGCTGTCTACAAGCTCCAGTTCAGCGTCCCCTCCCAAGGTAAGCATCTGATAATTTTCTTTTAATTTATTTGTTATTATATAAAAGCCTGCCATAAATTCATTTAGCCTCTGTTTCCGCAGATCTTCATATGCTTGTCCAAAATTATCTCTTTTGTAAGTAATTTTGTCCAATTCTGCTACCTGTTGCAAATATAATTCTTCCTTCTTTTTATATTCTGCAATGTCACCAAGGTTTGGTTTCATTTCATGACACTGGGCTTCCAAAAGTGCATCTGATTTGTTATGGAATCTGGATTCTTGATTGCTTCAAGGTCTTTGGGGCTCAAAACTGAAACCTCTTCAACAGGATTATCTTCTATGGGATGCAGTGATATTTTTGAAATCTCTTTTTGCCAATATTTTATTTTAGAATTATGTTCAGCAATGTGGCCATCTATTTGCTCAAGTTTCAACTTAATACTAAGTGCATCTTTTTGAAGAGCATGTTCATTTTCTTGAATAACTTTCAGTTCTTGAAGTAGATTACGATGTTTTTTCTGGATCTCAGGTAATGACTCCTCTGCAGTATTTGTATTTTTGATGACCTCTGTTGCTTTATCTTCAAGACTTTTTAGCTCTGCTGTTAGGTCTTCTACTTCTTTCTCAGTATCTTTTATTTCTTTCTCTGTACAAATGACTGATTCTTGTGCTTTTTTAAGATTTCTGTCAGCCATCTTGATTGCTACCTGGGCTTTTGTAATAGCAGAAGCACATTCATCTAACTGCTTATTTATTTTATCAAGTTTGTCTTGTTGGGCCTTGAGTATATGGTTATTGATTTCTACAATGATACTGTGTAATCATTTAACCTCAGCTTCTACAGTACCAGCTTTCTCAGCCACATCATCATATTCTCTTTTAAACACACTAACATTTTCTTCAAGCAATTTCTGCCTTTTTTTTTAATCAGGGGCTGTAGCAAGTACATTAGCTTCAAGTTCCTTAACTTGGACATTTAGATATTCTTCTTGCCCTGATAATCACTGGATGCTTGCAGTGAACTTTTCTAGTGTGTTTCTCATTTCTTGTTCACTATGCCATAACTTAACTACTGCTTCTTCAAGCTGTACTTTCTTTTTGTTCTTGGATTTGCATTGCTCTTTTAGAGTCTCTCTGCAACTGTGATTCCATTTTATTTACCTCTTCTTCAGAGATTTCAATGACAACCAATGAACCCATTCTTCCTTTCATTACTCTGCTTCCACCACCAGTCATAGTACCTGACTGTTCTATGATTTGTCCTTGTAAAGTTACCACTCTCCATCTTCTATCTTTCTGGTATGCTACTCTTGTAGCTTGATCCAAGTTGTCAGTTACCAAGGTATCCTGTAAAGCAAACTAAAAAGCTTGGAGAATTTCCTCATCTTTTACTTTGACTAAATCAAATAATCGAGGAGTATTTTCAGGAGTTTGAATTTTATTCTTTTTTTTTCCCACACGTCACTACCTTTTGATGGGGAGGATTTTGTGCAGCTGAAGGTAACCATCCTGTCTGAATACTACAGAATCCTCTACTACATAAACCCAGAGCTTTGTAACCTGTTGGACAGGTTACTGACCTATGACCCTGAGGCAAGGCCCATAGTGGCAGAAATCATAGGCCACCAGTGGCTCAGTGTAGGACATGAAGCACCTGAAACAAATGAAGAGTTTCTGTTTCTTCCCCAGGAACAGGAAATATGAGAATTCCCATAGGGCCTATGCTCTCCACTGTGGCTTAATGAATGGGATGACTCCTTGTCCTCTGTGCCACACTGGGTGATATCCCAACAGCAGGGATACAGCATGCAAAAAATACATGGACATAGTGAAATGGAGCCTCTAGTGTCTCCTCAGGGTCCTGAAGCTCTAAGTTCCCTTGAGGACCTGGGATTCCAGCTGGACCATAAAGCAGGCTCCCTGCCACCCAAGCTCCAACCCAGTCCCCTGTACTTCAGAAGGACCACAACAAAGTGAAGCCCATGCCTCAGGCCATCCCCAGTGCTCAGAGCTGCCCCATTCTCCAGTGCCTCCTGGGACACTCAGACTGCAATAGCAGAGCCCGTGAGTGTGCCGCTTTCAGCTCCCAACCACTGATGCTTGAAGAAGACCAATCAGGACAGAATCCTTGCCATGGGACTCCCAATATGAGTAGCAGTGAGTCCTGCAGGACAGATAGTTCCCAACTGGTCATGTTGACAAGGATCCCTGCTGCCTGTGCAGTCCTCAGCCACGATCCTCTGACCTCCCTCTCCACCACACTGAGCACCAACAGCAGTGAGGATGATTTAGAAGTCAGGAGCTGCTCCCAGGGAGCACCAGAGAGACAGAGCATCCCAGGAAACAGCAGCAGGAGGAGGAGGCAGGGACCTAAGATACTGAGGCTAAAAAGAGCAAGGGTGGCCCAGGGATTGGCAGGAGGATTGTAAAATTCTTCACCTGGATGTGTTGTATACTGCAGCCCCAGAGGAAAGCCCTTGAGTCCAGAGTACAAAGTGGCATCTCAGTAGCCTCTTGGGAAATGCCCAAGAGGTGGGGCCCTTATATGAGAAGTGAAACAATTAAGAGGTAGTCATGGAATCCTGTCTGGGAGAGGGAAGGTGAGGAGGCAGTAAGAGAAATTACAGGCAGAGAGGGAATATACTGTCCCATTTTTCAAATGGGACAATAAGGTAAGGTAACATTTTTTCATGGTTTGGGGTCATGACCATTTCCCAAGAGAGAAGATACAGATACATGGTGTTCAAGTCTGTTTAGAAAATGAATCCATTAATATAACTCTCTAATTAAACTTCCTGTACCCAGGCCTTATTAGACCCCTTCCTTAGTTCCCCTCCTGACTAGCAGGAGTATCATTTTCTCAAGAAAACCTACTTTTGCTTTTGCTCCCCCACCCTCATTATCTGTGTTGTGATTATTTATTGCTGTGAGACAAAGAATGGACTTCAAATTCCTGCAGCATCGTTGGTGCCATGACTTGGATTGCCTCAGATCCATTGGAAAGGTGAGTAAGGCAGACTGTTTCTCTGGTTTTTGGAAAACACCTGATCTTCTACATAGTCATTTTTCTTTTAAAAACCTCAGGTCTTTGAGCCAATTAAAAGCAATTGGTGTGGGATACTGGTTTTAAGATACAGGGCCTAAGTTGGATGACACTTTTTGTCCTCCTTCCACTTTATTCTTTCTTTGATTATTGCCTGCATTATGTGCTCAGGTGGCTCTCTGCCCTGGGAACTCTTATTCTGAGTTTCATTCTCCAAGCCCACATTCCCAGTTCCCTGGATGAGAATCTCCTGTGACAACTTAAAGCTCCTAGATCTGAACTGAGGAGCCTGCATTGCAGACCTAGGTGGCGTCTCCCATTGAGCTGTATTCTTGTGTGCCCCAAAGAACTCAGGACCCATATGTATGGGAAGAAGTCACCTGTGCCAGTTAACTAATGCCGATGCTTTCCATTTTCCTGCCCAGGTTTTTCTTTGCCAAAGAGCTCGTTGGAAGTAATCCCAGTAATCCCAGAGCCATGCTCTTAAAGATGACCTCCTGGGAAAATTTCTATCCTCATACCACACCGCTGTTCCCCCTCTGCACATTCAACAGTCTGGGCAGCAAGGATCACTTGCCCTCCCTCCAAACTTTGGCCATGAGAGTATTAGTTGAGACCCCCTTTGTGGAACCTCATTTCCAAGTTCAGCCATATGTCATGGTTCAAAACTGGGGATGTAAGGCAACTGGTTTCACTCACACTAGGCATAGGTACAAAGACCTGTATAGTGCAGGTGCCTAGTCCTGTCTCCACCTCCTGGAGTGCATTGTTAGAGCCTGACTGGGGGAAGACAGCATAGGTATGCTTGCTTATTCCTACTAGCCATTTCCTCCCATTTCATGGACCTCAGCATGCAGGATGCCAGAGAGCATTAAATGAGTACAAATCTTATCCAACATAAAGAAACCTGATCGGGAGGAGTGTGTTTAGGTACACACACCTGGTCCTATGGGCTGCTGCTGCCCTCATCCTGGACCTCATGGTGTACAGGAGGCTGCAGAGCAGGAAATGGGGTAGCATGAGAGAGAAATGCTGAAGCAAGCTTCTCTCTTTATCTTCTCAGCACAGATGGGAAACAAATCATTTATAACTGGCTGTCCTTTGGGTTGTGTTCTTAAACACTGAAATTCCTTTGACTGCCAGAATTAAAAAAAAAGAGAAGGTTGTACTTTCTCTGCACCATGGCTTGGCTTATTTTCAAACTACAGGATGAAGAGAAATGGCTTCCTGAGGAACCTAGATATTTTGCCTAATGTCTATCTCCACTTTCTTTCACAATATGGTGCTAGATCACATCTTTCCTCCATAGAATAATTTAAAAATCCATTATCAGGTTGTGGAGCCAAAGTTCTGTTGTGCTTGTAATAGGGACCACTCCACTCTAGTGCCTGGTTTCAAATTTGTGTTTTGTTAACTTACTCCTCTTCCTAGTGTGAGATGGGTGGAGAAAGACTCCTCTCTCAGCTCAGCATTCCTCTGCAGGAAGGCATCTCCCTTTCAGTGACTTTCAGTGACTCCCTTCCCCCTCTATGACATTTGGCTATATAACAGTCTCATGTAACTGGACGTCAGCTTTAAAGTGATTTCTCCCTTTTGGAGCTTAAATATCACTGCCTTCAGAAGGAAACCTGTTGAAGTGAAATGGACACTATGAGAAACGGTGACTTGATCAGCATAGCCCTGACTGTTAATGAACAACTTAATACATTATCCCTCTTAGTAGTTTTTTTTTGTCTGCTCTACTTAATATGACTGGTTTAATCCTGTAATTAATACACAGTTATTCTTAAGTGTTGAAATTTAACTGAAATGTGATCCCTGTTAAACATAAGAGTGGGAATAAGAGAGGGAAGAGATGTACAATTTGGGACATGCTCAAGCTGACTTGCCCCAAATGGTAGAGTTAAAAACATACCAGGGGACTCCAATTTAATCCCATCAAGGTGGCATGTACCAATGCCATCTCACTAGTCCAAGTGATCAATTTCAGTTCACAATTGATCATAATGAAAGGACTAAGAGTCAAAGGGAGCACATAAACAAGTCTAGTACCTGCTAATACTAACCGATAGAATAAATAAAGGGGAGAGTGATCCAACATGGGAAGTGAGATACTCAGCAGACTCATAGAATGGCAGATGTCCTAAACAGCACTCTGGCCTCAGAATCAGCCCTAAAGGCATTCGGAGCTGGCTGAAAAGCCCATGAGAGTATTTCAGGCATGGAAAGCCAAGACACTCTGGCAAAAACAAACAAACAAACAAACAAACAAAAAAAAAAAAAACAAAACAAACCTAAATGAAAGATCTCTGTGAGTGAGATCCCAGTGGAAAGAACAGGTCTTCAAGGAAGGAGATACCTTTCTCTGAAGGGAGGAGAGAACCTCCACTTTGACTATGACCTTGTCTAAACAAGATAAGAGTCGGAGAACTCAAGGGGCTTCCATAGCCTTGGAAACTCATGACTGGAGCATGGGGAGATTACTGAGGCCATAAACAAGAGTGTCAATTTGTAAAGTCAACAACAGGAGTCACTGTGCACTTACTCCTCATGTAGGATCTCTGTCCTTAGCATGCTGTACATTGAGACTTAATGCTATAACGAGTACTCAAACAGTATATTTCACTTTGTGTTTCTATGGGGGTGCAAACTGTTGAAATCTTTACTTAATGTATACTAAACTGATCTTCTGTAAAAAAAAAAAAAGAAGAAGAAGAAGAAATTATCAATTCCCAACTTGACTCTCACTGGTATTAAACATGACAATAGGTCTGATCGGATTTCATCATCATTTAAAAACATCTGTTATTTTTCACTTTATGTTTCTGTGTGGGAGCAAACTGTTGAAATCTTTACTTAATGTATGCTAAACTGATCTTCTGTAGATAAAGAGAATTGAAAATGAATCTTGATGTGAATGGAAGGGGAGAAGGAGTGGGAGAGGGGAGGGTTGCGGGTGGGAGGGACATTATGGGTGGGAAGCCATTGTAATCCATAAGCTGTATTTTGGAAATTTATATTCATTAAATAAAAGTTGAAAAAAACAATTTATTGACTTTTCAATGATCCACTAATGTAATAGTGAAAATTCCAAAGGTAGATTATGTTCTTTAGTAAAACTAAATACATAAATAATGTCATAACACCCCAAAAAAAAGTTTCCAAACTTGTTTTCTAAGTTGGTTAAATTGGTTTGGATAACATAACAGGATGTGATTAGAGTCAGATTTTAATAACCTTTAGGGTGTATTTTACAGAGAAAGAAACATTAGTTTCAACCCATGAAACAAAAATGTGGTGTTTCCATGTATCAATGCTTGGCCTTGGTACTCCCTGAGATTGAATGAGAAATGGCCACTTGGTGGATTTCTTGTTTATGTCATTGTTTTCCTGCTTAACATTGTTTAATTTAAATAATAGGAGATGATTCCCTGTATCCAAGTTTTATGCAGGTAGACCAAAGTGAGCCACAACAGAGTGGTTCAAAAGTGATTTATTTAATGTGCTAATTCTTCTAAGGTTTTTGTATCCCTTTTTGTGACCAACAAAGAAAAGAGCTTTTTAAATTGATTTATATGTTATTTAGGTTATACAAGTTTCATATGTTTCCTATATACAGCTTTCAGGACACAATGGGACTTCCTCTCCCTCCCACTCACATTCCAACTCCCCCATCTTGGATTCCCATTCTTAAGTTTGACAGTGAACTCTTGTCAGTATACTTAGTGATCATACAGTTAACCAGCATCAAAGCTTACAGAACTATATGCTTATGTTCTACTTGAATCTATAAAGAAAAGAGAAAGGGATAAAGGAGACTAAGCTCTGGGTGCAGGGCCCAAGCACTTGGGCCATCTTCTACTGCATTCCCAGACCATACAGAGAGCTGGATTGGAAGTGGAGCAGCTTGGACTCAATCTGACACCCATATGAGATGCAGGCACTACATGTGGTGGCTTTACCTGCTACAGCACAGAGCCAGCCCCATGCTTCACTTTTTGATGAACCACATCTCAAGCTTTTGTTCTCTTACATACATTAGGAGCACATCCCAGGTCTATTACACTAAAGGATAGGGAGTTGCACAATGACAAACCATGATAGGGCTTGGCACTCAGGTGCAGCTGTTGAAGCTGCTGCTTGTCAATCCAGCACCCCATATCAGAGTGTCGGGTGATTCCCAGCTGCCCGGCTTCATATGCATCTCCTTGTTAATGTATACTCTGGGAGTCTTTAGGTGATGGCCAAAGTGCTTGCTCAATTGCTACCCATATGGGAGATCTGGATGGTGTTCTGGGCACCTGGCTTTAACTTGGCCCAGCCCTGGCCATTGTAGACATTTGGGGAGTGACCTGGTGGATGGAAGGTCTCTCTGTCTCTGCTACTGGTCAGCTGTCTCACTTTATCTTTCTGTCTTGCTGTCATTCTGCAATTCAAATTACCAGAAAGTGGGGATCAACAGCAGCCAACATTATGGCACAGCAAATTAAGGTACTGCCTGCAACCATGGCATTCAATATGAATGCAGCTTCGAGTCCCATTTTCTCCAGCTATGATTTAGCTCTTGCTAACATGCCCAATGAAGCAGCAGAAGATGACCCAAGTCCTTGTGCCTCTTGTTTTATAGGAGACCTGGTGAAGTTCCAGGCTCCTGGGTTTGACCTGGCCCAATTCCAGTCCCTGTGGCCATCTGTGAGTGAACCAGCAGATGGAATATTTCTCTCTTTATCTCTGTCTCTCTCTCCCCTCCCTCCTTCCCTCCCTCCCTCCCTCATTTCCTCCTTCTTTGTCTCTTTGTAAATCCACTTGAAATTAAATGAAACTTAAAAACTTTTATTTTGTTACTTTGGTGTGTTTGAGTGTGAGAGAGAAAGAGAGATCTTCCATCCTCTGGTTAATTCCCCAAATACCTGCAATATCTGGTGGTGAGCCATGCCTAAGCCAGTCACCTTAATGCTCAATCCTGGTTTCCCATGTCAGTGGCAGGAACCTCAGTATGTGAATTATCTCCTGCTACCTAGCATGGTGTGAATTAGCAGGAAGGTAGATGGGAAACAGAGCTGTGACAAATGCAGGCAGCCTGGGGGCTGTCATTTTTGTATAACTCTTTAAACTGATGCTTGAGATGTGATACCCCATGCAGGTGCTGGTTCCTGCCCTGGCTGCCCCACTTTCAACACAGCTCCCCACTATTGCACCTAGGTAGAATATGGTCCAAGCCCTTGGACTCCGAACCCATGTGGTAGACCCAGATGAAGCTCCTGGTTCCTGGTTTAGAATTGGCCCCGCTCCAAGCTGTTGTGGCCATTTGCAGAGTGAAACTATAGGTGAAACACCACCCCCCTCTGACTCTCTCCCTTTCTTCCTCTTTCCTTTCCTTCCTCCCTCCCCACCTCTTTCTCTCTGTTTCTCTCTTTCTTTTTTAAGATCTATTAATTTGAAAGGTAGAGTCACAGAGAGGGAAGGAGGGAGGGAGGGAGGGAGATGTGTTTTATCTGTTGGTTGACTCTCCAAATGGTTGCAACATCACAGCTGGGCCAAGAACAAGGAGCTTTTTCCATTAGTTGTAGGGGCCCAAGCCCTTGAGCTATCCTCTGCTGCATTTCCAGGTACACTAGTAGGGAGATATGTTGGAAGCAGAGCAGTCAGGACTCAAACCAGTGCCCACTTGGGATACTGACACCACACTACAGATGGAGGCCTATCCCAGTATTCCACAGCATCAGACCCAAATAAATAAATAAATTCTTACCTAAGAAAAATTAGGCATTCTGGGATGGGATGTAGCCATCCCAAGTAGTGCTCTCATCAGTGTGCCAAGGACCCATCCCCTGGAAGCTACATTTCTATTATTCAGCCACTCATTTTGTGGTCTGTTTTTTAATAGACATAGAAAACCTATATAGCACCCAAGTATTCTTGAACAGGTGAATGGGGGCAGGAAGAAGCTGATAGAATCACACAGTTGAATACTTCTCAACAGCAGAACAGAGAGAGCTTTGGGGCCATGTGGTAATGTGGGAAATGAGAAGGTATTTTGCTGAATAAAGGAAATCTGTCTCATAAGATTGCCTGCTATACCACTGGTGCAGTGTTCTCAAATATGCAAACTTTTTAACATATTCAAGCAGGTGACTAGCAAGGAGACCCTGAGGTCACCAGGCCCTCCTGGTAGCTCCAACTCTACTGCCAACTCTTTCTTTCCAGGCAGTTTCTACAAAAATATCCTTCAGAACTGGCACCTGCCAAAAATACTGCAAACTCTTGTTGACCTATAGCTAATTATGATGTCATTAATTTTCAGTTACCATAGCTGACACTTCTACTTCCATCATGCACTTGATGCCTTTAATACTTCTGATATTTCCAAAAATGGGATAGGCAAGGAAATGGGTGGTACTCCAGTCCCCCCAAATTCTAACCACCTTTAATACCTTGAATATTCAGTTAACCTGACCCCAAAGCCTATTCCTTATGCCTCCATATTATATAAAGTGATGGACCTGAACCTCATTGAGTACAACTCTAACTTGAGTATGCCTACAGTGCTTCTTGAATGTATACTTCCACATTCTGTGCAAATAATTCTTCTGCTCTCTGCTCATTTTACCCCATCTTATTCTGTAAATTTTCCCTGCATTGGAGACAGGAACTAGTATGCAGGCACCCTATGACATTACCATGACAGAGAAAATGCCATCAGTGTTCTAAGCATTTGAAGAGTGCTGCATGTGTAAAGGGCCAGATGACACTGCTTTTCTGGGCTGACAGAGGTATTCTGTATTCCCACTGTGTTGTGGGTTCTAGGAGCCTGTGCATGTGCTAGAAGTCACATCTAAAGAGAATGTCATTGAAAGAATTACAGACAAATATCCCTGATGAACATAGATGCAAAAATCCTCAATAAAATTCTGGCCAATAGAATGCAACAACACATCAGAAAGATCATCCACCCAGACCAAGTGGGATTTATCCCTGGTATGCAGGGATGGTTCAATGTGCACAAAACAATCAACATGATACACCACATTAACAGACTGCAGAAGAAAAACCATATGATTATCTCAATAGATACAGAGAAAGCATTTGATAAAATACAACACCCTTTCATGATGAAAACTCTAAGCAAACTGGGTATAGAAGGAACATTCCTCAATACAATCAAAGCAATTTATGAAAAACCCACAGCCAGCATCCTATTGAATGGGGAAAAGTTGGAAGCATTTCCACTGAGATCTGGTACCAGACAGGGATGCCCACTCTCACCACTGCTATTCAATATAGTTCTGGAAGTTTTAGCCAGAGCTATTAGGCAAGAATAAGAAATTAAAGGGATATGACTTGGGAAGGGGAATATCAATTTCTCTAGTTGTGAATTTGCTGATTATAATATAGGGGCCCATGTTGTGGCTTAGTAGGAAACACCCCTGTCTATGATGCTGGCATCCCATATGAATACTGGTTCAAGTCCTCCCTGTTCTGCTTCCAATCTGCATCCCTGGTTATGAACCTGGGAAAGTGGCTGATGATGGGGCAAAAGCTTGAATATATGGCACCCATGTGGGAGAACCAGATGGAGTTCCTGGCCCATGGCTTTGGTCTAGCCTGACCCCAGCTATTACAGCTATTTGAGGGAATGTACCAGCAGATGGATAATATTTCTTTTTTATTTATATTATTTACTTACATATTTTTATCTAGGAATATTTTATTTAAGGTAAACAAACTTCATGCATTTCATATATACAACTTTAGGAACATAGTGATTCTTCAAACCCTTCCCTCCCTCCCACCCACAGTACCACCCATCATTTTCCTCTCTGTCTTCTTCCCATTCTTATTTTTTGCTAAGACCTATTTTCAATTAACTTTATTCACATAATATTAACTCTAAGTGAAGAGTTCAACAAATAGTATGAAAAGAACAAAAACTGTTCCTCAACAGTTGAGACAAGGGCTTTTCAAACTCACCATATCTCAAAGTGTCAATTTCACTTCTATAGATTACCTTTAAAGCATTCTATTAGTTACCACAGATCAGGGAGAACATATTGTATTTGTCCTTTTGGGATTTGCTTATTTCACTAAGTATAATGTTTTTCAGTTCCATCCATTTTGTTGCATTTGACAGAATTTTCATTTCATTTCTTTTTTTTTTTAGTTCTGTGTTGTATTCCATGGTGTTCCTATACCATAATGTCTTTATCCAGTCTTGGATTGATAGGCATTTGTGTTGATTCTATATCTTAGCTATTGTGAATTGAGCAGCAGTAAACATGGTGGTACAGATACCTCTTTAATATGCTGATTTCATTTCCATTGGGTAAATTCCTGGGAGAGGGATGGCTGGGTCATATCATAGGTCTATATTCAGATTTCTGTAGTATCTCCATACTATCTTTGTCAGTGACTGGACCAGTTTACATTCCCACCAACAGTGGTTAAGGGTACCTTTTCTCCACATCCTCGCCAGCATTTGTCGCTTGTTGATTTCTGTATGAAACCCACCCTAAATGGGGTGAAATGGAACCTCATTGTGGTTTTGATTTGCATTTTCCTGATTGCTGATTTTATGTATCTGGTGGCCATTTAGATTTCCTCTTTTGAAAAAGTCTATTCACGTCCTTTGCCCATTTCTTAGCTGAGTTGTTTGTTTTGTTGTTGTTGAGTTTCTTGATCTCTTTATTCTGGATATTAATCTTTTATCAGTTGCATGGTTTATAAATATTTTCTCCCATTCTGTCAGTTGCCTGTTCACTTTACTGTTTGTTTTGCAGTTCAGGAGTGTCTCACTTTGATGTAATTCTATTTGTCAAATTTGGCTTTGATTGACTGTGCTTCTGGGGTCTTTTCCAAAAAGTCTTTGCCTAGGCCAATGTCTTGCAAGATATCCCAAATATTCTGTAATAATTTGATGGCATCATGTCTTAGATTTAGGTCAAAGATCAATTTTGAGTGGACTTTTGCATAAGATGTAAGGTAGGGGTCTTGTTTCGTACTTCTGAATGTGGAGTTTGCAGTTCTTACAGAACCATTTCTTGAGGATACTGTCATTGGTCCAGGGATTGATTTTAGTTACTTTGTCAAAGATAAGTTGGGGATAGATGCATGGATTGATTTCTGGAGTTTTGTAATCTGTTCCCTTGGTCAAGCTACCTGGTGTTCTTTGTCAGTACCAGGCTATTTTGATTATAACTGCCCTATAGCATATCTTGAAATCTAACATTGTGATGCTTCCAGCTTTGTTTTTGTTGTAGAAATTGTTTTAGCTATTTGGGGTCTCCTATGTTTACATGTGAATTTCATCATCATTTTTTCTAGATCTGAGCAGAATGTCCTAAATCTGACAGGAATGGCTTTTGGTAGTATAGACATTTTGATGATACTGATTCTTCCATTCCATGAACAACGATGATTTTTTTTCCATTTTTTAGGATCTTCTTCTATTCCTTTCTTTAATGTTTTATAATTTTCATCATAGAGATTTTTATATCCTTGGTTATATGTATTCCAAGGTATTTTTGTACTTATTTTGAAAAGAAGTGGTATTAGATTTTCATTCTCAGCCATGGTGTTTTCTGTGTATACAAAGTCTATTGATTTGTGTGCATTAATTGTATATTCTGACATGAAACCACTTTCATGAGTACCAATAGTCTCTTAGTGAAGTCTTTTGGATTCTCTCTATACAGAATCATCTTATCTGTAAACAGGGACAGTTTTATTTCTTCCTTCCCAATTTGCACCCCTTGGATTTCTTTTTCTTCCCTAATGGCTCTGTCTAAAACTTCCAGGAGTGTATTGATAGTAATGGTGAGATTGTGCATCTTTTTCTGGTTCTGGATCTTAGTGGAAATGCTTCCAACATTTTCACATTCAATAAAATGCTATCCACAGGCTTAAAATACATTACTTTGATTGTGTTGAGGAATGTTCCATATTTACCCAACTTGCTTAAGGTTTTCATCATGAAAGGATGCTGTATTTTATCAAATACTTTCTCTGTAGAAATTGAGGTAACCATATGGTTTTGGTCCTTCAATTTGCTAATGTGATATATCACATTTATTGACTTGTGAGTGATTAATCACCCCTGCATAATAGGAATTAATCCCTCTTGGTCTGGTTGAGCGATCTTTCTGATGTGTTGTTAGGTTCTATTGGCTATAATTTCATTGATTTTTGCATCAATGTTCATTAAGGAAATTGGTCTATAGTTCTCTTATTCTGTGTCTTTTTTTCTTGTTTTGGAATTAAGGTGATGCTAGCTTCATAGATGGAGTTTGGGAAGATCCCCTCCAATTCTGTTATTTTGAATAGATTAAGTGGATTTAGATCTTTAAATGTTTGGTTGACTTAGCAGTAAATCCATCTGACCTGAGCTTTTCTTTGTTGGGAGGGTCTTAATCACTGAATTTCCTTCTTGGTTATTAATCTGTTTAGGTTTTCTATGTTTTCATGACTCAATTTGGGTAGGTTGTATCTGTCCAAGAATCTATTCTTCAACAATTCCCCACCCCCCCCTTTTTTTTTGCCAAACAGCTCTTTGTAGTAATTCTTGAGGATTCTTTTTATTTCTGTGGTATATGTTGTTACATTTCCATTTTCATTTCTGGTTTTATTAGTTTGGGCTTCTTTTTTTTTTTGGTTAGTTGGGCCAGTAGCATTTCAACTTTGTTTATTTTTTTTTTTTTCGAAAAAGCATCTCTTCATTTTGTGAACTTTTGTTTTTTTTGTTTCAATTTTGTATTTATTTGATTTATTTTATATCTTTTCTCCTATGAATTTGGTGTTTGATTTGTTGTTTTTCAAGGTCCCTGAGATGCATCAGTAACTCATTTATTTGGTGCCTTTCAAATTTCTTGATGTAGGCAGCCATTGCTAATCACTTCCCTCTTAACACTGTCTTTGCTCTTTCCCATAAGTTGTGATAGGATGTAATATTGATTTCATTGGTTTCCGGAAGTTTTCTTGAGTTCTCCTTTGATTTTCCCTATGACCCACTGTTATGTAGTTCAGTCTTAATGTGTTTGCATATGTTCTAGTTATTCTTCAGTTGTTGATTTCCAGCTTCCTTCTATTGTGGTCTGAGAAAATGCAAGGTATGATTTTTTTTAATCTGCTGAGACTTGCTTTATGACCTAGCATGTGATCTATTCTAGAGAAAATTCCATCCACTTGGGCCATCCTCTATGATTTTTCCAGATCGTAGCAGAGAGCTGTATTGGAAGTGAAGCAGCCGGGACTTGAACTGGTGCCCAAATGGGATGCTGGTATTTCAGGTGGTGGCTTTACCTGCTACACTACTGAGCCAGCCCCACTGAATAAACTAAATATTTTAAAAAATAAAATTTATGATTTAGAATGTTGCATACTTGAAAATTGCTGTGAGGACATAAATGTTCTCATCATAGACAAGTATGTGAGGAGATGAATGTGCTAATTTAATCGATCTATCCATTTCAGAAAGTGCTGCTGGTTTGCTCCCAAATGGCCACAATGGTCAGGGTTGGATCAGGCCAAAGTCAGGAGACTGGAGTTTCCTCCATGTCACTCACATGGGAGGCTGGGTGCAGGAACTTGAGCCATCTTCTTCTGCCTTCCCAGGAGCATTAGTGGAGCATCCTTGTTAGGAACTGTGCCCATATGGGATACTGGCACTTTAGGCTATGGCTTAACTCACTGTGCCATAGCTCTGGCCTCTGAAGAGTGTTTATCACTCTTCTCTATTCTGTTGAGGAACAGTAGTTTTTCTACTTAATACTTGTTGAATTCTTCATTTAGTGAAGGTTTACCCTTGTGATTATAAAGTAATTTGAAGGCATGTTATTATAACAATTAAAAGCTAAATAAGAAAATAAAGGAGGAGAGAGGTGGGAGTGAAAGACAGAGATAGGAGGGAAGTATCATTATACTCATAAAACTGTATGTATGAGATACGTGAAATTTGTTCACCAGATACAAAACCTGCTGTGTATTTAAAATTGTTTTCATAAAGCAGTATATATGAAATTCATGAACTCTTTATAAGTTGTCATATTGTGGTTGGACATTTTTTCTGAAAGTGATTAATCTTTAAATGTGCTGGGAAATGCAAATGTGATAAATAAGCCATTTATGTGAGCTTTTAGTTTTAACTGACTGGAAGTCAGGCTGTGTTTACAGTTTACAGTAATAGTAAGCAGCAGAGGATAAAGTTTCCTCTAGTGACCTTGCTTTTGTCTCCTCATTATTTAGTGCATGTCTTTGATATCCTTTAGCCCATCAGTGCCTTATACAAAGGCCTCAGCTGAATGCCACATTTAACATGGAGCAGCTCTGTGGTAGTAGTAAGGTGTGGGGAGGTTGAAGTGACCCTTAGTCCTATGTTTAGATCTCAGCTACTTGCTGAGCTTGTGTCCTTGGGTTGTAACCTTCACCTGTGCTTTTCAGTGTTGTTTTGCTTTTTCATTGGGATGAGGAAGAGGGGAGAGAGGTCAAGTTGCTATTTCCCACCACACAGGTTCATGCAATGGGAGAACAAATAGAAGACCAGGATACATTCTGGAGTCAGAGGAGAGAATTGAGTGTCAGAGAAATTGACTGGACTGCCTGAGGTGTTGGTAAGTGTGACCCATCTGAAAGATGCAGGCTTTAAGCATATTGTTCATGTTTATGGTAGGTGATAGCATTCTCATATTAAGGAATCATATTAAGGATGAGAAGGCCCATCATAGATGAATTGTGAGTTAAACCAGATCTGCTAGATGCTAAGAGGCAAGTCAGGGAATGCACTCAATCATGCTTGATCTCAAAAGTGTGTCTCCAGAGCCTCTTCTCTGCTTCTTGTGAAATGTAGTTCCTCTGAAGAAGGGAGTCATCACAAGTTTCTGGAGTAGCCAAGCAACTGAAAATTTTAATATTTCTTTTATGGAATTCCAAAGAGTGGCTGGGATTTGGACAAACCTAATTGAATGAGGATGTTTTTGGAAGAGATGTATTTATTAGTGTTGGTAATAGAAGAAAGAACAATAACACTAGATGCTTGATATTTTTATGTGTTTAATTTCTGTTGAAGATAAAATTATTTGAGATTATAGAATTTTCCATGTGAAATAGTTCCTACTGCTAGCAGGGAAGTTAGGCAAAGATAGTTTCACAAGAATGTAGAAGTTTAACAGGAATTTCATTGAAATAGGGTACTTTTTTATTAGATTTAAAATATTATGCAATAAAGAATCTTTTTCATAAACACATTTTACATGCATAGTGCCAGATAATGTACAGTTGCTTCTAATATATTGGCATAATGTGATTTTGTTGAATGTTCCTCAATATCAGAAATTGCTTTTATCTCCTTCTAGTTAACTTACAGAAAAATTTTGAAAATATCAATAATGTCATGATGTAGTATACTGAAGCTGTAAAAATGTCTTTGGAAAAAAGTATCATTCTCCTTTTGATTTTTATGTTATTTTGTTGCTCTCTGAATCATTTATACCTCATAATTTGATTATTTTGCTATTGCTTCTTGCAATCAAGTTTCTTTTTATATAATCTATCAAAGAAAAGTCTTGAATATAAAATAAGGTTCTTTTTATTTGATATTTGAGTCAAACAATTTAAGATAGATTTTGGTCAACATTTGAATTAATATTTTTAATTATGTTCCTTTATTTCATACACATAAATATTAGTGAATCAAAGAAACAATATCAAAATTCAGACACAAAAGGAGTCTCTTTGATGGAAAGCTGAAATTTAAACCAAGATTCCTTTATTAACACATTAGGAGCCTGTGCTGTGGCATGGTGGGTAGGGGCATTGCCTGTGGTGCAGGCATTCCATGTGGGTGCTGGCTCATGTCCCGGCTGCTCCTCTTCTGGTCCAGCTCTCTGCTATGGCCAGAGAAAGTAGTAGATGGCCCAGATCCTAGGACCCCTGCACCCATATGGGAGACCCAGAGGAGGATCCTGGCTCCTGGCTTTGGATCAGCACAGCTCAGGCCATTGCAGCCATTTGAGGAGTGAGCCAGTGGTTGGTACACCTTTCTTTCTCTCTCTCTCTGCCTCTGCCTCTCTGTAACTCTGCCTTTCAAGTAAATGAATAAATCTTTTTTTTAAATGCAATAAATCCTAGAAGCTGATGTAAAAACCAAAGAATGACTCAGTGATTCAATGTGCTTTCTTAAAGGATGATGAAAAAAAGCTTGAAGATGCTGATGATATAGGAAATAACCTCATTGAAATTACTCATGGTCAGATGAGTATAAAAGAGATCAGCATGCAGAGCATCAGGATGTGGTAAGTGATTGGAGGTTACATTTTGTCATAATTTGGCTCTTGACACTTTTTATGTCTTGGGTGGAGTGAGGTGAACAGTCTCTCATGGCAGTAAAAGTGTGGGAGTTTGAACTTTCTTGCTGAAGCTGCTCAAGTGCTGTACTAATTCTACAATGAATTTATAAATTCATTGAACCAGGAAGTATGATTTATTATCTTAACATTCAGCACTGCATGCCAGCCTGCATACATAAACTGAAAATATGTGTGTAAGGAAGAGGATATCAAGCCAAGTAGAGCAGTCCCAACCTCTCCTAATACAGAATAGGAACTTCTCAATGTGAACTGAGATGTTAAGTTTATTTTCTTTGTTTTTCATGCCTTTAGGGAAAGTTCACTTGAATCATTTGACTTGGACCATTTTCTGCCTTTGTTACTTTGCCCATCATTTAGCCATCTATCCCTTTACATCCTAAGTGGGAATATTGAAGACACACTGAATGATCATGCCTCAAGGTGGTTTCTTTTATTGTTGATCCTCATTTCTTACATGCTTGACATTTCTCCTATTCCTAACCTGCATCAACTTCTTTCCCCTCAGATAGAAAGGTATCAAGGGATATGTTTCATTGACCTTTTATCTTTTCAGCTTATTACTGAGTGTCTCTATGGAAATTGTAGTCATGTTTTGTTTCTTTCCTGTGTGCAGATATTGGGAAAAAAAATGTTCAGAGACATGAATGGCATGCTTTCAATGAACACATCAGGACATTGAGATGTAAACTACCTATACTTACTATAGGATTCCCATTGTATACTTTAGATTTGAAGCAGAACAGTATGTTATATTGTAGAAAGTCAAAATTGTGTGATATTTACATGGAGTTTTCTTCTGGGAATTAAGTCATTAATGTGAATGTTTGACACTAGTCACTCACATATCATGGGAGTGAATTTGAAGTCTGAAGGCAAGGAGGTTTAGAAGAAAAAGCTCAGCTAAATATCAAGAGGGAGGAGCTCACAAAAGTTACTGCTCTTGATGACATAAATCAGAGAACCAAAAAGATTACTTCGCTTTCAAGTTTTTAAAATATATGTATTCTAGTAGAAAATACGTAAAGTACAATTAACCAACCATTTTAACAAAAAGCAATTTTAAACATTCACAATATTGTACAACCATAACTTCTTGAACATCTCATCTTTCTCTTAATAATTTGAGATATAAATGAAGTGGAGGAAGATAAGCAGAGAACCTGAACTGCAGTGTATGGAAACTGGAAGAAGGTATGTTGTTTTTAGGGTAGAAAGCCCATTATGGAAAACATGAGTTTTTGCTGAGAAGCAGAATGGCTTTCTGTCTCTAGGATCCTCACCCTTCTCCTCTACTTATCCTAACCAAGTGTTTAGCTACAAATTGACACACAAACATAATAGCTTTATTCTTTACAACAACTAAAAAGAAACCGAGAATACAAATATAATATATTGAGTTCTGTGATAGCCAAACAAGAAGCTGAATTCAAATTAGTGGAGACGAGTGTGACTGTTCTTTATGAAAATTATATAGAAAGAGGGGCTGGTGCCATGGCTCACTTGGTTAATCCTCTGCCTGCAGTGCCAGCATCCCATATGGGCATTGAATTCTAATCCCAGTTGCTCCTCTTCCAGTCCAGCTCTCTACTGTTTCCCAGGAGGGCAGTGGAGGATGGCCCAAGTGCTTGGGCCCTGCACCCACATGGGAGAACAGGAGGAAGCACCTGGCTCCTGGCTTTGGATCAGCAGCCATCTGGGGGGTGAACCAACAGAAGGAAGACCTTTCTCTCTGTCTGTAACTCTACCTGTCAAATAAATAAAAAAAATAAAACTATACAGAAAGAAAGATGGTCAAGGAAGGGTAAGTTGTTTCTCTATTCACTGATACCAGCACATTATATGAAGCATGTGTTGTTCAAACTAGGCTCCTGCAATTACTTTATAAGGGTTTCTACAAAAACCAGTGTGAATTCAGTTAAAAACAGACTTTTTTTAGTTTTCTTGCTTTGATTTCTGTAACTTGCTTTGCTGTTTCAATCATAAAGCTTTTGATACTTATTTGTGCATCTTGGAGACTGGAAGAGCATCATTAACTTCATTGTAGAGAGCTGGCAAGGAACCATCTGGAGCTGCTAGAGAAGGAGAGGCAGCTGTCAGAAAGCAGAGGATCTGAAACTGGTGAAGGAGAAATGTTGAAACCAAGTGGATTCATAGACTGAACACCCAGTGCTCCAGGTATCAGTGTTGGATTCTGTTTAACTCTGAATAATGCTTAGGCCTGATTAACAGAGAAATGTAAACAAATGATCTGAAGACACACGGAGAGAAAGAACTCACATCAGGAAAAACACAGCAAGTGAAATTATACTAACTGCTAGAAGATGTTGGTTATTAAACACATGCTGATCCCTAACACCAGCTGAATGTTGCTGGGGGTGGTGATTTTTGCCATTGTCCTTAGGAAGGCAGTTCTCTGTAAGACAGGTGACATCCATAACACATGATTGTGTCATTCTATGAATCCAGTTGTTGCCACTCTTGAGAAATAGGGCAATATCAGGAAAAGAACAGGACTTTATGAGAAAAGATATTCAAGGTAGGATCAACTAGGAAGATAGTGAAAACGGGTAAGGGGATGGCATCAACTCAGAACCCTGCAGGTTTATACTCTGGATAAGGAAATGGTACAGCAACAGCATAAATTCCACTGTGTCTTTAGAATCAAGATACTTGATCTGTGTGAATGTATTGTGTACATGTGTGAGGATAATGGTCACATGGGCACATGATGTGAAATCATAGTAAAAACTGTTCTTCATCTGACGAAAGTGAATCTCAATCCCAGGAGGAAAACTCAAGAACTGCAGGGACATCAGGAGCAACAGTGGTCCATTGTCAGAGACCAGGTAATCTGCATTCTGCCCAGTCATCGCAGAGTCCTTCAGCCCCTTTGCAGATGATTACAATCCCCCTTAGGATCCATCAGTTTCCATTTTATGATGTGTTCCCTTCTTCAGGTGGCTGTTTGTGAAAAGGCTCACTCCACTCTCCGCCTCTCTAGCTGTACTTTTTTGGGGAAAAAAAGAGAGAAAGTCAATCTAGAGGGTTTTTTTTTTCTTCTTTTTAATTTGTGGTGTGTTAATACCACCTCTTTGCTGGGAATGGCGGAGGAAGGCCCCCTATCGTGCAGCCTAGGGCAGTGATACTGAAGTCTCCTAAATGTAAGTTAGCATCTCCAATAGGCTTCTCGCCTATGTGGCACACCCACCCTTGTCTTGTAACTGCCTGACCACATGTTTGTTTCAGAGAAGATCCCAGGTATCTGACTGTTGACTAGGTGTTGGCCTAAGGTGCTTGTTAGGTGAAAAACTAGGCTCAAACTCAATCTAAAATTTAAAGAGTTATAATAATCTCACACATAAAAATGACAGGATAATGACTCTTGTGCTAATTTGGTTCAGCTGTAACTGGATAATATAAATCTAAAATATATGGCCATAGAAAGTGGTGTTTTGCAGCAACACTGCCTGTCTTTCCTAAATGAAAAATGACCATTTAATAGATTTCAGGTTGATAACACTGATTTCCAGTTAGAGGCATTTAATAAAAAATGAAATTCCATATAAATGTAATTCTAATTTTAATACAGTGTATGATATAGTATCAGCATTGTAGGTCATCTATGTGTAATTGCAAAATGTAAATAGAATGAACATAAATGAGATAAATGTGTCTAAATATAAACTTAAATACCCTTAAAACTTAATATTTTATGAAAAATTTTGAATTTGTTGACAAATAAGTTTTCATAAACTGCCTACAAATAAAATAATAAAAGACTGCTTAGATGTAAGGTTGTAATTCAGAATGCTCTTTTATATTAAAATGTTATCTTTATTTTGAGATTTTTAAAGGATTATTTCAATGTAAATCAAGAAAATCAAACAGAAAAAAAAGTCTCCAAGATAAAAATGAGTTTCTTAGTGAAATAGGTTAAGAGACAGACTTTAAAAATAATAATAAAGAAAAAATAGGGCTTGTAATAATTACTTTGACTAATTTTTACAATTAATGGCTATTTTAGACTAAAATGAGAAAAAAGGTTTAAGTAAGTTGCAATGGGTGTATATAAGTCATAAAAGTTTATAAAACAAATAGAATTTTTTGGATATAAAAGCTATCCATCTATTTTTCTGTGATATAAAATTAAAGATTATAGCAGTGATTAAATCTGATCTGTATTCATGATGATAAGTGATCCTGGTTCAATCTGATATTTAAACTTTGACATCATTAACATTCAAAAACTCAAAAGTTTTTCTTTGGAATCTGATAGTTCCAGTTAGCCCCTTGGAACTGTCAAAGGATATATTTCTCATCTAGTATGGATACCAACTAATCAGCCTTTTTAGATCCTATTAAAAGTACTGTCAAGATGTAAAATGGTACTAAACATTAAGTCAGAGTTACACAGACAGAGACAGAGAGGCAGAGAGAGAGAGGTCTTGCATCCACTGGTTCACTCCCCAATTGGCTGCAATGGCCAGAGCTGGGCCAATCCAAAGCCAGGAGCCAGGAGCTTCTTCCAGGTCTCCCATGAGGGTCCAGGGGCCCAAGCACTTGGGCCACCTTGTACTGCTTTCCAAGGCCATAGCAGAGAGCTAGATTGGAAGTGGAGCAGCTGGGTATCAAACTGGTGCTGATATGGGATGCTGGCACTGTAAGAAGCAGCTTTACTCATTGTGCCACACTGCCAGCCACAATGGTACTAAACTTTAAGTCATGCTAATATAAAATGTACTGAAACAAATGTCCACAGTTAGAAAATCTAATGCTCTTGTTGTGTTGTTATGTCATAAAGGTTATCTTAATAAAAAGGCTTGAAGACCTAAAAGAGATAAATGTTTTACAAAATCCTACAATTGCCTTCTAAAATACTATGTAAACAGGTGCCTTGTTTCAATTACATTCTCTTACTAAGAAGTTTCAAGCCTCCAAAAGAAAACAAGACTGCTCATAAAAATTGAAATATTGTTGATTCTGTGTTTAAATATTTCCTCTTCTAGGACCCAAAGAACATCTTTGCATGATTTCTGTTACATCCAGTATTTTGGGACAGCTCCATAAACAGATAATACTAAAGTTTAACAATAAACTACAGGTGCCAACTAAAAGGATATGGTTAGTTTAGGATACTAGGAACAAAAGATAATTCTAATCAATAAATGATAATTTTAAAAACAGTTAACTGGGACTGGCACTGTGGCATAGCATCTGGATCCTCCTCCTGTGGTGCCGGCACCCCATATGGGCACTGATTTGATCCCTGACTGCTCTACTTCCAATCCAGCTCTCTGCTATGGCCTGGGAAAGCAGTAGAAGATGGTCCAAGTGCTTGGGCCCCTGCACCCACATGGGAGACCCAGAAGAATCTCCTGGCTCCTGGCCAGCCCAGCTCCAGTCATTGTGGCCAATTAGAGAGTGAACCAGAGGATGGAAGAACTTTCTCTGTCTCTCCCTCTCTCTGTCTGTAACTCTACCTCTCAAATAAACAAATCTTTTTAAAAAAATTTTTAAAAACAGTTAAAAAACTGTTACTAAAATTGCTTTCTGTTTCAGTCTTTTTTATTCTTTTTCTTTTTCTTTTTTTTATTCAACAGGTAGAGTTAGACAGTAAGAGAGAGAGAGACAGAGAGAAAGATCTTCCTTCCATTGGTTCACTCCCCAAATGGCCACCATGGCCAGCGCTGTGCCAATCCGAAGCCAGGAGCCAGGTGCTTCCTCCTGGTCTCCCATGCAGGTGCAGGTGTCCAAGCACTTGGGCCAACCTCCACTGCCTTCCCACAGCAGAGAGCTGGACCAGAAGAGGAGCAACTGGTAATAGAACCTGGCATCCATATGGGATGCCAGTGCTGCAGGCAGAGGATTAACCAAGTGAGCCATAGCACCAGCCCCTGTTTCAGTCTTATAATGTATGTTATACATACATGTGTGTAGGTTGCATGTCTATGTATAAAAACTTAGTAACAAATGTTTTTATTAGCTTGTGGAGCAAATATAAAGACAGGTAGTGAGACAACTAATAGCTGTTTTACACTATGTTCTGCCATTAGAGAGACCCTAGGAGGCAGTCCAGCCCAAATATCATTAGGTTTCCATACGGAAAGCCAAGAAATCAGGTAAACAGGCATCCTGACTAAAGCCAGCCTCTAAAAAATTCTGTTAAGAGTTGGTTGAGTGGAACTTCCCTGGGGCTGAAGGGATTCAGATTAGAATGAGACCATGCTGGCTCCAAGCTGAAAAAGCCCTTTACTCTGCCCAGCTTCCAAGATAACCACCACTGCAGAGGGGAAGGCTGTCGCTCCCCATCTTCGTGGAGGAACGACACAGGACCCTGCGCTGTTCTTTCATCTGCTCGGCCCTTCCCGGGTTTGCTGCTGGTTCTTCCCGGGTTGGCTACTATCCCTTCCACCTCCGTGGAAGGGCAGTTCCCCCTGGCCACATTCCCCACTTCCGCAGGGGAGTGGCACACCGCCGGCCGGCTCTCTCGGGGGCTGCACAGGTGTTCCCCTTAGATGTTCCTCTTAGATGTTGCTGGTGCATGCCGTCTCTCTCCTCCTTTATAGTCCTCCTCCGCCAATCCCAACTCGGCTGCCCACACGCCGAGTACGCTGCTCTCCAATCAGGAGCAAGTCCTACAGTTTATTGGCTGAACTGGAGGCAGCTGCGTAGAAGCTGTTTTCTCCTCTCCCAGCGCCATATTGTGGGAGAGCAGATGCATAGAATAAGTCTTAATTCCAGTAACAGTATAGTCTGAGTTGCTCCCCACAGAAGGCCTAGGTTCAGTATAGACGGGACTGTGATCTTCGTCTTGGATATGCTGCCTGTTCTACACTAACCTCCTGTTCAAGCCAGCTCTTCTCACAGGCAGGCTAGGTAATGAGAGTCAACAGGTGTCTTCCCTAAAGAGGTTCGCATCTTCCTTATGATGTTTCTTCCTGTATCCCATATAAACAGATAGGTCTGAGCCTCACATAAACCTGGCCAGGCCTACATGCCTCTCTCAGTGAGAAAACCTCTCATGGTTTAGGTAACACATTTCCTAGATATTCTAATAATGATTCCATCTTCTTGTTTTAGATCCTGTTGCATTTAATTTGCTTGTTAGATCTGTTTCCTCCAGACTTAACAAAGTTACAAAGGGGAGGAAAAAGGCCTCTATTGTTAAAGGGCCTTCAAACACATAAAGCAAACACCTAAAACAAGAGACTATTGCTTCATCCACCTCCACTACCGTCAAGATGGATGAGATAGCTCCCTGGATCCACCACAGCAGAGAGAAGCTGGGGTCTGAAACTGAAATGCAACTCAAATAAAGCAACAGCCTACAAACTGCGCATGTGAAACAAGCGAGTCAGCCATGAAGAGATCACCAGAGACGGTGACTACAGAGGAACTCCAGAGGACGACAGCTTTGCCTCCGATACCCCGGATGCTGACTGATTTACACATGGCCAAAGCTTGAGGAATCTGCCACATGATACAATAAATGGGCTGATCCTTTCTTTTTTGCCTCATTATATTTTAAAATTTTATCTAAGCAATTGTTGAATACAAATAGATAATGAGGACAAGATCATAAAAAATTACTGATCAAATAAAAAAGGTCACTCATAATCTGATTGAGACCTAGAAAGTTTAAAACTCTAAAGACTTGTTTGGAGGATTTTTTTAAACTTTTAGTGGATACAAATCTCTAATAGGTGCTGTGATTATAGTGTCGGGGGCTTGTCTGACTTTTCCTTGTCTTGTGCCCTTGTTTATGAAACTGTCTCTAGCTTCATAAAGACTCTGGTCAAAAACAAACAAAACAAAGCAGCTACACATGTCATAATTCTGTAAAAACCTAAGTCCTCAGATAAGGATGATGCTGTCTGACCCAAAAGGGTTCTGAGTTTCAAAGGAGGAATGCAGCAGAGGCCTTTGTCTTTTGCTTAAGCTTGTTTCTGAGAGGATTAAAGTCATGGTAGAAGCCTTCTCAAGGTCAGAAGAAGAAAAGGGGAGACATCTGTCCTGGGATTGAAATGTAGTTGTTATCTGCTTACCTATGAAGGCTTCAACTGCAGTCCTCATCTGCTTATATGTAACCATCTCTGCTCCTTAGTACAGAGCAATGATGTTAACCCTTGCCAGACAGCTTACAGCTCAGTACGTGTATAAAACAAAAATTTCAGTTAATTACCTGGCATGCATGTGCAGTATTGCATGAATCTGGTGGGTTCCATGTAACATTAGAATATCCAATCAAATGGATGCAGATAATCTTATAAGGGAGGCAAAGAGGCTAAAACCATTCATAAGGGAAAACCCTTCTTTGTTCAGGGATCAGGATTTTGAATAAGAAATTCCACCTGGGCCTTATGCTGGTGTATTGAAAGACTACTTCCTGTAAGAGGCCTTGGTGTCTCAGTATAGGAATCCTCCTACCACACCTCTGTCTGCATTCAGCCTCCTAAGGATACCCTCTGACAGCTGTATATCAGATAAGGGGATTATTCCCCATGTCCCTGTTGTCACAACCCCTGTTACTCATTTTTCAGGGGAACTCCTCAGTTCCTCCACTTTGTCACCTGTGAAGTGAGGATCCTATTGATTTCTGAGGACAGTGTGAGGAAGAGGAAACTAAGTTCATGGGAAAAGGATCCTGCAAGTGCACATCTTGGGCACTCACTCTTCTCACTACTCACATGAAAATGTCTTTGGATAAGGTCATCAAAATCTATCCACTGATGTACAGTCAATAAATCTTGGTGTAATAGCACATGCTGAGAAACTTGCAGTCTCTACTTTGAAAGATAAGGCAAAATTCCCCTCTTTACAGAAGACAAAAAGGAGATGGGACATAATAATGGCTCATGAAAACAACTCTAGGACTCTTTTGTTTCCAGAAGAACAATTTTGAAAGTGGAATAGAAATGTCAGCCATCCAAAATATGCTGTGGCTGTTTTACACCTTGAGTCCAGGTCAAATCTTCATTTTCTGTGTATGATTTTCCCAATCCATGCTGCCTGTCTATTTTACCTTAGAATTTCTGCTAACAAATTTTGAGTTCCTCTCCTTATGTCAGTGCTTTCTTTGTGCAAGTCCACATGATCCTCCTGGGTGTGTACAATGTGATTCTCATTCACGGGCAGAACCTGGTGCTGCAGATAGAAGCATGAGTGCCCTTTCTTGTGGTACTGACCATGAGAGATATGAAGGAGCCTTATGGGCATGGGAAAAGCTAATATCTAATTATGGTGGTCATTGTACTAATTTATTCTTTAATGGTCACTGAACACCTGGAGTCTCACACAGATGCCTTTGGTCAGACAGGTTTCTTTCCTCACAAGGTGGCTGATAGGGATTGTGCCTATTAAGAAAACATGAGCTAAAAGCACCCATATTATGGACAGAGAAATACAGAATAAAACTACAGCAAAACATATCTTTTACCCTTAAGTAAACAAAATAATTTGAAAATACTGTTGGCATACCTCAGAATCATAGACTCTCCTATGCATTGCTACTGAGCATGTATATGTAATTTGTCCAACCCTTCTGAGAAGTAATTCATTAAAACAACATTGACATAGCAATGCTGCAAAACAAGGTGAATATTGGCAACATTTGGGCAAAGGAAGAAGAGAATGTCCTTGTGGATAAGGCACCACTAGAATGGCACATTGAGTAAAGAATTGCCTTAATTTTCAGTGCCAGAACTCAAAGCCTTGTTTATATTTTAAAAATTTTGTTGATTCTATTGTTTGAAAAAAGAGAGAGAGAAAGAATATTTTCCACTTAGCTGGATCACTCCCCAAATGCCTGCAATATCCAGAGAATATCCAGAGCAGGCCAAGCTGAAGCTACAAGCCTGGAACTCAACTTGAGTCTCCCATACACGTAACAGTGACTCAAGAACTTGCTCCATCATTGCTGCCCCTCAAAGTGTGCATTGGAAGGAAGATGGAATCAGAAACAGAGCTGGGAGGAGACCAGGCTCTCCAAGAATACAGGATATGGAATTCCCAATGTGTCCTGACTGCAGCAGCAAACACCTGCACACTACATAGGTTCCTGTAGGCTGTGATACCTGCTCAGATTCTCGTGTATTTTTTATTTTTTATAGCCTTGGGAAGTTGAAGGAAGTTGATCAGGTACTTTGGCGAAATATCTGTCTTCTATATTAGGAACAGGGTGAAGTTTTTTTTTTTTTAAGAATTGGACAAGGTTGTGCATTTTTAGAAGTTAAGGCTTCAGATAAATTGCCTTTCTCAACCCTTGATATCATGAGAATGAGGGTACTTCAAAATTTGTGGAAAATGAATTTAGTACATGTTTATTTCAGTATAAAAATGTTTGAAATCCACAATATGAGAGGTCTTCAAAAAGTGTACAAAAATGCATATTTTGAAAATACTGCATTTAAAACCAAAAATTAATGTATCTGTTAATTCCATGAATTTTGTAAAGTGTCCTCAAGATGATGCTAGGGTGAATATCTCTATCTTTCTGCATGTGTGTGTCTCAAAAATTAATTTAATCTAATTTAACTAATTTAGTCTCCCATCTGTCCTAAATGCTTGCAACAGCTGAGACTATCCTAGGCTGAATTCTGGAATCCACAACTGAATCTGAGTGTCTCAAATGGGTGACAAAGGCCCAACCTCTTGAATCATATTCTGCTGCTTCTCAGGATTCATTAGCAGGAAGGTGGACCTGAAAGAAATTAGTAGGATCTAGACTGGTGCTCCAATATGAGATGTAGGCATCCCAAGCTATGGCTTACCCTGTTGAGATTCAATGTGTGCCCCTCAAATAGAAATGAATTTCAAAAATAAAAATGATATGGTGCCTAAATCTATGATGCAGCTTTCTCTTAGGAATTACACTAAATGATATTTCCAGGAATTTACAGAGAAGACCAATATCAACTAATATATAAACATTTTGAAGGATTTTGTCTTAAAATCACCTCTACATCAAAATATTTGCAACATTTATATTAATAACTTTCATGTTCGATCCATTCCTAATATTCCCCTTTTACTGGAGCTGCTTATCAGGACATTTGGGCAGCAAAAGTACATACTGATCAAATGTAATTATGCACCCGTAGTGCTGTGATAGTAGTAATAGAATTTTGATGAATCTGACAGAATGTAAATCAGTTGGTTTTACAGCTCAAAAGTATAAAAATACCTATCAAAACATTTATATGGAAAAATAAAGTCTTAAAGTTTTGGAAGTAAATAGATACAGATGTTAGTTGTTTTTGGGAAAATTGTCATGATACCCTTAAGAAAAAATATCTATTATGCACATATTGTTTTCCTTTGTGAGCTCCTTACTTACATCTTCTGGGCTGGGTGTTTCGCACCCAACACAAATGCTGTATAAACAAGCATGGTAGTTAAACTTTTGAGAATGAATGAAGATCTGGAAAAGCTTCCATCAATATGCAATAACACAACAATCAGAATCTCCAAGGAGTAATGAGATTTATTTGGGAACAGCAGAGCAGTGCAAAGGAGATATCTATGCTCTAACAAACGGTGAGTGTATTCAAGGAGACTGAATCAAGGCAAAGGTTTAAAGGTAAACAGGAAGAAATTTAAAGGTGCATTAGTGGAGGAGCCCTTGCTGGTAAACATTCTGTCCAGGACATGTCGTCTGAATTGTTGCGGTCTTGTAGAATGTCAAAGGTAAGTGTTGCAGAACTCTGTGCAGATGTGTGAGGCCTGCAAAGCACAGGGTGCAGAGTGAAAAGATTTTGAGTTGCCTTCTGTTCTTAAATGTATGCACTATAGATGGGATATAACAGCTAGTGAGATTATAGTATTGCTACTTTCTCCAGAAATATTTTATTACTATCAAATATTTACTATGAAGTTGTAAAGGACTGCTTTTAGTTTGTTTATTTTTTACTTTTATTTCTTCAAAACTATTTCAAATTCAAATTTATACCATAAAATATACTATATTTGAAGACAAACACAGAATCCTTGAAGAATTCATGTATTTGGTTCTTAAAACATAAAAAAGAATAATTTTGCATTAGATGCTTTAATGGAAAGTGTTAACTGCATTGAAGTAACAAGCTGGAAGCAGTCACCAGCTAAAGACTCAATGCTCTACTCCCTATGTTCTCATAGACACAGCCCTTCCACAATTATGACACACATTTCAATCCAGGATTATCTTCCAGATATCGGTATCTTGTTATTTGTTCACACAATGGAAATTATCAGTGTTTTCACCTTTGTTTATTTTTCCATAAATAATTTTAATACAAAATGCTACTAAGCCACTGCCCTGGCCCAAACTGAGATTTAATGCCTGAGTCATTTCATAAATGCAGAAATAGCTAAATATGAGTCTCAGGTGAGAGGCAGGGCTGATTTATAATGTATATGGCAATGATTTGTATTCTGTTCATAAGTGACATTCCCGAGCAGCTGTTGAAAGTTGGCACTCTCACAGGGCTGGCATTGTGGCACTGCCTGAAATACTGGTGCAAGTCCTGGCTGCTCCATTTCCAATCCAGCTCCCTGCTAATGGTAAGGAACCAGAGGGTGTGTGACAGGGTGGCTTGAAGTTTCAAATTTTCCCACAATGCATAACATGCCCAGTTGGTTATAAATTATCTTTGTTGCTTCAGAGCAGGAACTGTTCCTTTGAGAGAAACAGGTAGTAGATATCAGTCTGCTCATCCAGCTACAACTGGCAAATTTCTGGCTTCTGTACTTCTGCTTGCTTTCTTGATAACTTCAAAGGCCACCAAAATGCAGTTTCTGCCTTTAAAACCCCCCATCACTGAAAATCTTCTCTGGACTTGCTCTGTGAAAAGGCAGTCACCAGCTGGCTAATAAAGACTTCTAATTTGACCTCAAAAGTCTCACTGTGGTTTTTTTTAATTATTTATTTATTTATTTATTTATTTGACAGGCAGAGTGGACAGTGAGAGAGGCAGAGAGAAAGGTCTTCCTTCTTCCGTTGGTTCACCCTCCAATGGCCACCACGGCAGTGTGTGGCAGCTGGCGCATCTCGCTGATCCAAAGCCAGGAGCCAGGTGCTTCTCCTGGTCTCCCATGGGGTGCAGGGCCCAAGGACTTGGGCCATCCTCCACTGCACTCCTGGGCCACAGCAGAGAGCTGGACTGGAAGAGGAGCAACCGGGACAGAATCTGGCACCCTGACCAGGACTAGAACCTGGGGTGCCAGTGCCGCAGGTGGAGGATTAGCCTAGTGAGCCGTGGCACCAGCCTCATTGTGTTTTTTTTTTAATCTGTGTTCCCCATAACATTCAGTGAGTAGAACTCATTTTTTTATTTCCTCTGATATCTGGCCTGTTGATCGACCATTCTGGGGTTGTTGGAAGGCTGGATGCAGCACTACTTCCACAACCAGGTCTGAGTTTGAGATGTCATCTCAGACCTCTGATTTTGGTTGAGTTTAATTTGTGTAAGACTTCTGGTTTTGGTTAAGCCTAATTTGCCTAAGAGTCATCTTTGTCTATTGTTCATGTTGTGTCTTGTGTGCTCAGTGTTTTACTTGTTAAGGAAATGGGACAGGGGTATTCTCTTCCAGCCAACCCCCTGTTGGGTTTCTTCCTACAAAACTTTAATGATGTCAAAAACATGCACTTGGATCTTTCGGATATTATATAAATGCTCTTGATTTCCACAATTTTGTGAGCAAAAGTGGCCAGCCTTTAATGTTGGGTGGCCACTGGAAGGAACCACTAATCTCTTTATAGCTTTACAGATTCAAAGGGTGATTTTTGGAAAACCAGGTCTTCTTGGCCAGGCCACGTATATTGAGGTCTGGATGGATTTTCTATTCAACCCTCTAACATGGCTAAAAGCCAACCTGAAGAAACAGTTAAGGTCATCAAAAGGAAAGAGTGTTTTGGCAGCCCAAGGAAAGGATAAGTCACCCCTCCAGGCATTCCATGTCCACCAGAGGATTTAGATGTGCTAGACCCTCCTCCATATGAGACCCTGCTGATGACCTGACTGCCCTGACTCTTCCACTCCAACATCCCCTGTGGGCCTGTCGACCCTTGTAACTCTGAGGACCTTGGAACATCTTCAGTCCACTATCAGGGTCAGGAGAAGACCAGCTCTCCATTAGCCCTCTGCAAGCATAGAGTCGGATGAGGTGTCAGCTTTAGCCAAAGGTGCCAGAGGTTCTGGATTCTGCTCAACCCCTTGCTCCAGTCCTCCCTTCATGTCAGGTCACCTCTCCATTAGGGGAAGGCAGACCTCCCTGCATGGTCTATGTTCCCTTTTCCACTAGCTATCTGTATAATTGGAAACAGCAAAGCCCCTCTTTCTCAGAAAAACCACAGGGTATAATCTCTCTTCATGAGTCTATTTTCTTCACTCTCTGACCAACATGGAATGACTGCCAGCAGCTTCTTCAGACTCTTTTCACCTCAGAGGAGAGAGATTTCAGCTGCAAGAGGCCCAGAAATGGTTCTTTGGCCACAATGGACAGCCTTCTTCTGAACACATCAGACTGGAGAGGGTACTTCCCCTTAGATGCCCTGATTGGGACCCAAATGATGATAGAGGTAAGGAGGCTCTCAATCAGTATCGCCAGATTCTTATAAAGGGGGTACACACAGAAGCAAAAAAGCCAACTAATTTTTCTAAGGTAATTGAGACCATCCAAAAGCCTGATGAGTCCCCAGCACCTTTTCTTGAGAGCCTCTTTGAAGCATACTGTGTGTTTACTCCCATAGACCCAAAAGCCCCTGAAAATTGTCACACCATGAATGTGACCTGTATATCCCAGTCAGCCCCCAATATTAGATATAATTACAAAGATTGAAGGGGTTCAAGGAAAAGCTTCTTTCTGAATTGATAGAGGTGGCTCAATGGGTCTATAATAATGGAGATGACATTGTTACTGCCCAGACAAAATGATGGTCAGGGTTATGGCAGTGACCTTTAAAGAACGGGGAAGAAACACTGGAAGTCAGGCCAAATAAGGGCACACTAAGGCAAGATCACTCTTAAGAAAAGATCAGTGTGCCTTTTACAAGAAAGATGGACATTAAAAAATTGAGTGCCCTAGAAGGAAACAAGGAATAAAGATCAAAACATGAGCCAGTTTTGGTGGAAGAGGATGACTGGTGGGGCCAGGGCTCCATAACTTTAAGCCCCCAGGAGCCCATAGTCACATTAGAAGTATGGGGCAAGTCTATTAGATTTTTAGTAGACACCAGAACAACTCATTCAGTGTTACAAAAAAGGGAAGTACTAGTTATGGAGGAAAAGGCTCTTATTCAGGGGGCTACCAGAAAAACAAACAAACAAAAAAATATTCATGAATGAGGACTTGGATCACCAACCTGGCAAGGGGAACTGGATTGTCCGTATCCCTTGCTGGGAAGGGACTTGCACAGAAAACTGCAGGCCAGCATATCTTTCCATGGGGACTTGGCTGAACTGTATTTTAACTCAAGTCCACCCTCCACATTTTTTACATGACTCCAGTATGAGGAGTATCTATTGATGACAAGAACAGTCTGTTTAACTAAACACTATCTCCAGAGATTAAAAAACAAAATCCCTGATGTTTGGGCAGAGGAAATCTTCCTAGGCTGGCTGCCCACCAGCCCCTCATTGTTGTTCAGTTAACCAGCTCTGCTGAACCAATCCGGGTTCAACAATACCCAATAAGCCCATCGACAGAGGGATAGCTTTTCACACTGACATGTACTGAAAGTCAGGCATCCTCATTCCCTGACAGCATGGAATACACCTCTGTTACCCATCCAAAAGCATGGGACCTCTGATAACAGGCCAGTACAAGATCTACAGGAGGTCAACAAGTGAGTTGATAATATCCACTCCACAGTACCTAACCCATATATGCTTCTAAGTCTCTTGCCTCCTAGCCACCAGATGTACTCCATCCTGGATTTGAAGGATGCCTTCTTCAGTCTTCCTCTGGCCACAGTAAGCCAATCTATTACTGCCTTTGAGTGAACAGACCCTGAAAAGGGCTTCTGGGGACAGTTAACATGGACTAGATTGTCACAGAGGTTTAAAAATTCTGTACCATATTTGATGAGGATCTCTCAACACACCAGCTCTATGTTGGTCCCCAAGGGTCTCCTGGGTATAAGGGAATAAATCAAATGACTGTGTTAGCTGACATTGTGGGACCATAGCAGACTGAACTGAGTCTACCTTATAAGCTTCTCCTGAGGACCCAAATAAAATATTGGCAAAAGTGCCAGTGTAATCCAATTATCAAAAAAGTAAAAGATGGACAGGCAAGGGGTGGGTAACTGGACACACTTGAGGACTTAGACTGTATATGCTTGGCTACAACCAGGAATAGAATTCACCATTCAATGTTATTCCCCAAAGTGATGCCTTAATCCCATTGGGATGAGAAGGGAGACAAGACCACAGTTACCACCTGCAAGGCTCCCTCCTGCTCCCCAGTCCACACCTGGCAACACTCCAGTCCTTCTGCCAACGTCATCCTTAACATCTGTTACAAGGAGGCCAACAAAGCAGATGGAGTTAAACATACCCTGTCATCCCCTACTGGGCATGCTGACTTCTGTTTTTACCTTCCTAAATAAAAGTAATCCTATTGCCACCTGGGGTTGTTGGCTATGTGTAAACCCAGAACCCCCTTATTACATAGGTGTGGGAACTAATGCTTCTGTGGACATTAATTCTTCTGAAATTCAGAACATCACTACCAGTCAAGCCCATCAATGAAACCTTTGCCAATGGGGAATATACCAAAACTCACCCTTGGCGATCTCCAAGGTAAAGACACCTGTCTACTAATTACAGGGTTTTGAGTCCAACACTCTCCCTGTCGGGATTCATGTAGTCAACCTATGTCCTTGAATCCCTCCAGCCTTGGAGATCAAAACTACCATGTCGCCCCAGAGGGAACCTAGTTTGCGTGCACCATGGAAATTACCTCTTGCCTCTTGAAGGTGGGACTCAAGTCAAATCAGTCAGAACTATTTGTACCTGTACACATAATACCCCAAGTGTACTATTATTCTGGAGAAGGTAGAAGACAAAATCTGGGATTCCGCCACCAAGATAAGAGGGCTCTGGTACTGGTCCCTCTGCTGGTTGGATTAAGGATTGCAGTCTCCACTGCAGTTGGAACTTCTGCCCTGGTCACAGCTCAACACAATTTCAAGGCCCTAAGCAGGCAGGTGGATGGTAGCCTAATGGAGTTAAAAAAATCTATAACTCAGCTTAAATCTCCACTAGACTCCTTGGCTGAGGTAGCCCTACAGAATCAAAGGGGCTTTTATTCTCAAAGCAAGGAGGGTTATACATGGCCTTGGGAGAAACTTGCTGTTTCTACACTAACCACTCAGTGGTGATTAAAAACATTTTAACACTGGTTCAAAAACAATTTAAAAAATACAAAAAAGCAAGGGTAATTGGTACCAAAAGTTGTTCTCATGGTCACCTTGGCTGACAACACTTATTTCAGTGTTGGCTAGACCACTGACCCTTGTACTTAAAGGACTTCTTTTAGGGCCATGCATCCTCAATTGTCTCTCAAGGTATATTACTAGTAGATGGGATACAGTCAAATCATTAGTGCTCTGAATTCATTACTAACAATCAAGTCAGGAGGAAAAAGAAGGACTTCAAGGAGAGTCAATGGTTTGACTCCTAAGCAAAACCAGTGGGGAATGTGATAGGGTGGCTTGAAGTTTAAAATTTTCCCACAGGGCATAACATGCTCAGGTGGTTATAAGTCACCTTGTTTGTTTGCTTCAGAGCAGGGACTGTTCCTTTGAGAGAAACAAGTAATAGATACCAGTTTGCTCATCCAGCTGTAACTGGTAAATTTCTGGCTTATATACTTCTGCTTGCTTGCTTGATAATGGCCAAGGCCACCAAAATGCAGTTTCTGCCTTTAAACCCCCCATCACTGCAACTCAGGGTTCTCTTCTCCGGACTTGCTCCATGAGAAGGCAGTCACCAGCTGGCTTATAAAGGCTCCTAATTTGACCTCAAAAGTCTCTTTGTGTTTATAATCTGTGTGCCTCGCAACAGATGGCTCAAGTACTGGGGACCCTGCCACTCACATTGAGACCAAGATGGAATTCTGTGCTCCTGGCTTCTACCTGGATCACCAGAGCTGTTGTGGTTATTTGGGGAGTGCACCAGCAGATGGATGATTTCCCTCTTTCTCTCCACCTCTCAATGTAATTCTGCCTTTCAAATAAATAAATAATTACAAAATGAAAGTCAACCTCCCCTATAACAACCCATTATGATACCATTCCTATATCTAGCATTATTTCTCAAAGATATGATAATATCTTATGGGGTCCTCCTATGAGGGCACTTATTGGACAGGGGTTTCAAATAATATATTCTCATTGGCGCAGAGCCCATGGTGATAGTGGGGATCATTTGGTGATGATCTAAATGGGAGTTCCTAAGAGCTAGCTTCCTCTTTGGTGGATCCATCTCCCCTGCTGCTAGTTCTGGGTGGAAGATTGCTATTGTGACCAGCTTGAAGATGATTTCAAAGCCACAGGCTTGCTCACCCAGAACAGGATCCTTGAGTTGGAGAGGTGTGAGCAGGTCTCAGAGCAAACCTCTGAGTCACAGCATACAGCTTGATGGAACAAGACATTCTGCCAAGGCATTAAGGGCCCACTGGAGGTTCTTGTTAGCTTGTTCTTCTTGGCCTTTATGTTGTTCCCAGTATTCTGAAAGAGGTTCTCCAGCAGTGTTGAGGGGATATAGCTACAAGACATAGCAGCAGACATGAGTCCATGAAAAGCCTCAAATCAGAGTCCCCTCCCAAGGCCTACCCAGCAGCTGGGAGTCCTGGGTCTCCATGGTCACCATGTAGCAAGATCTGCTGCTGACTAGGGAGACATAGATGCTGCTCTCTGCACATAGTCACCATGGAGCTCCCACCACCATACTTCCATCACAGGCTTTACCCAATTCCTTCTCAGTCTTCACCTCTGGTTCTCACTGACCCCATGGATAGAAATCCAACCCTAAATTACTCAAACTAAAAATTGTGTTTTCTTGCTTCCACTTGTACCTGGATCTTTTAAAGGACTTTGGACTCTTGAGGTCAGTAAGACAGAGAGCTTACTTATTGAGCTGTGGAAATTAGAATGCTGTAGGGACATTGTGGGGAGGGGCAGGGGGAGTGGTCCTGGATCTTTTATCCTAAGAAACCTCCTCACCTCCAAACCCATTCAGGCCCCAACTTGCTCTCAGACTTGTGTCCAAACAGTCCCTCTGGAAATCTTTACTTGATGGCTGTGCTCTACCCACCCCTTTTGTATAAAAAGGTCTCATCTATGTGTGCCAAACCATTTTAAAAAATGAAAGATACAGCAAATGAAACCAGGGGATGTTCTTCCATGGAAGTATCTGACTTCCACACTCAGCCTGCCTTGAAGTGAAGGCCGTAGTTGTTCACCTTCCACATTTCTGGATGTTGATCCCTGAAGGATTGCTGCCAAATTTTGGAAAATTTCCTTCTTGTCTTAGTTGACAGCTGAGTTTGTACTTCTCAGTGGCACTTGAGTTTCAAGTACAGTAGGAATGTAATAATCTTCAGCTTTGCTAAAAAATGTTTCATTTGTCTATATTGCCCTAATTATCTCCTGTCCTGAGAAGTCTTCACTTGACAGGTATTTTATTCAGTCTACTTACCAAATTTATGTGCATTTGATAATGTAATGTGATTTTATTTTGCAGTTAATAGTAATTTAATTCTTGTACTAAAATCCAAAACAGCCAGTGACCTTGATTTTCACTGTCGCCAAAATGAAGTCCCTTTGCCTATAGATCCGTTATGATAAAGATTCACCCTGGGGCCCTTGATGTGTGTTTATAGTTTAGTTATTCATGTCTCAAAATTTCTTGTCTTTTTTTAAAAATTTATTCATTTATTTGAAAGTCAGAGTTACACAGAGAAGGAGAGGGAGAGGGAGAGAGAGAGAGAGGTGTCTTCGATCCACTGGTTCACTCCCCAATTGTCCCCAACAGCCATAGCTGTGCTGATTTGCAGCCAGGAGCCAGGACCTTCCTGTGGGTCTCCTATGCTGGTGCAGGGGTCCAAAGACTTGGGATGTCTTCCACCACTTTCCCAGGCCATAACAGAGCTAGATCAGAAGTAGTGCAGGCCAGTGCCACAGCTCAACAGGCTAATCCTCTGCCTAGTGGCACAGGCACAACAGGTTCTAGTCCCGGTCCGGGTGCCAGATTCTGTCCTGGTTGCCCCTCTTCCAGTCCAGCTCTCTGCTGTGGTCAGGGAGTGCAGTGGAGGATGGCCCAAGTGCTTGGGCCCTGCACCCCATGGGAGACCAGTATAAGTACCTGGCTCCTGCCATCAGATCAGTGCGGTGTGCCGGCTGCAGTGCGCTGGCCACGGCGGCCATTGGAAGGTGAACCAACGGCAAAGGAAGACCTTTCTCTCTGTCTCTCTCACTGTCCACTCTGTCAAAAAATAAAAATAAAAATAAATAAAAAGAAGTAGTGCAGCCAGGACTCAAATCAGCACCCATATTGGATGCTGGTAGTGCAGGCAGTGGCTTAACCCACTGGGCCACAGCACTGGCCCCTCAAAGTTTCAACATATATTCTAATTTACACTATGATTGAATTTATATTGGTATTAGAAAAAATTTGATGGCTAATGGATAATGTCTCACTCAGCCTCATCCATGATCTGAATAAAAAATACTATCTCATAGCCTATTGTGAAACTAGAATACATTCTAATGTATTCTGAGTCCTATTCTTTAGACATACATCTGTAAAAATGATATTCTACAGCAATATTCCTTAGGTTATGCAAACCACAGAATGATTTTTAAGTTTGAGTGTAATACTAAAAAATAGACAACCCTCCCTGTCTCCTACTGAAACAATTACTGTCCTGAAAATAATATTTCATAATAATCACATATTTCTTTGCAGTTTTACCCTGTATTAACTTAGTTTTCATGAATTTTAAATTTAAATAAACAATATCATACTACATTATTGTTCAACTCTTGCTCAGCTTGTGAGATGCATCCTTGCAGAAAGACATGACTGTGGCTTTTGCATTTTTTACTGCTGTATAGTACTGCATTATGTAAGTATACCTTAATTGATTCATTTATTCTGTTGATGGATGTTTTGGTGTTTATAGTTTTTATTCTATTATACACGATACCACTATGAACACTGTGTATGTTTATATGAGTACTTAGTAAATGCAAGAATTTGCTTAGATGTGGAATGATTTCACAACATGCATGACTTTGGTGTCACTTGCGAATGCAAAATTTTCAAGATGGTTATGTGAATTTGTACTTAAAATTACTTATTGTCACTTTACGTATGAAGGCAGAGGGGCACACACACATATATGTATTTCATTTGTCTATATACGTGTGTGTGTGTGTGTATACACATGTGGGGGAGATCTTCTAGTCAGCTGGACCAGGCCAAAGCCAAATCATTGAACCCAATCTGGTCTCCCACATGGATGGCAGGGACACAGACATTTGAGACATCATTTCTACCTAATTATATTAGAATTAGAGCAGAGACTCAAACCAAAGGTCTCCAATATAAGAGGCAGGTGTCTGATGTGGTATCTTATTACTGAGCCTGCATGTGAATTTACACAATTAAGAAAAGTTTGAAACTCAGTCTGGGTTCCCCATGTGACAAGAACACAAACCATAAACTCTAGAAATAAAGAAGGATAAAAGAGTTCCTCTAGTTGGATCAATTGCTGTAAGCAACCATCCCTGAAGTCTCATATAAAACACTGGCTTTTATCTAAAGATTATAACTCAGTCTAACTGTAATAGAGACTGAAACAGTAGTCTTTCAACTTGGTACATAGTCATCTATCAAAAAAAAAATACTGAAGTTCTGTTAGTAAGGAGGAAGGTCAGAAGATGCTGTTTAAGTAGCTAGCAGTATCCACCATATTGCATCTCTTTCAACTAAAAAAATACAATTCAAGTATTAAACTTTTCACAGATAAATTTCATTATGACAGCCTGTGCCGCAGCTCACTAGGCTAATCCTTCGTCTTGCAGCGCTGGCACACCAGGTTCTAGTCCCGGTTGGGGTGCCGGATTCTGTCCCGGTTGCCCCTCTTCCAGGCCAGCTCTCTGCTGTGGTCAGGGAGTACATTGGAGTATGGCCCAAGTGCTTGGGCCCTGCACCCCATGGGAGACCAGGATAAGTACCTGGCTCCTGCCATCAGATCAGTGCGGTGTGCCGGCTGCAGTGCGCTGGCCACGGTGGCCATTGGAGGGTGAACCAATGGCAAAGGAAGACCTTTCTCTCTGTTTCTCTCTCTCACTGTCCACTCTGCCTGTCAAAAAAAAAAATTCATTATGACAATGTGAAAATATATTATCAAGCTAACATAATACAGAGGTATGTTCTAATGAGAGTCATTTTCACAGAGTTAATGCATTTGGAAATGTAAAATAATAGAATTGCATAACAATGGCATTTGCTTCTCTGCCACTTCACATCCAAGTGGACACAGTTTTGTTCATAAGTATATTGCATATATTTCAAAATCATGTATTGGAAAATAAAATCTATCCCAGTGTGTTTTTCTGGTGAGGAAAGTCTGTTATTTTTGAGTGCTGTAGGGCTGAGGACCCATTGCTCTCTTCTCATCATTTCATCTGTTGATCTGGACAGAATTCCTGTTCACAAAGGCAGCCTGAGAGCCCATCAAATGTTGAGTGCTGGTTCGGGTCCCCAGTTGCTCCTCTTCTGAGAGCTGCCTGCTAATGTGCCTGGGAGGTGCAGATGAAGACTCAAGTACTTGGGCCCCTGCCACTCTCATGAGGAACCAGGTGGACTTCCTGCCTCCTGCTTCAGTCTGGCCCAGTCCTAGCCATTGTGACCATTTCACAAATGAAATAGTACAGGGGAAATCTCTCTCTCTCTCTCTCTGACATTCCACCAGTTAAATAAATAAATAAAAATATTTTTATAAAATTGAAATGTCAACGTCAAAACACTTAAATTAATTGTATCTAAAGTGCAAATAGCTAATGAGCTAAGCAGTATCATCAGATATTTCTCCATTTTAATTTAATGGGACTTTGGTTAAAGAAAAGAGTTTGTTGGTCATCACTTATTACGGGCTAGTTTTGCTTATTCTGAAATGAAGCAGAGGGAAATGAATAAAAGCTAAAATACTCTATCAAACTTAGGAAATGTGTGATGTTTTATTTCAGCTGAGTTATATCCAGTTAAGAAAGTTGCTTAGTTCTGTATCTCCCCAAGTAGACTTTAAGTCTCCACAAAGGACGGGGACTACTCAGTTTTGTTCATGTAGTATTTTCCCGTTCCTAGCTCAGTGCCTGGAATACAGTAGGTGCTCAACAAATACACCTGAATAAAGTATCAATTAATGCTAACTATTGAAATCTTATGTATATTTCCTTGATTTGTTAGTAATTACTAATAGTTTTATCTTGTATGTGCTAATTACCAGAAAAAAGGGACAGTTCTGCACTATCAGATTTATAAGATATTTCACTCCTGATTAAAAATTAAATTTCTGGGACTGGCGCTCTGGCACAGGGGTTAACGCCTGGGCTGAAGCACTGGCATCCCATATGGGTGCCAGTTTGAGACCCAGCTGCTCCACTTCCCATCCAGCTCTCTGCTATGGCCTAGGAAAGCAGTGGAAGATGACCCAAGTCCTTGGGCAGCCGCACTTGTGTGGGAGACCTGGAAGAAGCTCCTGGATCCTGGCTTCAGATTGGCACAGCTCCAGCTGTTGCAGCCAATTGGGGAGTGAACCAATGGATGGAAGACTTCTCTCTCTCTCTCCCTCTCTCTCTCTCTCTCTCTCTCTCTCTCCCTCTGCCTCTCCTCTTTCTGTGTAACTGATTTTCAAATAAATAAAAACAAATCTTAAAAATAAATAAGTAAATAAATAAATAAATTTATTTCAGGGGCTGGCATTGTGGCACAGCAGGTTAAGCTGCTGCTTGTGATGCCCGCATCCCATATTAAAGTGCTAGTCCAGCTCCCTGCTAATGTGCCTGGAGAAGCAGCAGAAAATGACCCAAGTACTTGTGATATAGGGAGGCAGAAAGGATCAAATCAATTAGATTTGTGAACTGAGAGTACACCCCTGTGTGATCTCATGCCCCTACCTGACCTCACCTGTACACCCACCTGCTCATCAGACTACATAACCACTCCCCATTTGGAAGTGGAGAAAAGGCCTGGAGCATGGTGGGACCCTCCCCTTGTTGCCACACCCTTCAGGCATTCGGCTTTTTGCCCTCTGCCCTGCCTCCGCTTTCCTGCCTGCATGCTTGCTCCACGTGGCACCCAGCCTGCTCTCTGCCTGGTATGGCTCCTACTCAGCTTCTAGACTTCTTTCTAATTAAACCCCTCATTTTCCTGGGCATTTCTCCCACTTAATAAAATTCTTAAAAACTTACCATGTTACCTGGTCTATTTGAGCTGATATTCAGAATTCTTCTCTGAATAGACAGCAAAAACCCACAAATTTATTAATATCCAAAATTATTAATAAGGCTAGATGATATCACTTGGGCCCCTACCAGCTTTGTGGGAAACCCAATTGGTGCTCCAGTTCCTGGCTTCCACCTGGTTCAATAGCAATTGAGGCCACTTTGGGATTGAACCAGTGGATGGGAAAGACAGAAGATCTTTTTCTCTTTCTCCCCTACTCTGTCACTCTGCCTTTCAAGTGAGTTAAATCTTGAAATAAATCTGACTATAAAAAGCAAAGTTTCTATTAGAATGCACTAATTAAATACAAAGGTGTTCAAAAGGTTATGGTAAATGATATTGTGAAAAAACTATGCATAGATTTTGAAAGTTTTTATAGTAAAATAGGCTTGTTTTTTAATCCCATTTTCCCACAAACTTTTGAATTACCATTGTGTATTAATATCCATACTTATATATGTATAATACTACATCATTTCATATACAGATATTTTATACAGATATTGTATTACATGTTTTGGGCATATTTGATTTTTCTTTCCTCGGTGACCCTTTCTTTAACGTTGGTCTTGCTTTTCTTTTAAGGGTGTTTATATCATATTTACAAGGAAATTCATCCTCTAAAGAGCATTATTTTGAAATACTAAACATTACTTATTTGTATTTCTATGTGAAAAGGAAAATTCTTTTTACTAGAAATGAAATTTTAAATCCAAATAGGCATTTTTGGATTTTAAATAAGATGCATATATGTATGCATCTTATTTAAATACAAACCTACGTGTTAATATTAACAAGTGTGCTATGATTAAACTTATTCTGAACGAGTCCTAGAATTGCTACATTTGAGGCTTCTCTGGCAAGACACTTTTAGAGGACTAGCCTTCTTTAAGCATTTTACTGTCTTTGCTCTCCCTTGAGCTACCACCTCACATTGCACTTCATTGTGGGTTTATTTCAGCCTCATTTTCACTGGCAGTGGTGTTCAGCTGCAAGTATTTAGGTCAATCAGCCACTCGTTTATGTTTATATTCTGTGAGTGTGAGTTTATAAACACAAGGGGCCGGCGCTGTGGTGTAGTGGGTAAAGCTGCCGCCTGCAGTGCCAGCATCCCATATGGGTGCTGGTTCGAGTCCTGGCTGCTCCACTTCCGATGCAGCTCTCTCTATGGCCTGGGAAAGCAGTAGAATATGGCCCAAGTGCTTGGGCCCCTGCATTGCTTGGAAAGACCAGGAGGAAGTGCCTGGCTCATGGCTTCCAACTCTGGCCATTGAGGCCAATTGGGGAGTGAACCAGAAGATGGAAAACATCTTTCTCTCTGCCTCTCCTTCTTTCTTGTGTAACATTTTCAAATAAATAAATAAATATTAAAAAAAAAAAAACCACACAAGCCTCAGGAGAACACTTGTGAAAGTGACACAGGAATAGTAGCTGCAAGGCCGCTTTCTTCGTTTTTTAGATAGAAATGCTAAGAACACCTAATGCCCGGGACAGGATGTAGTAGATACACAAAGAAACTAAATTTCGCTTCCATTGCGGAAGCAACGCAATGGATCACCCAAGAGGTATTGGTGACCTGGACGCTGTTTTGCCCTCAGAGGGCAGGCAGGTGTTCAGCCGCAGGTGTCCACGGAGGACCCAGCCGCCCACAGGTGATCCCTGGCGGTCAGGGCGCATGGGCGGCCTCCAGGAAAACCGCGCAGACCTCTGAGGCGGGAAAACGCCGTGCGCCGCAGGGCGAGCTGGGTGCGGCAGTGGAGGGCGCGGGGGCGCCGGGTGCTTGCCCAGGGCTGGCGCGGAGGCTGCAGGAGCGGTGTGCCAGCGGCAGCCTTGGCGACACTCAGGAGAGCCCCGCAGAGGAGTGAGGATCCAGGTAATCGGAAGCCCTTCTCCCCGCCACGTCCTCTTCCTTGGTGCGGCGCCATAAGTTAACGCCAAGGCCTCCCCCACCTCAGCCCGGAGCGGAAGCGCCGCCCGGACTGGCATCTGGAGCGCGGGTTAGAGCAGTCCCGCAGGAGTGCCAACTCCACAGCTGAGTGGGTTTGGGGTCTGACAGCGGGAGCTCCCACACCCGTTACTGGAATCCTTTGAGGTCCTTGGCTGCCTCCACGCATTTGCAGGAAGTGAGGGACAGGCAGGTGCTTCGCGGGGCGCAGGCTGAGCGCCGGCGCGGGGAGTCTGGCGTGAGCTGAGGGCCTGGCGCTGGGAAGGGCAGCTCGATGTCCCCACCGGTCCTGCTCAGGATTAGCGGCCTGAAGGGGAAACGCAAGGGGACCGTCGCTGAGGCCGCGCCGCGCGGGGGTCACAGCAAGCCCGGAGTTGAGCCTCCAGTCTGGAGGGCTCATCGCTCATTGAAGTCTTGGGGGCCACGCCAGGCACCTGCCTTGGTGCGCTGGGCGGCCACCTGGAACCGCGCCCCCAGGTGTGGGACAGCGGAACTGCAGCCCCTACTGAAAACAGCGGCCATTGGTGCATTCATTGGATGGCCCTGCCCCCCTGCACCTCCTCTGGGGTTTTAGGTGGCTTGCTGATTCACCGAGGCCCATTTGTCTTCTGCTGATTCGTTTTATTTTTTATATTTTGCTTTTTAAAATTGTTTAATGGGGAGACATAAAAGTTATTAGGATTTTTTCAATATGCTAATTTTACTAACATATGCATTTGTGCTTGTTTTATTTTTGTTTCCAAGCCACTGATGGACTTTCCAATATTTTTATTGAGTTTGGAATTTTAAAGTTACAAGTATTCATTCCTTTTTTACAGTTTTTCTTCATCAATACATCCAATAAAACAAAGACAATCCTTTTGGGGGCCATTCTGTTTTTGTTACCTTTTTTCAGCACCATGTTTTACTTCTTTATCTCATTTTCACTGTCTTTGTTTTATTAACTTTTTAGTGTTCTTTTTATATTTTATTTATGTCTGATCTCCTGGAAACTTTGAGTTTATTTCTGAGGTAATTTATGATTTTCTTTCGTTTCTTATAGCTAACCAATTCTGTTTTCACTTTCTACTAGCTGTGCAGAGTGGACAGTGGGAGAGAGAGACAGAGAGAAAGGTCTTCCTTTGCCGGTGGTTCACCCTCCAATGGCCGCCATGGCTGGCGCGCTGAGGCCGGCACATCGTGCTGATCTGAAGCCAGGAGCCAGGTGCTTCTTCTGGTCTCCCATGCGGGTGCAGGGCCAAAGGACCTGGGCCATCCTCCACTGCACTCCCTGGGCACAGCAGAGAGCTGGCCTGGAAGAGGGGCAACCGGGACAGAATCCGGCGCCCTGACCGGGACTAGAACCCAGTGTGCCGGCGCCACAGGCGGAGAATTAGCCTATTGAGCCGCAGCGCCGGCTCAACTTAGTATTATAAATTCTGATTTCAAGTAGGTTTTCATACAATTATGTTTATTTTAAGATTATTTTTTATTTAAATGTTTCTCACACTCTTCCACTTTGTGGTAGCTTTTCCCATCCACTGAAGGGAATGTTCACTTTCTGTGTGGAGAATTTTTTTTCTCATATTTGCCATCACTTTTTATGAAACTATTGATCATTATTTGACATTGTTGGTAGTGGGAGGACTCCTTCAAAGTTCCTATTTCATGACTCTCTTCTTTAAAAAACAGCAAAATTCATATTTCTAGTGCATTTTTTTTGTCAGTTTTCATGGTGGGTGTAGATACAATGTGTTTTTGGTGTTTAATTGTCTTTCTGAATGTCATACATCGTTGCTTTCATATAACAGTTACTATTTCAGTGCTTAATAAAAGGAAAATGTTGGTGGAAAGTACTTAACAAGTTTAAGGAGATTAGTTGAAAAAGCGATAAAACAGTTCCTTGGGAACAAGACAAGCAGGAGTCTATCAAAATGTTGTGTAAATTCAAATTATTTTAATGTTAAAATATTTTAAATGCTTTCTCAATACACCAAGAAAACTATAAAACCTCTAAAATTATAATGATTTTTATTACTGTTTGAAGACATTAAACAGAGGTTGCTGGGGGAAACTTTATCAAGCCTAAGATCTTTATTAAAAAGCAGCCACAAAGATCTACTTTTCGGATTACCCCAAGTTGAATATGGAAGATTTAATTTCCTAATGGTGAAATTCTTCACTAATAAATGTAAGTGGCAAATTGTGTTAGTAGAAACTGAGATAGGTAGCCAAATAAATTCTGGAGGAAAAAAAGACCACAGAATATCAATAGTTATTTGGTGGCCGGCTCCATAGGCTAATCCTCCACCTTGCGGCACCGGCACACCGGGTTCTAGTCCCGGTCGGGGCACCGGATTCTGTCCTGGTTGCCCCTCTTCCAGGCCAGCTCTCTGCTATGGCCCAGGTGTGCAGTGGAGGATGGCCCAGTCCTTGGGCCCTGCACCCCCATGGGAGACCAGGAGAAGCACCTGGCTCCTGGCTTCAGATCAGCGCGGTGCGCTGGCCACAGCGTTCCAGCCACGGCGGCCATTGGAGGGTGAACCAACGGCAAAAGGAAGACCTTTCTCTCTGTCTGTCTCTCTCTCACTGTCCACTCTGCCTGTCAAAAAAAAAAAGAAAAAGAAAAAGAAAAAAGAAAAAAAAGAATATCAATAGTTATTCGGAAAAACCATTTCCTGTTTTCCTACACAAAAGAGCTCATTTCCATGGAAGTAAAGTCATTCTGTTGTTTTAATTATTTAACGTGCCCATTAAAATTTTCAAATAGAGGAAATTCAAGGCTATTCTGATACTATGGCATTTGTATGGATTGATAAGCAGATACTAGAAAAGGAGGAAACAGGGTGAGTGGAAATGAGATGTGTTCAATAGAAACACATGAAAGGATCATTCACTCTAAAAAGGTCTAATCACTTCCTAAACTTTTGTATCTTATGTAAATATGTACTATTTGTCTCTTTGCAAGATTATAGGGATTTTAAATAGATATCTAGACTCAAATCATTTAAAAGATCATCATTTACCAAGGCCCTATATTATGCTAGACATTTGGAATTGAAGTTCAAAGATGAGTAACAATTACTTGTTACCCAACATTCTTTGGAGATAATTTTAGGTTGTATCAACATGGGTCCAATGTACAAGGCAGAGTAAAGAAAGTGCAGTGAGGAAGATAAACATGTTCTGGAAGCAGAGGAATGATAGAGTGACATGACAGAATGGCATGGCCTTTACAGTGAAATGTACTTGAGGTAGACAAATAAGAATGAATATGTGTTTAAACCAGATTAGAAAATGAATAGGGGACCTAAATAGATGTTTCCAAATAAAATAGTGAGCAGGCATGTGAAAGGGCACCCAATAGCAATCATCATGAGGGAAAAGAAAAATCAAAACAATCATGAGATACCAACTCACAGCTCTTAGGATGAGTATTATTACAAAGTCAAGATTACAAGTCTTGGCTAGGATTTGTGGGAAAGGGAACACTTGTGTACTATCAGTGAGGATGTAAATTGGTACAGGCACTATGGAAAGCAACATGGAGATTCTCCAAAGTACTAAAAATAGAACTGCCACATGGTCTAGCCTTTCCACTTCTGGAAATTTATACAGTGTAAGTGAAATCAGTATTTTGAAGAGACACCTGCATTCTGTGGTTCATAGTTGCATAATTCACAATAGCTAAAATATGGAAAAATGTAAGTGTTCAACTGACAGATGAATTTAGAGAAAATGTGTATCAATAATATTTATGTCATTATATATACATGTATATATTATATACACATGGATATATAATAGTGTTATCTAGCCATAAAAAGAACAAAAGCTCTTGCCATTTGCAAAAATATGAATGAACCCTAAAGACACAGAAAGACAAATACCCGTGGTTTCAGTTTTTTTGTGGGATGATTTTTTAAGTAGTCTAACATATAATAAAAGAGTAAAAGGATTATTGTTTGAGATTGGGAGGGCAGTAGATAAAAGTAAATATACCTTCAGTTTTGTGATGAGTAAGTACTGAGGACCTAATGTACAACATGGTGACTACAGTTATCAGTAGGTAATGATGTGATGTGATGTGATGTGATATGATGTGATGTGATGTATGTGGTGATTAGCTTGACTGTGGCAACTCTATTAGAAAGTGATCACGTACATGTTTAATACATTCTATTTTGTCAACAATACATCAACAAAGATAAAAGTTGAGGAAAAAGTAAGAATACCTTTGTGTCCTTGTATCTTTCCCTATGCTGTTAAACTTCATACAGGGAATTTTATTATTCTTTTCAATTATATACTATTGATAATTTGACAAATATACTTCTTCAACCATTGTTAGTTTGTTTAATAGATATATGGTCTGTTTTCTATCCAGTGAAGTTGAAATATTTACTATTACTAAACCTCAAAGTTATTTTTATGAAATCCTAATTTTTTGATTATAAAATTAAACTTAATTATTAGTGAGTATTTGAAACACCACAATTGCCTCTGTGCCCCTTACCCTTTACTAGACATCAAATCCTGTACCCTATTTACTTAGCTTTTATTGGTATTTTAATAGAGACAATAGTTTATTAGTGAAGAAAACAATTCAAATGTTTAAAGAGAAGAAATTGTCTTTGTGTGAAGATTTCATATAGGCAAAATGATAACATAAAGGATGAAACTATTAAATGATAGTGATTTATTTGCAATGCCAAAAGTATTGAAGGTCTTCCATAACTTGGAAAATCATTTTAGTGTGTGGCTGTGGAAGGCTATTGTTCAAGATAATTATTAAGATGTAGGCAGTACATTTGGCATTAAATTTTCTCAGAATTCCCATTGCATTGCATTTCTAATTCTTCTTTGCATATATTCATTTATTCAGTAAATAATTCTATTAAACGGCCAAGCACTGGTACAGGTAACATGTTGAAAGTGATCAGGAAGATACATGACATCCAGCAACATCCATGAAAATTGCCTCTGAATTGAAAAACTCATATTATTAATGGTGAATATAATGTAAGAAATCAGTAAAGGCAGCAAACAAAATCAAAATATGACCACTGAAAAGTGCCCAGTTAGGTGGTCCGAACGTGCCTGTGTAGCAGGTGTTTTTCTGTTGCCTGCTCCTGTCCTCTTTCTTTTTTCCTTTTTTTTTTCTTTTTTCTTTTTATTTTTATTTTTGACAGGCAGAGTGGACAGTGAGAGAGAGAGACAGAGAGAAAGGTCTTCCTTTGCCGTTGGTTCACCCTCCAATGGCCGCTGCGGCTGGCATGCTGCGGCTGGCACACCGCGCTGATCTGATGGCAGGAGCCAGGTACTTATCCTGGTCTCCCATGGATTGCAGGGCCCAAGGACTTGGGCCATCCTCCACTGCACTTCCCTGGCCACAGCAGAGAGCTGGCCTGGAAGAGGGGCAACCGGGACAGAATCTGGCGCCCGGACCGGGACTAGAACCCGGTGTGCCGGCACCGCAAGGCGGAGGATTAGCCTAGTGAGCTGCGGCACTGGCCTGCTCCTGTCCTCTTTCTTGCAGCTGAGGTGGAAGGGCACATGTGCTCAGTTAGCTTCCATCGAGTCCACCTGCTTACTCTAAGCTCTCCTTCTGACGTTGTTGAGTCTCACTGAGCCCCCCTGCAGAAAAGCCAGAAGTATGAGACAAAGAGTGGATAATCTTCCTAGGACAGGAGACAGGTTCAGTGGATTTAAAAAAAAAATTTTTTGACAGGCAGAGTGGACAGTGAGAGAGAGAGACAGAGAGAAAGGTCTTCCTTTGTCATTGGTTCACCCTTCAATGGCTGCCGCGGCCATTGCTCCCATGGGGTGCAGGGCCCAAGCACTTGGGCCATCCTCCACTGCACTCCCTGGCCATAGCAGAGAGCTGGCCTGGAAGAGGGGCAACTGGGACAGAATCTGGCACCCAGATCAGGACTAGAACCCGGTGTGCCAGTGCCGCAAGGCGGAGGATTAGTCTAGTGAGCCGAGGTGCCAGCTAGGTTCAGTGGATTGATTACAGCCTTTTGCTGGCACATCCTCTGTTTCCTTGAAGGACATGGTTCAGAAAAGCTTCATTGTAGTAGCAGTATTGATAATCAGCCCAAGAACCTACTCTTTCTTTTTTTTTTAAATATTTATTTATTTGAAAGAGAGTCTCAGGGAGGAAGAAGTAGAGAGAAAGAGTTTTATTTTTTTATTTTTTGACAGGCAGAGTGGACAGTGAGAGAGAGAGAGAGACAGACAGAGAGAAAGGTCTTCCTTTGCTGTTGGTTCACCCTCCAATGGCCGCCGCGGCCAGCGCGCTGCGGCCGGCACACCGCGCTGGTCCGAAGTCAGGAGCCAGGTGCTTCTCCTGGTCTCCCATAGGGTGCAGGGCCCAAGGACTTGAGCCATCCTCCACTGCACTCCCTGGCCACAGCAGAGAGCTGGCCTGGAAGAGCGGCAACCGGGACAGAATCCGGTGCCCCGACCGGGACTAGAACCCGGTGTGCCGGCGCCGCAAGGTGGAGGATTAGCCTAGTGAGCTGTGGCGCCAGCCCAGAACCTACTCTATCTTGGGTCTCCCATATGATATTTCTCTCTCCTTTATGTGTTACCCTTGATTACTGAAAGCAATTTCAATAATGGCTGGAAAGGGTATCTTTAAGAAGGTGAATGAACTAGGCAAAAATCCAGTGAGAAGTCTTTGACATAGAAATAGGCAAGTGCAAAAGCCTTAAGGTTTGAGGACAAGAAAGATTATTATTATTATGATGGAAGTGGGGCTAATAATGGTTGATAATTAAGTTTAAATTATATAAGTATATAATGAGAAACTACCGTAATGCTTATATTATGGGAATTATCAGATCTGATATTAATTCATCTAAAATTCTCCAAATCAGAAAAAATTCAAAAAGATTTTCTTGTATTATATAATGGCCCAAATTTACCTGGAGGAAAAGCTACCATGAGTGTGAGAAACTTTAAAACATCCTTATGGGGCTGGCACTGTGGCCTAGTTGGTAAAGCCACCACCTGCAGTGTTGGCATCCCATATGGGTGCCGGTTTGAGTCTCAGCTGCTCCACTTCCTATCCAGCTACCTGCTATGGCCTGGGAAAGCAGTAGAAGATGGCCCAAATCCTTGGGCCCCTGAACCCATGTCACAGTCCCAGAAGAAGCTCCTAGTTCCTGGCTTTGGATCAGTGCAGCTGCAGCCATCGTGGCCCATTGGGGATTGAACTAGAAGATGGAAGACCTCTCTCTCTCTGCCTCTCCTTCTCACTCTGTGTCACTCTGGCTTTCAAATAAATAAATCTTTTTTTTTTCAGAATTTTTATTTATTTGAGAGGCAGAGTTGCAGACAGTGATAGAGAGAGCGACAGAGAAAAACCTCCATCCATCAATTCATTCCTCAGTGGCTGCAACAGCTGGAGCTGTGCTGTATCTCCTCCCAGTCTCCCATTCAGATGCAGGGGCCCAAGGACATGGGCCATCTTCTACTGCTTTCCCAGGCCAAAGCAGAGAGCTGGATTGGAAGAGGAGCAGCCAGGGCTAGAACCGGTGCCCACACAGGATGCCGGCACTGCAGTCAGGATTAACCTACTGTGCCACAGCGCCACCTCCTCAAATAAATCTTTTTTTTTTTTGACAGGCAGAGTGGACAGTGCGAAAGAGAGACAGAGAGAAAGGTTTTCCTTTTGCCATTGGTTCACCCTCCAATGGCTGGCGCACTGCAGCCGGCGCACCGCGCTGATCCAATGGCAGGAGCCAGGTACTTATCCTAGTCTCCCATGGAGTGCAGGGCCCAAGGACTTGGGCCATCCTCCACTGCACTCCCTGGCCACAGCAGAGAGCTGGCCTGGAAGAGGGGCAACCGGGAACAGAATCCGGTGCCCCGACCAGGACTAGAACCCGGTGTGCAGGCGCTGCAAGGTGGAGGATTAGCCTAGTGAGCCACAGCGCCGGCCACAAATAAATAAGTCTTAAAGAAAACATCCTGGGGTGCCTGTGATTGCAACCTACAATCCTGAACCCCATAGTGTTAGCCATGGCAGCCGGGTCTCCTCTCCAGAGAAAATTGACAGCCCCAGGGTCACTCAGTGAATATTTATTTCCAATCTTTGTTTTATGTTCCCATTGCACATTTATTTCCCAAACCGAAGTACCAAAATTTCCAAAGAAAGGTGATTTCTAGGATATGCAGCATCAAATTAAGTATAAAATGTAGATATTATGTGATTGGTGTTTGTGAAAACCATGAAATATTATTGGCATCTTTGTGAAAATAAGTTAACTCTAGAGCAAGCTTCAAGGGCAGTGTGAATCAGAATGCTTATATTTTATGGTGCTTGTAGTAGGGAGGAGAAAGTACCTAAGATGGAGAGAAGAAGGCAAGGCAGCCAGCTTCCTGAGAGCACAAAGTGCCCGGGGAGAACAAAGGTCCTCATCTTTAACAGGAGGAATTAGGGTTCTGAATGCAAGGGGTGGAAAACTAGAGGAAGGACCAGTCATTGGCACAAAAAGGAGCTGAGGTCATTTTGGTTCCTCAGAGTCTCAGAAAGCATTCATATGGATCAGACTGACATCCAGCATCTCTTCCACCTCTACTTCTATCTTGTGGGTTTATTGCTTCCATGAAACTCACTCAATAGAAATATTAGGGTACTTTAAAAATTTGTGTGGAAATTGGAATTAAAAGGTAGTTTATTTTGCCATAAAAAGTGAAACTCATGCATAGTCTTTTAAAAAATAATACAGATTTAAAATTTACTTTTTAGGACGGCATTAACTTGAGAGTAAGAACTTCAACCCAAAGGGGAATTTAAGTACTCAGTTATAGCAAAAAAAAAAAAAGAAATAAAAAGAAAAAAGCTATATAGTTTACTTCACAGAAAAATAAGAATATCACACTAAGAATTTCAGTGAAATTCTAAGTTTTTTTGCAATAACATATTTAATATGATTTTTCATGTTTAAAAATATTTATTTATTTTGAAAGAGTTACAGAAAGAAGGATAGACAAATACAAGATCATCTATCTGCTGGTTTACTCTCCAAATCATTGCAATGGCCAATGTTGGGCCAGGTCCAGGAGCCAGGAGTTTCATCCATGTCTCCTATGTGGCTAACAGGCCCAAAGACTTGGGGCAGCTTCTACTCCTTTCCCCGGGCCATTAGAGAGGTGCTGGATTAGAATGGAGCAGGTGGGTCACGAAGTGGTGCCCTTATATAGTGCTGGGATTGCAGGCAGCAGCTGCACACACTATGCCATGTTGTAGACCAATTTTTTGTTATTGTTAGTTAACATGAGATTTCCAGAAATTTTCCCACAATTAAAACAAAATATATGTAAGTATATTTTTTCTCAAAGAAAGTATGCACACAAATAGAAGATATTCTTCAGATGGTTCTGACAGAGAGCATGGCCGAAGTCTGATTGTTTTTAACATGATGAAATATTTGCTCTGCACCCCAAATGCTGGGTGCTGTCTGCCATCTGTGTCTCCCATGTGGGTGTCAGGGACCCAGGTATTTGTGCCATCATCTGCTGCCTCACAGGTGCATTAGCATGAGGCTGAACCAGAAGTGCTGGGTAGCCAGGACCCAAACCCTAACATTCCAATATTTGGTGGCTAAACTCACTGCCACAATCTTACCCTTGTCCATGTTTTATTATGGACCATCTGGAATGCCATCCCCAAAGTAAACCTTCAGGTGCCCAGAAAGGATGTGGGTACTGAGGAGGTGGGCAGCAGGTGAGGAAATCACCTCCCTCACAGGTGGGGACAACAGGCCCCAAAGGGACCCAAAACCGAGTAGATGAGTAAGGGAGTTCCCCTCCCCCACCCATCTCTCATCCCTGGTACAGCCTCATGCACACACACTTGAATACACGTGGTCACACATGTGTCCCAGCTCCCATACCCTCAGCCCCTCCCCCCATCACTCCTGAAGCTGAACAGCTCCGTGGTCTCCTGGGGCGCGTTCAGATGCACCTTGAGGTCCTAACTCTTGCTTGCCTCGATCGCACCGTCCAGGCTGGCAGTGCCCCGGATGCAGGTCACCTGCTTCAGCCTGGCCTGACCCAGGGCACCCACTGTGCCCATCTTGGCTGAGATCCGGAGCAGGGCGCTGAGGGAAAGGCAGAGCCGCTGGGTCTCGGCACCCACCCCACTGCCAGCCGTCCTCAGCAATCCCTAGCCACGAGCCACGGCAGCTCTGCATAGCCGGCCCCTTCGGCAGAGAGGGGACAGAGGCCTGGGTGTTAAAATCATCTGCTCTGGCCCCTGCTGGGACACTCCAGTTGTCTGGGTACAGACCCGTGCTCTCCCTTGGGAGCACAGCTGGAGTAGGACATTGAGACCCCCACAACAGAGCCAGAACCAGATGGCAGCGCCACTGCTGGGGGGCACGGATGCCCGACAGGGGCCAGAATGAGCTCTGGGACGACCGTGTCCCCACCCACAGTGGGAACAACAGCGACCTCGCTGGGCACCTGTGCATGCGAAGTCACTGGGGCAGCCGGCTCTGTGGCCGGAAATCCCAGCCACCTGGCACTGCTGTGTGACCTCGGCACGAGACCCTGTCTTCCCACCTGCAAAATGGGCTCAAGGCGCAGGATTTCCTCACATCCTGTTGGCCCCAAAACACAACAGGAGGATGGGATGTGCAGGACAGGCGTCTCCCCCGGTCCCCAGCCCGGCGGCCAGCTACCTGGGCTTGACATAGCCACTCAGAGAGAGATGCGCGCGCTGCCAGTACTCGGCGCTTCCTTGGCCACAGACGCTGTCGGCAGCTAAGACGTTTAGGGTGAGCCGGGCCGGGAGGCCAGACAGGGTGGGGAAGGCCACCTCTGCCACGGCCAGGCTCAGCCTGCGGTCACCTGCACCTCCTGCCCCTGTGGCCAAGGAACCCAAACGGTCACCGAGAGACCCCATGAGGCCTCAGAGGCCCCTCACGTCTACTTTCCAGATGAGCAGGTTGCGCCCCCAGAGGTGATAACAGGGAGTGTTGGGGAGCCCAGGGTGCCAGGTCAGCAGCACGGGCAGGGTCAGGCCTCTAGGGAGCTCTGTGCTGCATCTTCACGACACCAGCACCTTTAATCCCACATCCCTCGCAGGGCAGGGTTCTGCTCTCTCAATTTCACAGATGGAGAAACCAAGGCCCTAAGCCAAACAGGACTGAGGTAAGCAGTGGAGCTGGGGTTGGAACTTCAGCGATCTGGCTGCAAACTTTGTGCTAAGTTGCTTTGCCACAGCGTGAGAAGATACATGGCATAATTTTGATTTTTTTTTTAAATTTGCTGAGACTTGTTTTTTGACCTAGCGTGTGGTGAATCCTACAGAAATTTCCATGCACTGGTGAAAAGAATGAAACTGTAGGATTAAAAATTCTGTAGGTATCTGTTAGGTCCATTTGGTCTATAGTGTCAAATATCTCCGTTGTCTCCTTGCTGCTTTTCTGTCTGATTGATCTGTCCATTGCTGAAAGTGGGGTATTGAAGTCACTCATTATTATTGTATTTGAGTCTATATCACCCTTTAGATCCCTTAACATTTATTCTAAATAACCAGGTGTCCTCTAATTTAGTGCATATACATTAAAATAGTTACATCTTCTTGTTGAATTGATCCCTTAATCATTACATAGTGCCCTTTTTTCTTTTAATAGATTTCATGATGGCCAGTGCTGTGGTTCACTAGGCTAATCCTCTTCCTGTGGTGCCGGTACTCTGGGTTCTAATCCCAGTTGTGGTGCCAGATTTTGTCCCGGTTGCTCATCTTCCAGTCCAGCTCTCTGCTGTGGCTTGGGAAGGCAGTGGAGGGTGGCCCAAGTGCTTGGGCCCTGCACCCGCATGGGAGACCTGGAGGAAGCACCTGGCTCCTGGCTTCAGATCAGCACAGTGCACTGGCCACAGCGGCCATTTGGTGGGTGAACCAATGGAAGGAAGACCTTTCTCTCGTCTCTCTCTCACTGTCTAACTCTGCCTGTCTAAAAAATTACATTTTATGTTAAAGTCTATCTTGTCTGCTATTGAGATAGCTACACCAATTTTTCTTTGGTTTCTATTAGCATGGACTATCTTTTTGCATCTTTTCACTTTCAGTCTGTATGCATCTTTGTTGGTGAGATGTGTTTCTTGTAAGCAGAAAGTAGATGAGTTTTGGTTTTTAGCCATTCAGCCAGTCTGTGTCTTTTAACTGGAGAGTTGAGGCCATTTACATTCAATGTGATTATTGATAAGTAATGACTTTGCCCTGCCATTTTTCCATAAATATTCTGATTTTTTTAGTTTGTATTTCCTTTGTACTTTTACTGGGAGATTTTCTTCCTCTAGCTTCTTTCATAGTGATGACCATGTTTCTGTGTTTATGTTTGCAGCACATCCTTTAGCATCTGTTGCAAGGCTGCATGAATGGTAACAAATTATTTGAATTTCTGTTTGTAATGGAAGGTCTGTATTTCACCTTCATTCATCAATGAGAGCTTTGCAGGGTACAGTATTCTGGGTTGACAGTTTTAGTCTCGTTTTTTTTATATTTTTGATGGGCAGAGCTAGACAGTGAGAGAGAGAGAGAGACAGAGAGAAAGGTCTTCCTTCCATTGGTTTACCCCCCAATGGCTGCTATGGCCGGCACACTGTGCCGATCCAAAGCCAGGAGCCAGGTGCTTCCTCCAGGTCTGCCATGCAGGTGCAGAGCCCAAAGACTTGGGCCATCTTCCACTGCCTTCCCAGGCCACAGCAGAGAGCTGGACTGGAAGAGAAGCAATCGGGACAGAATCTGGCACCCCAACTGGGACTAGAACCTGGGGTACTGGCACCACAGGTGGAGGATTAGCCTGGTGAGCCATGGCACCGGCAGTTTTAGTCTCTTAAGACTTGGAATATATTTTGCCATTTTCTCCTAGCCTGCAGGGTTTCTGATGAGAAGTCCACTGTGAGTCTAATTGTAGATCTTCTGAAAGTAATCTGGCAATTCTCTTGTGCACATTTTAGAATATTTTCTTTATACTTTTCTGTGGAGAGTTTGATTACAATGTGTCATGGTGAAGATCTTTTCTGGTCATGTCTATTGGGAGTTCAATGTGCTTCCTGTACTTGAATGTCCCTTTCTTTCTCCAAATTAGGGAAGTTTTCTGTTATTATTTCACTAAAAACACCTTCTAATCCTTTCTTTTTAAATTTATTTTATTTGAGAGTTAGAGTTACAGACAGTGAGAGGGAGAGACACAGAGAAAGGTCTTCCCTCCACTGGTCCACTCCCCAAATGGCCGCAATGGCAGGCGCTGTGCTGACCAAAGCCAGGAGCCTCCTCCAGACCTCCCACATGAGTGCAGGGGCCCAAGGACTTTGGGCATCCTCCACTGCCCTCCCAGGCCATAGCAGAGAGCTGGACTGGAAGATGGGCAGCTGGGTCCAGAACCAGCACCCATAAAGGATGTGGACGCCGCAGGTGGAGTATTAACCTACTGCACCATGGTGCTAGCTCCGGGCTTCTAATCCTTTCTCTCTTTCCATGCCTTCAGGAACTCCTAGAACCTATATTTTGGGTCATTTGATAGTAGCCTGGAGATCTCCAAGTGTTTTTTTTTTTAATTTTCTAATTTCTTCTTCTTTTTTTTGTCTGACTGTATAATTTCCTATGATTTGCCTGCTAAGACAGACATTCTTTCTTCTGCTTCACCAAGTCTGTTATTAAGGCTTTCCACTGCATTTTTTATTCTATTGAATTCTTAATTTCCAAGATTTCATTTTGTTTTCTCTTTAAGATCTCAATTTTGTGGGAGGAATTTCTTTCATGTAATGTACAGATTTCATTAGTTTGTCCCTTTCCTTCTGACTACTTCTAAGTAATCCTATGATTTTGAATTCCATTTCTGGAATTTCTTAATATCTTCACATTCTAGTTTTGAAGTGTTATATTTTTGGGGGGGGGCACCATGTTCTGTTGTTTTCCTTATTCTTGTTTCTTGAATTGGTGCATTTATTATTTGACATTTGTGGAGATATTCTTTGGTTTCTTCTTTGTATATTTGCTGTGGTATCTTTTTAAAAAAAGATTTATTGATTTATTGATTTATTTGAAAATCAGAGTTAGGCTGGCGCCGTGGCTCAATAGGCTAACCCTTCGCCTTGCAGTGCCGGCACACCGGGTTCTAGTCCTGGTCAGGGCACCACCGGATTTGGTCCCGGTTGCCCCTCTTCCAGGCCAGCTCTCTGCTGTGGCCTGGGAGTGCAGTGGAGGATGGCCCAAATGCTTGGGCCTGCACCTGCATGGGAGACCAGGAGAAGCACCTGGCTCCTGGCTTTGGATTAGTGCAGTGCACTGGCCGCAGCGGCCATTGGAGGGTGAACCAACGGTAAAGGAAGACCTTTCTCTCTGTCTCTCTCTCTCTCTCACTGTCCACTCTGCCTGTCCAAAAAAAAAAAGAAAAGAAAGAAAGAAAGTCAGAGTTACACAGAGAGAGGAGAGAGAGAGAGAGAGAGAGGCCTGCCATCCGATGGTTTACTCCCAATTGGCCTTAATGGCTGGAGCTGTGCCGATCTGAAGCCAGGAACTAGGAGCTTCTTCTGGGTATCCCATGCAGGTGCAGGGGCCCAAGGATTTGGGCCATCTTCTACTGCTTTTCCAGGCCCTAGCAGAGAGCTGGATTGGAAATGGAGCAGCAGCGACTTGAAACGGCACCCATATGGGATGCTGGCACTTCAGGCCAGGGTGTTAACCCACAGTGCCACAGCGCTGGCCCCTGTGGTGTCTTTTATCTTTGGACTATGGCTGTGTGGATTAATGGAGTGTCTGCTTTTGGTGAATACCTTGAAGTATGTAGTGAGTGTGGACAGGCAGCTCTGTTTAGTGTTCCAGGGTGAAGGGACTGTTAAGATGATACCTAGGTTCAGTATGATAAATCTCTATTTTTTTATAACAGGGGAACTTTCTTCTGCTTTGTTGGCCACTGCAGATTCAGCTCATTTCCTCTCCTCAAAGGAGACCGGTGCCTGGGTACTAGCTCCAGTGGGTATAATATTCATCAGTGCTTCTACAAGGACCACACAAAGGATCTGTGCAGTCCTTGGTGTAATCAGATTCCCTACCAATGTCCCTCAGGGAACCAGGGAGCCCTGTGCATGTGGAGTCTCCCATGGTGACTGCCCAAAGTCCCAGCCACACCGTGAGCCTTCCCATGCAGCCTCAGCGTTTTCAGTCCCACAGCTTCAGTGTTTACACAGTCCTGGCACACAAGCCTCCTACCATAATGAGCACCCAGCCCCCTGTCAGTTCTCCCCTCCAGACTCAGGAGTCACTGCTCCACTGATTGCTGGATGCACACATGAGCTGGTGCAGCTGTTATGTATATCCAAAATGGCATGCACTCTCTATTGGCTTGTTACAGGGTACCGTTACAGGTTGATTGTGGAGAGAAATGTGCCCCCCCCTTTTGCTCCTCTAGTTTGGCAGGTATGCTATCGCCCATAGGACTCCAAGCCAGTTCCCTACAGGTTTCTCCTGCAGCTTTGCCACCAGTGGCTTGGGCTGCTGTAGTCTGGTCTCACCTCACTCTCCAAGGCTGTTGCCAAGACTCTCAATGGCTGAGGTCCCGATTTGTGCATGTCCACACTTCCATGTATGTCTGCTGTGTCCCTTTAAGTTGCCAGGAGTTTCTTCTGCTGTTTTCTCCCTAACTCTTCCCTGAGACTGCACTCTCTCCACTATTTAAACTATCTTCTCCTAGACTAGAACAGTAAGCTCCTTCTGTAATCTGCCATCTTAATCCAATTGCTGAGGACATTTATAGCATAAATTCCTCATACATGCAGATTTCTGTCGTGTTTGGCAGCCTACACTGTCCCAAGGACTGACAGTTCATTTCATTTTCCACAAAGACGTACTCGCCTTCAACATTTTTCAGTGGTACATTTTATGTATTTTAATCTGTCAGATTTTTAAATGAAGATTTATTTATTTATTGGAAAGGCAGTTAGAGAGGGAGAAAGAGATCTTCCATCCATTGGTTCTCTCCCCAAATAGCTTCAATTGCCAGGGTTGGGTCAGGCAAAAGCTGGGAGTCTGAAATGCCTTCCAGGTCTTCTGTGTGAGTTCAAGGTCCCAAGGCTTGTACCATCTTCCTCTGCTTTCCCAGGCACATTATAAGGGAGCTGGATTGGAAGTGGAGCAGCCAGGACACCGCCTCTATTTATTCAGTTGACTCTTGAGTGCAGCCTCTACATGGTCCTGCATGGGATGTGGTGTCCTCTTCCAGCCTGTGACTGTGTATGGCTAATATACTGCCGCCTCTCGCTTCTATCAGTGCACGGTGCTGCTTTGTTCTAAAAATATTTTTATTCCCATTACATGGCTTTAGAGATTGCTATTTGGAAGAATATTTAATTACATGTAATTGAACCAATATACATAGTAAATTAAATATGATTTTTCCTAAAAATTATGGAAATGTGAAAAGCCCTAAAAGAGCAGTTAAAACAGCCAGTTAGAACTTTTGGTCCAGTTGTTGTTGGTTAAGGACTGGGTGATGGTGACTTGAATCCTATAGCGCTCATGGTCATCATGGTCCTGAGTAGCACTAAGGACCAAGACAGAGAAGTTGGTGAAGGACCTAGGTGCAGATCAAGGATGGAGGTTGGAAGGGGACTATGGTGGGTTGGCTTCAGAAACAGTTATCCTGGCCCTTGCACCCTGCCTGTGTCATGTGGAGAAGTGGAGGCCTTGGCTGAAGCCACCACAGCCAGTGTGAATTTTGCCTCCACCTCTGTGGAACTATCTCCACCACCTTCACCTCAGAGGTGGGAGCTTGGATCCAGTCACCCCTGAGCTCAAATCCAGAGCTCAATCTTGCAGCCCCCAGCTGGGCTGTGCCTTCTCAGTATCCCTCAGTATCCCCTGCATTTGCCTCAGCCACACAGGCTAACATTCTGCCTCTTCCTCCTCAGTAGTCATGGGAGGGATGGGTCCACCCAAAACCCTTCTGCTCTGGGTTGGGCAGGGTCTGTTACCTCCCTCAGAGATCTCTGCATTTTGAGATTCCTCTCCCCATAATCCTCGGGTGCTCCAAACTCCCCCCACCTTTAAAGATGTATGTACTTGAAAATCAGGGTTCAATCATCAGAGGGCCACAAAGGCCAGGGCTGGGCCAGGCCAGAGTCAGGAGCTAAGAGCTTCTACCAAGTCTCCCATGTGTGTGTCATGGGCCCAAGCACTTGGGCCATTTTCCTCTGATTTTCACAGGCCATTAACAGGGAGATGGATCAGAGGTGGAGCACCTGGGACTCCAACTAGAACTCATATGGGATGCTGGCAATGCAGACAATGGTTTTACCTGCTATGCCAAAATACCAGCCCCAAATATTTCTTTTATTTTTAAAGATTTATTTATATGAAAAGCAAAGTTATAGACAGAGGGAGAAGAAGGGGGGGAGAGAGAGAGAGAAAGAGAGAGAGAGAGAGAGAGAGAGAGAGGAAATCTTGCATCTGTTGGTTGATTCCCCAGATGGCTGCAATGGGCAGGGATTGGCCACCCCAGACTAGAAGCTAGGAGCTTCAATCAGGGCCTCCCACATGGGTGTAGGGACCCATGTACATGGACCATCTTCCACTGGTTTCTCAGGCACATTAGCAGGGATCTGGATCATAAGTGGGGCAACTGAGACTCAACCATTGCTGATATGGAATGCTAGTGCTGTGGGCAGTAGCTGAACCCACTTCACTAAAGTTTCCCTGACATTTTGAGAATTGATTGATATTTATAGCCCTTGTTTCTACTCTTGAGGAACAGTATTTTTTCTTATAACTATTCTTGATTCTTTATTTAATGAATGATTAATCTCACAATTATAAAATAAACTGAAAATATGTCATTGTGAAATTAAAGGAAATAATAAGAATGGAAGGAGGATGGAGGCTGGGAATGTGCCCAAGAGGAAGAGTAGGGTAGGAAGTATTATGCTCTTCAATCCAGGTATAAGAAAGACATGAAATTTGTTCCCCTTATATAAAGGATTATAAAAAAGAAAATGGAATCCCTCATGACAAGGGAAGCCTGTGGTTGAGGGCCAGGAATGGGAGGAGGAAGGCAGCTACACTGCCTGGAAAGGGTGCAGGGGGGTAACAAGAGGAAGCCAGGGAGGAGGAGTGGGAAAAGGGGAACTGCCAAGGCCAGGGCATCCAAGGAGGATTAGGAGGAAACCACCGTCTGGAGTCCCAGAGGCTGGCAATGAAGGGTCTCCATGGAGGAAGCAGTGTTGGGGGTTCTAAAAAGGAAGACAGGAGGATCAGGGAGTAACAGTGACTTTCATGAGCAAACAGACCACTCCAGGGACCCAGCCTGAGCCCCTTCCTGATCGTAAGCCTCTAGAACCAGTCAGGATCCAGGGTCCTCTGCAAGCCCATGTTGGTTCTTGGGTTTGAGTTTGAACTAGACAGTCCACATGCCCCAGAAGATCTCAAAAGGATTTACTGTGGGGGTGGAAATCACTGACATTCATGCCTAGGCAGTTGTCTCACTCCCTCTTTGTGGGGAAATAGTGCCAACACCCACAGTTCTCCCCGGAAGTATCCCAGCCTCCTTAACCATCCTAGCATCTGCTGGGGGAAGCCCAAGAGGGACATCTCTGCAGGGATTTAGACTTTTAGTGAGGGTTGGAATTCTTTAGGGCATTCTGCTATGTTGGGCACTTTTTTCCATTGCTCCATGTTCATTGTGTTTATTTCAAAGCTTCTTCAGACAGCAACTCCTCACAGAATTCCTAGTAATTTTATTCTTTTGTAAAAAGATTCTTAAAATTTTGAAAGGCAGAGTTACAGAGGGAGAAGTGTATATACACACACACACAGGAGCCTGAAACTCCATCCATGTCTCCCAAGTGGGTGGCACCAGTCCAAGTCTTTGAGCCATCTTCCTCTGCTTTCCCAGGCACATTAGCAGGGAGCTGGATTGGAAGTGGAGCATCTGGTGCCTGAACTGGTGCCCATATTGGATGCCAGTGCTTTAGACCATTACTTAACCCACTGCACCACCACACCATCCCCCTTATATGTGCTTTTAAAAAGCAAAATGGAGAAGACCAACAGTCTCTGCTCTCATGAGAGATCATGAGATCTCTAATCAAAACTGCATCTCTGCCCTGTGGGCTGGAGAACAAATCTCAGGAAACTTTAAACAAATGGAAGTGAGTATGTTAAGAAACTGAGAATTCTCCAGTCCTTTTCCCCCAGTTACATGGTCTCGGCTATGTCAAGGAAGCACTGAGATTAGGGAAACAAAAAGTGGCCTGGTGAGAGACTGGTAGAATATGGTGACCATTTTTAGTGTCAACACTTCAAAGCCATCTATACGCTGTCTTCAAAATTTATATCTACTTCCTGGACTAGTTACTTAACTTCAAAAAATCATAGTCAAAGCCTTGTTGTGCGTGTCCAGTTGGGTGTCTAGCCATTTCAAATGTGTGTCTACATCAAACTCCTGAATTTACCTACCCCAATCTGTTTCCCCTACATTCCTTCTCTCTTTCTTTTCTCTGCCACCCTGTATACCATCAATCCTTTCTGTTGCCCTGCAAATGCGTATCCAAAATCCTACACATTCCCAGCATCTCCACAACATCCTCTTTGGCCACAGTCACAATGATATCTTACTTTTTTAAAAGTATACGAACTTTTAAGTATTTTCTGTTTTAACCTTTGCCTTCCCCTACTTATGTCTCTTCTCAGCACCATACTGATCCCGAAAAGCTGTGACATAAAACATGTTGCTGCTCTGCTCAAAACCCTCTTATGGCTTATATCTGGTGTGGAGTAAAAGCAGAATGGTAGTAAGGACCTGTACCATTTGGTTCTTTTGACATTGGAATCTCCTGCTCACCCCCTTATCATTCCATCCCCAGAATATTCACTTCCTTGCTGTACATCAAACACTGTGGACATGTGTCTGCTCAAGTCTTTCTCCTGGCAGTTCCCTCTGCTTGCATCATTTTCATTCGGTTATCCAAACAAGTTCCTCCTTCACTTCCTGCAGCCACTAAGTGATTGTGGCAATTGTAGTTATTTGGGAGAGAACCAGTGGTTGGAAGATATGCTCTGACTCTCCCTCTCTGCTCTCCCTTTAATCCATTCTCACTGTACCTTTTAAATAAATGAACTGCGAAAATAGAATTAGTTCATAAAACGTCTATGTAGAATATGAAAAATTATATATTTATATTGTGTCATCCAGTGAGATTTATAGTTATATTATTAACTGACTGGGTGTAGTACATAATGGTCCCCAGCTCCCAAGAGTTAACTGTATTCCTGTCTTCCCAAATGTACATTTACTGCTTTTACCAAAATAAAGCAGATTTGCCAAGCTTATTTGTAATCAAAGCTTGCAGTGGGCACTATTTTTCAGAATAAAAGCATCATTAAATGCAGAAGAGCAAACAACCTCATTTTTATTGGCAGTAATAATAATTATATTTTTTCCAAAAATTTAATTTTAATAATTTCCAAGTTGTCTTTTCCAGTTAATGACATTTAAATTTATTGGATATTACTACTACTTTTTACATTTAACAACATTGTCTGTTATCTCTATAGCTCTTGATTTCAAAAATGGAAACTGATACTATAATCTTTGAAAATTTTATTTATTATTTTGAGAGGAAGAGAGACACATAAAATATGCACATAGATTCAGAAAGTGAGAGTACAGAAAGACAATGTGAGAAAGATAGAGAGCTGTCATTATTGTCATCACTCTCTAGAGCCTGCCTACAACCAAGAACTATAACTAGGAGCTGGAAATTCAATTCAGATCTCCCATGTGGGTAGAAGAAACCCAACCATTTGATCCATCTCCACTGCTTCCCAGGGCCCAAGTTAGCAGGAACCTGGAGACAAGAATGAGAACCAAACACAGGCACTTCAACATGAATATCCTCACCAGTGACCTAAGTGTTATGCCTAATGTCTACCACATAATTCCAATTTTAAGATGGCAAGGTTTTGAGCCTTTTGATGACACCTTGCATAAAATAGCACATATATGATTGAAATACGTTAGTAAATGTTTCCAATACTTTGGCTAAAATCTTGGATATGTTAGATAATGATTTCTTGAGGTTACCCATTTCAAAGATTGGACTTCTAGCAAAAACTGAACTCGGTATTGGCATTAAATTTTATCTTTATGTTTGGGTGAAATAGATCCCTGACTAGCTTTCACAAAATGATTGCTATAACTTCATGGAATTTTGCTTGGAATTATTAAATACCTATAAAGGATAAATTTAGAGATAATGTTCAGTATTTCTTTAATGGAATAGTTAAAAAATAGCTATATGATAAAATAGCAGCTAAAACAGTCCATAGTGATTAGTTAATAAAAATGTTAATTAAGAAGGAATTTTGCCTGGATCTATACAAAAGATCAGAAATTGAGAAGGTACATCATTAAAACATGAGACAGATGAAAAAGAAGGTTGGGTTATTTTTTAAGATGTCTCTGGTTTTATCCCATTTTGCAACTAGTTAAGTGTGACTCTTCCTTATGTGGATGGTGCCTCCTTTAATTCTAATTGTGTTAAATGTATGTGGATTGGCATGGTGTTGTAGTGGTACCAGAATCCTTTGTGGCTGCTTGTTCAAGTCCTGACTGCTCTACTTCTTATCCAGCTCCCTGCTGTTGTGTCTAAGAGGCAGTGGAGGATGGCTTGGGTCCTTGGGCCCCTGCACTCATGTGGGAGACCCAGAGGAACCTCCTGGCTCCTGGCTTCAGTCTGGTCCAACCCTTGCCATTATTTAATGAGCCAGTGGATGGAACATCTCTCTGTCTCTCTGTGATTCTGCCTTTCAAATAAATAATAAAAATTAAAATAAAATTTATGTTGAGAGGAATTCATTTGTTTGCCTTTATTTCTTACTTTTCTAAAACCTAGTCTTGTTAAGCACATAAGAAGGATAATACAGGATAAAAACACAAATTATATGATAGTTTCCACATGACAGAATATGCATGTGTGTGTACATGTGTGTGTAGTGTGATCTATGACTTTAGTAAAATTTATAAAACTCTCATAAGTTTTTATAATGATAACAATCTAGTACTAATGAGAACCCTAGTACTTGGGTCATCATCTAGTGCTCCTAAGGTCATTAGCAGGACACTGCGTTAGAAGCAGAGGTAGGACTCTGCTTATATGGTATGTGGGTGTTGCAAGCAGTGACTTAACCTATTGTGACACAATGTCCACTCTGAAAGTTTCCAGTATTGTTTTATACCAAAAACATTTATTGAAGTATATTACTTTGGTAAATGTTTCTTTCTCCACCATACATATAATGTTGAAAAGACAGCAATAGCTCGGAATACAGTGTAAACAAAAACATATGGTTGGCATGGTGATTGTCATTTACATATGATATTTAAAATGACCTAGTTCAGGAAATGTTTATGTTTTAAGCATGTAAAACGTATTGGCTGTAGAAAGAAAACAGTACAATAATTTAAAGACTTAAAAGACATTTCATTAAGACATAAAATAAAAACTGCAAATGTAATTGAATATAATGGGCTATAAGACCCAAAGCAGTGATTTACTTTTGGGCTATCAATAGTGATATTGGAATGTGATGTGGAAATAAAAGTCACAGCATGGAAATGTAACACAAAATTTCCTCAGAGATCAGAAGTTTGGGTTAAACTTTCTAAAGAGAAACTCCAGGCTAAGATGTTGGGTAAGACAGTTTTAAAATTTGTATAGTTTTTCTAATTGTGCTATCCTATATCTCTATGTAGTTATAATAATGTTCACTTGAAATCGGTGATAACAGTTTCTCTGCTGTGATTTAAATAGATTTATATTTTCTACTGTACTGTTTCAATTTTGTATGATGAGCATTTCATTTTTTAAAAAAACTATAGAATGATGAAACAAAAAGCAAATACAAGATTTTCAAAAGCACCTTATTCTGAATGACAAGAATATGAAGTTTTAAATTTTCTGTATTTTTTGCTAAATATAACTAAAATTGCAACTATTAAAATCACCCCATTTTCTGATACTAAAATAAAAATTATTTTTTAAAAAATGATGTCCTAGGCACCCTATATATTCTCATAGAATACTCATAACAACTTTGTGCTTTGAAGATATTATCTTCCTCTTATGGTTTAGCAGCTGAAGTAGAAAGACACTACTACCACCTCTGAGTTCTTTTTTAACAGATTATCATTAAAACACAAGTGTATCCACTGTTGTGCAGCAGGTTAAAGCCCTGGCCTGAAGTGCTGGCATCCCATATGGGTGCTGGTTCTGGTCCCAGCTGCTCCTCTTCTGATCCAGCTCTTGTCTATGGCATGGGATAGCTGTAGAAGATGGCCCAAGTCCTTGGGCCCCTGAACCCATGTGGGAGACCCGGACAAAGCTCCTGGCTCTTGGCTTTGGATCGGCACAGCTCCACCCCTTGTGGCCATCTGGGGAGTGAACCAGTGGAGGGGAGACCTCTCTCTCTGTCTCTACCTCTCTCTTTCAAATAAACAAAATAAATCTTAAAAAAACACAAGTGTATCTTATTTTGCCTAAGTTATTTGAGCTCAACATTTTGCACTGAGTTTAGGGACTGATTAATTCTGCCAAAACTGCAAATCCAACATCATCTTTATTTACAGCCTTCGGGTTATAAAAGTTTTTAAGGCTTGAAATCTTTTTCCATTTAACTGACTTTTCTTTCTCTAGTTTGTGCTTAACATAAATATAGAAAAAAATATGTGTGGGGAGACATTGAATAAAGGATTTAAATAATAGCATTGATTAAAAGGGGTGAAAATCATGGAAACCCCAAGTCTGTTTTCCTTTAGTGTGTCTAGAAGTATCAGCACTGGTAGTTTCTATGTAGAAGTTTATAGTATCTCATCTCCTCTGGAATGTATGAATGATTATGATAGAGGTTTAACAAAGAACACCAGATTAAACCATATTTTACAATATGACTCCTACTCTATGAGAACAACTTATTTGCAGTGTCTGCTGTAAGTTTTTTCCTCAAGATTGTCCTTTAGATTCTTCTACATTATGCAATACTTTTCTTGCACTGGATGTATTTGGTTGTGTGATGTATTGTTTTTGATAAAAGGAAAACCTTCAAGGGGAGAGTACCCATAGGCAGATATTAAAAGAATCAGGTGTATGCTATTTAGGATTTTATGAATTAAGTGATTTTAAATAGATTTCTGACATGTGATTCAGAATTTGTTTAAAAAGTGCACAGTATAGGAACAATGATTATTTTTATCTTGCTACCTGCTCAGGGCAAGGCTTTTTTTTTTTTTTTTGAGAGTTTATAGGAATGAGAGAAAGATACCCTAGTTTGCACTTCCTTTCCGATATTTCACTCCCATCTTTCAGCTGAGTCTTCCTGTTTTCCTTTTACTGAATCAATTAAAAATGTCAATAATATTTTATTGTACATTAAAATAGCACACCTCCTGTTTTGAAATTCACCACAAATAATCCCTTTTAATTTCAGTCTGTGAACAGACTTTTGCAATTTTCCTTTTCTTTGGAAATCACTAAAAAGAAAGAGAGGAGAAAATTGTGAAGATAGATGAGGGTAAAATGGTAAAGAAAAGAGAAATATAGGTAAGTATAAGGAAATAGAAGAAAATAGGGGAGAACTAACATCTACATATTAATGGATATATCATCTGACAATGCTAAATAATGCCACAAATATGAGTAATGATTTGAGGCATTATTACTACTTTGTGGCATTTTAACATAAATAGTTTATAGTTAATAATAGGTTATGTATTTTGATGAGTGAAAAATAGGATGGGAGATCTCCTTCTGTCTGATTTTCAAATCACTAAAATAATAAATGATTTTTTAAAAATTATTTTTTCAGCATATATATATATACTCATCATTATTTAACTAACATACTTATTATACAGTCCATTAAATTATTTCAATCAACTATTAAATCTTATTTTATTTCTAGAATAATATTTTATGGAATTTCATACTATATTTTTAAAAGCTAAATCTTCATATCCTTTTAGTGATTAATGATTAACCTTTTAGAAGGAGGTACCTTTCTCTGAAGGGAGGAGAGAACTTCCACTTTGACTATGACCATGTCTAAATATGATCAGAGTCGGCAAACTCAAAAGGCCTCCATAGCCTTGGCAACTCATGACAAGAGCCTAGGGTGATTACTGACACCATAAACAAGTGTGTCAATTTGTTAAGTCAACAACAGGAGTCACTGTGCACTTACTCCTCATGTAAGATCTCTGTCCTTAATGTGCTGTACATTGTGATTTAATGCTATAATTAGTACTCAAATAGTATTTTTCACTTTGTGTTTTTGTGTGGGTTCAAACTGTTGAAAGCTTTACTTAATATATACTAAGTTGATCTTCTGTAAATAAAGATAATTGAAAATGAATCTTGGGCCGGTGCTGCGGCTCACTAGGCTAATCCTCCACCTTGCGGTGCCGGCACACCGGGTTCTAGTCCTGGTCAGGGTGCCGGATTCTGTCCTGGTTGCCCCTCTTCCAGGCCAGCTCTCTACTGTGGCCAGGGAGTGCAGTGGAGGATGGCCCAAGTCTTGGGCCCTGCATCCATGGGAGACCAGGATAAGCACCTGGCTCCTGCCTTCAGATCAGCACGGTGGGCTGGCCGCAGCACGCCAGCCGTGGCGGCCATTGGAGGGTGAACCAACGGCAAAGGAAGACCTTTCTCTATGTCTCTCTCTCTCACTGTCCACTCTGCCTGTCAAAAAAAAATGAATCTTGATGTAATGGAAAGGGAGAGGGAGTGGGAGAGGGGAGGGTTGCAGGTGGGAGGGAAGTTATGGGGGGAAAAGCCATTGTAAAAGCTGTACTTTGGAAATTTATAGTCATAAGTAAAAGTTAAAAAAAAGATTAACCTTTTAAATTATTACCCTTCTTTTAAATTTTACTTCTATTTTTATTTGAAGTTTCCAAATGTAAAGTGTTAAGATTCTTACCAATTATCTTAAATGAAACCATGCAAAATTATTCAGTGGGTACAACGATCATTTCCCCATTCAGTTTTGCTGATTTCTACGATGGTGTGCTTGACAGAACATGGGTGGCAGGTAGCTGGTTGGAAAAGGTCATGTTTATAAAAACACAATGTTGGGCAGTTTCTACTGCGTCTGCAAATCAATTTAAAAAGCTGAAGTCTACATAAAAGTGATCCTACCTTCACCCGCCACACACCTTACTCAGAGGCTTTTTTCTCCCTTCCTTTCTGACCTGGTAGGGCAGTGCAGAAGTCTCCCACAAAGTACTCTTGTGGTCTAGATGGGATACTTTGACTATGGATAAAGGCACGTGAGGATGATCCTAAGCTCAGGTATGTCTTGGTGCCTCACAAGTTAGTTATATGACAAATAGAACCTTTTGACCACCTAGAAAAATGAGATCTGAGCAGCCCTTGTCTGTAACAACTGAACAGCAGAAGGCCGCGTTTCTCCACTGCAGTGCAGTCATCATGGCTGGGTACAAGGTCAGACCCCAATCCTCCAGTTATTAGTAAGCATGGAAGGTGTGCCACTATAGCAGGAAACTTGGACAGAGAAGCAGGCCATCAAGGCTCTTAGCAGGAAGCAGGTTTTATTCCCTATTTTATGCCAGCAGAACCACAGGATTTGTATCCAGAGACTGGGCACTGAACAAAACAGGGCACCAACTGTGACTTTTCTTTTACATATTTGGTTATACATATTCTGATTAGATATTCTAGGGCTACAGCACTGCCTATATAATTGTTGCAAGGCTGAAAATATGTATATTAAAAACTGTTGAGGTTGCAAGATGGCTTTTCTTGGAACAGAACATTTCCTCTACCCCCTTGTTCTTGGAAAGCCCCTACTGGAAAGACCCTAGCATTTCTGCCTTTAGCCAATGATTTTTCTTTTTTTTAATTTATTTGTTTATTTATTTGAAAGTTAGAGTTACACAGAGAGAGAGGGGAGGCAGAGAGATAGAGAGAGAGAGGTATCTTCCATTGGATGGTTCACTCCCCAATTGGCCGCAATGGCCAGAGCTATACCAATCCGAAGCCAGGAGCCAGGAGCTTCTTCCGGGTCTCCCATGTGGGTGCAGGGACCCAAGGACTTGGGCCATCTTTTACTGCTTTCTCAGGCCATAGCAGAGAGCTGGATCAGAAGAGGAGCAGCTGGGATAGAACTGATGCCCATATGGGATGCTGGCGCTTCAGGCCAGGGTGTTAACCCGCTGCACCACAGCACCAGCCCCTAGCCAATGATTTTTCTATCTTAGGGGAATAGTCCCTGCCACATCACTAAACCTAAAAACTGAAAATATGTTTTACTTAATTTACATAGAGGGAAATAGCATTTTGCAGTATTCTATGTAAAACAGTTATACAGGGAAATGGTGATTGAGTGTGCTAAATAACTCTCGTGATGTACTCATACATGCATTTTGCTAACAGTATTTCCCTAAAATTCACCAACTCTTTAGAATGATGCTTCCTGTGAAACAGCTGTGTCAGCTATCTAGTGCCATGAGGGCAGCTATGATGACAGAGTCGATAAATTCCCCAAAGAGCCACGGGGGTCAAAATAGTTATTGAGGGACCTGCGTGGAGAGCGTGGGAGCCCACAGTTCGGGACATCAGCGGCAGACTCAACACACCAGCGCTGGAACGCGAGGTGAGCCGAACCTCAATAGCCCGAGACACCGGCAGGCAAGCGGAGAGAGGAGACTAGAGGGAACGACCCCCGGTGGGGGAAGTTCACACGGCTAACTGGAAGAGAGAGAGAGAGAGAAAAAAGGGTGACTAGTACGGACAAGGGTTTCTCTCTCTCCGCTCACCTCTCAAGGGCGAGCAAGACAAAGAGCAGGCGCCATCTTGGACATACGTCATAAGCAGAGCGACCTCAGGTCTGCACCGGCCCTGAGCCTAGCAGAAAAACCTGACTCTGGGCGGGGCGAATTAACAGGAGATTAGGAGCTAGTAAATTTGTGGTGCTACTGAACTGAGACTGTGAAAAAAGAGACGGTGGGGGAGAGAACTCACGGAATTCACGTGAGCACTCTCCAGAGACGCTACAATTCCGTAACTTTGGCAACCCAGTGGGAGGCTGAAGGAGAATTTGAGCCCACTCTGAGGGCAGAACAGATTCCCTGTGGGGATCTTGGGAAAGAGCTTCCAATCTCTGGCTCCTGTGCATATATCATTTGCCTGCTAACTACCTCCAACTTCGTTCAGCTGTGCGGAATTACTTCCCTTTTGAATCAAAAAAAAAAAAAAAAGAGAGAGAGAGAGAGAGATTTACCACGCCTAACCTGGGAGTGTCACCTTTGGCACACCAAACAGAGCTCTCAGGCCACACCCATCTCAAGCCCCAAGGCTCCATCAAAAACAGATAGTCCACTTAATCTAGAGTCATAGTATAACAAGAAAAAGCACCATAGTGAAGAAACCAAATATCTCCAATATGCCAAATAACAAACGCAAAAACCGAGGTAATAAAAACAAGGAAGTCACCATGACGGCCTCAAATGAAAAAGACACCCCAATTCAAGATTATGAAGATGATGACATAGAAGAAATGCAAGAAGCAGATCTCAAAAAATTGATAAGAACATTAAGAAGTTCTCAAAAACAAATTCTGGAACTACACAAATCCTTACTGGACAAGATAGAAAATCTCTCTCGTGAAAATGAAATATTAAGGAGGAATCAAAATGAAACGAAACAACTAGTACAACAGGAAACTGTGATAGTGACTGAAGTGAAGAATTCAATAGATCAAATGAAAAACACAATAGAGAGCCTTACAAACAGAATGGGTGAAGCAGAAGAGAGAATATCGGACTTAGAAGACAGAGAACAGGAAAGGATACAGTCAGACCAAAGAAAAGAAGAGGAAATTAGAAATCTGAAACATATTGTCGGGAATCTTCAGGATACTATTAAAAAACCCAACATTCGGGTTCTAGGAGTTCCTGAAGGCATGGAGAGGGAGAAAGGATTAGAAGGCCTTTTTAGTGAGATATTAGCAGAAAATTTCCCAGGTTTGGAGAAGGACAGAGAAATCCTAGTACAGGAAGCCCACAGAACCCCTAATAAACATGATCAAAAGAGATCCTCACCACGACACATTGTAATTAAACTCTCCACAGTGAAACATAAAGAAAAGATCCTAAAATGTGCAAGAGAGAAACGTCAGATTACTCTCAGAGGATCTCCAATCAGACTCACAGCTGACTTCTCATCAGAAACTCTAAAAGCTAGGAGGGAATGGCGAGATATAGCCCAGGTACTAAGAGAGAACAACTGCCAGCCCAGAATATTATATCCTGCAAAGCTATCATTTGTGAATGAAGGTGAAATAAAGACTTTTCATTGCAAACAGAAATTGAAAGAATTTGTTGCCACTCGTCCAGTCCTGCAAAAGATGCTTAAAGATGTGTTACACACAGAAACACAGAAACACGGTCATCAATATGAAAGAAGGTAAAGGAAGGAAACCTCACAGCAAAAGATCACAGGGAATTCAAAGCATATATTAGAACTTATCTTTGGCAAATGGCAGGGCAAAGTTACCACTTATCATTAGTCACTTTGAACGTGAATGGCCTGAACTGTCCAGTTAAAAGACACAGATTGGCTGATTGGGTTAAGGAACAAAACCCATCTATTTGCTGCTTACAAGAAACACATCTTTCCAACAAAGATCCATACAGACTGAAAGTGAAAGGCTGGAAAAAGATATACCATGCCAACAGAAATGAAAAAAGAGCGGGCGTAGCCATCTTAATATCGGACAACATAAACTTTACCACAAAAACTGTTAAGAGAGACAAAGAGGGACACTATATCATGATTAAGGGATCAATTCAACAGGAAGATATAACAATTATCAATGTATATGCACCTAACTACAGGGCACCAGTTTATCTAAAAGATTTATTAACGGACTTAAAGGGAGACTTAGACCCCAATACAGTAGTACTGGGGGACTTCAATACTCCACTCTCAGAAATAGACAGATCATCCGGTCAGAAGATCAACAAGGATACAGCAGATTTAAATGACACTATAGCCCAAATGGATCTAACAGATATATACAGAACTTTCAATCCTACAGCTAAAGATTTTACATTCTTCTCAGCAGTACATGGAAGCTTCTCTAGGATTGACCACATACTAGGCCATAAAGCAAGCCTCAGCAAATTCAAAAGAATTAGAATCATACCATGCAGCTTCTCAGACCATAAAGGAATGAAGTTGGAAATTACCAACTCAGGAATCCCTAGAGCATACGCAAACACATGGAGATTGAACAACATGCTCCTGAATGAACAATGGGTCAAAGAAGAAATCAAAAGAGAAATCAAAAACTTTCTGGAAGTAAATGAGGATAACAGCACAACATACCAAAACTTATGGGACACAGCAAAAGCAGTGTTAAGAGGAAAGTTTATATCAATAGGTGCCTACATCAAGAAATTGGAAAGACACCAAATAGATGAGCTTTCAATTCACCTCAAGGATCTAGAAAACCTACAGCAAATCAGACCCAAATCTAGTAGGAGAAGAGAAATAATTAAAATCAGAGAAGAAATTAACAGGATTGAATCAAGAAAAACATTGCAAAAAATCAGCCAAACGAAGAGCTGGTTTTTTGAAAAAATAAACAAAATTGACACCCCATTGGCCCAACTAACTAAAAAAAGAAGAGAAAAGACCCAAATCAATAAAATCAGAGATGAAAAAGGAAATGTAACAACAGACACCACAGAAATAAAAAGAATCATCAGAAATTACTACAAAGACTTGTATGCCAGCAAACAGGGAAACCTATCAGAAATGGATAGATTCCTGGACACATGCAACCTGCCTAAATTGAACCAGGAAGACATCGAAAACCTAAACAGACCCATAACTGAGACAGAAATTGAAACAGTAATAAAGGCCCTCCCAACAAAGAAAAGCCCAGGACCAGATGGATTCACTGCTGAATTCTACCAGACGTTTAAAGAAGAACTAACTCCAATTCTTCTCAAACTATTCAGAACAATCGAAGAAGAGGGAGTCCTCCCAAATTCTTTCTATGAAGCCAGCATCACCTTAATTCCTAAGCCGGAAAAAGATGCAGCACTGAAAGAGAATTACAGACCAATATCCCTGATGAACATAGATGCAAAAATCCTCAATAAAATTCTGGCCAATAGAATGCAACAACACATCAGAAAGATCATCCACCCAGACCAAGTGGGATTTATCCCTGGTATGCAGGGATGGTTTAATGTGCGCAAGACAATCAATGTGATACACCACATTAACAGACTGCAGAAGAAAAACCATATGATTCTCTCAATAGATGCCGAGAAAGCATTTGATAAAATACAACACCCGTTCATGATGAAAACTCTAAGCAAACTGGGTTTGGAAGGAACATTCCTCAATACAATCAAAGCAATCTATGAAAAACCCACAGCCAACATCCTATTGAATGGGGAAAAGTTGGAAGCATTTCCACTGAGATGTGGAACCAGACAGGGATGCCCACTCTCACCACTGCTATTCAATATAGTTCTGGAGGTTCTAGCCAGAGCTATTAGGCAAGAAAAAGAAATTAAAGGGATACAAATTGGGAAGGAAGAACTCAAACTATCCCTCTTTGCAGATGACATGATTCTGTATTTAGGGGACCCAAAGAACTCTACTAAGAGACTATTGGAACTCATAGAAGAGTTTGGCAAAGTAGCAGGGTATAAAATCAATGCACAAAAATCAACAGCCTTTGTATACACAGACAATGCCATGGCTGAGGAAGAACTTCTAAGATCAATCCCATTCACAATAGCTACAAAAACAATCAAATACCTTGGAATAAACTTAACCAAAGACGTTAAAGATCTCTACGATGAAAATTACAAAACCTTAAAGAAAGAAATAGAAGAGGATACCAAAAAATGGAAAAATATTCCATGCTCATGGATTGGAAGAATCAATATCATCAAAATGTCCATTCTCCCAAAAGCAATTTACAGATTCAATGCAATACCAATCAAGATACCGAAGACCTTCTTCTCAGATCTGGAAAAAATGGTGCTGAAATTTATATGGAGGCACAAGAGACCTCGAATAGCTAAAGCAATCTTGTACAACAAAAACAAAGCCGGAGGCATCACAATACCAGATTTCAGGACATACTACAGGACAGTTGTAATTAAAACAACATGGTACTGGTACAGAAACAGATGGATAGACCAATGGAACAGAATTGAAACACCAGAAATCAACCCAAACATCTACAGCCAACTTATATTTGATCAAGGATCTAAAACTAATTCCTGGAGCAAGGACAGTCTATTCAATAAATGGTGCTGGGAAAATTGGATTTCCACGTGCAGAATCATGAAGCAAGACCCCTACCTTACACCTTACACAAAAATCCACTCCACATGGATTAAAGACCTAAATCTACGACCTGACACCATCAAGTTACTAGAGAACATTGGAGAAACCCTTCAAGATATTGGCACAGGCAAAGAATTTCTGGAAAAGACCCGGGAGGCACAGGCAGTCAAAGCCAAAATCAACTATTGGGATTGCATCAAATTGAGAAGTTTCTGTACTGCAAAAGAAACAGTCAGGAGAGTGAAAAGACAACCGACAGAATGGGAAAAAATATTTGCAAACTATGCAACAGACAAAGGGTTAATAACCAGAATCTACAAAGAGATCAAGAAACTCCACAAAAACAAAACCAACAACCCACTTAAGAGATGGGCCAAGGACCTCAATAGACATTTTTCAAAAGAGGAAATCCAAATGGCCAACAGGCACATGAAAAAATGTTCAAGGTCATTGGCAATCAGGGAAATGCAAATCAAAACCACAATGAGGTTTCACCTCACCCCGGTTAGAATGGCTCACATGCAGAAATCTACCAACAACAGATGCTGGCGAGGATGTGGGGAAAAAGGGACACTAACCCACTGTTGGTGGGAATGCAAACTGGTCAAGCCACTATGGAAGTCAGTCTGGAGATTCCTCAGAAACCTGAAGATAACCCTACCGTTCGACCCAGCCATCCCACTCCTTGGAATTTACCCAAAGGAATTTAAATTGGCAAATAAAAAAGCGGTCTGCACCCTAATGTTTATTGCAGCTCAATTCACAATAGCTAAGACCTGGAACCAACCTAAATGCCCATCAACGATAGACTGGATAAAGAAATTATGGGATATGTACTCTTTAGAATACTATACCGCAGTAAGAAACAACGAAATCCAGTCATTTGCAACAAAATGGAGGAATCTGGAACACATCATGCTGAGTGAAATAAGCCAGTCCCAAAGGGACAAATACCATATGTTCTCCCTGATCGGTGACGACTGACTGAACACCAAGAGGGAAACCTGTTGGAGTGAGGTGGACACTATGGGAAATGGTGGCTTGATCAGCATAGCCCTGACTGTTAATGAACAACTAAATACATTATACCTCTTAGTAGTTTTTTATCTGTTCTACTTAATATGACTGGTTTAGATCTGTAATTGATGCACAGTTATTCTTAAGTGTTGAAAATTAACTGAAATGTGATCCCTGTTGAACATGGTGGTGGGAATGGGAGAGGGAAGAGATGTATAATTTGGGACATGCTCAGGCTGACTTGCCCCAAGTGGTGGAGTTGGAAGCATACCAGGGGATTCCAATTCAATCCCATCGAGGTGGCATGTACCAATGCCATCTCACTGTTCCAGGTGATCAGTTTCAGTTCACAGTTGGTCATGGTGAAGGGACTGGGAGTCAAAGGGAGCACATAGACAAGTCTAGTACCTGCTAACGCTAACTGATGGAGTAAATAAAGGGGAGAGTGATCCAACATGGGAAGTGAGATACTCAGCAGACTCATAGAATGGCAGATGTCCTAAATAGCACTCTGGCCTCAGAATCAGCCCTAAAGGCATTCGGAGCTGGCTGAAAAGCTCATGAGAGTATTTCAGGCATGGAAAGCCAAGACACTCTGGCAAAAGATCTCTGCGAGTGAGATCCCAGTGGAAAGAACAGGCCATCAAAGAAGGAGGTACCTTTCTCTGAAGGGAGGAGAGAACCTCCACTTTGACTATGACCTTGTCTAAACAAGATAAGAGTCGGAGAACTCAGAGGGCTTCCATAGCCTTGGAAACTCATGACTGGAGCATAGGGGGATTGCTGATGCCATAGACAGGAGTGTCAATTGGTAAAGTCAGCAACAGGAGTCACTGTGCACTTACTCCTCATGTAGGATCTCTATCCTTAATGTGCTGTGCATTGGGATTTAATGCTATAACGAGTACTCAAACAATATATTTCACTTTGTGTTTCTATGGGGGTGCAAACTGTTGAAATCCTTACTTAATGCATACTAAACTGATCCTCTGTAAAAAAAAAAAAGAAAGAAAGAAATTATCAATTCCCAACTTGACTCTCACTGGGATTAAACATGACAATAGGTCTAATCTGATTTCATCATCATTTTAAAAAATCATCTATTATTTTTCACTTTATGTTTCTGTGTGGGAGCAAACTGTTGAAATCCATACTTAATGTATACTAAGCTGATCTTCTGTATATTAAGATAATCGAAAATGAATCTTGATGTGAATGGAAGGGGAGAGGGAGTGGGAAAGGGGAGGGTTGTGGGTGGGAGGGACGGTATGGGGGGAAAGCCATTGTAATCCATAAGTCGTACTTTGGAAATTTATATGCATTAAATAAAAGTAAAAAAAAAAATAAAATAAAATAAAATGGTAACCTGATTTAAAACTGGGAAAAAAAAAAATAGTTATTGAACCAAACATAAACAGCCCACATTTCAAATTTAAGAATTACAGATTTGGTTTTATGAATCAAGTTTTGAGAAGGATGGTTTCCTTAATTTCAAATGTATTTTTCACTAATTCTCACTATAGAAGGATTTGTTGAATATGTTAATGATATGAATAAAAAAAAATTAAGGGGAAAATATACCCACAATAATGAGATGTGAAAATTAAACGATGCTCATGTTAAGTGGACAAAAATTACTGCTGTGAAAAAAATGACAACCAAAATAATATGGGGGCCATTGAAGACATCTAAAATATTTCCACATGGTTTTGGCTTATTAAATATTTTACAATGGTTTTTTAAAGAAGATTTGAAGGCATGTGGAAAACACGAAAATTGTTTGAAATCGCTGTGTAGCAAATCCAAGTAGTTTAGAAGCATTATGCAGAGGTTTGCTAAGGAAGATGAAGTCCCCCCTCCCCACCATGAGACTGCACGTGGTGGCAGAGGTCTGCCCAGTTCCATCTCACAGCAGATGGCACGCAGACAAGGCATTATTATCCTGGAGGGAAGGGACTGGCGTTTGCACTGTGTGGGGGACAAACTGGCTTTAGTGTTCGCAGGAATTCTGCAAAAACAGGTTTATGACACCGGGAAGTTTGCCTACAGCCTGTGCTTTCGACAAGTGTCTCTTCCTTTCTGCATTGCGTCTTCCCAGTCTTCTGATAGTGCCGTGACCGTGAGAACACAAACATAGGTCCTCTGCTTTCGGGCTTGGTTCTCAAATATGCCCAGGAGTCTGCCTAATTTTCACTCGACTCCAGCCTCCGGTAAACCTCTCACTGCAGCACTGCCAGGCTCCTCCCGGGCTCCATTCCTCCTCCTGGGACAACGCACTGGTCTTGGGAGCCAGTGTTGCTGGCTCTGAAGCCCAGTCTCGCCGACGCTTCCGGAAGTCTGCGTAGCCCTAGGTCCGCGCCTTGTTGGGCTTGAACTTCATCACGGAGGCCGGTTCCTGCCCCCGCGCCTGCTCTGGCGGTGGCCACCCCGCCGGGGCACAGGGGCGAGGGCCAGTCTGGGCACAGGCGCGCTGGGTGCGGTGACCAGGGAGGTGGCGGCGCGGGGAGGGGCAGCGAGGGCAGTGGGTCTTGGAGCCACAGCCTCTGGGACTCCATGTGTGCCTGGAGAGAAGCGCCGCCTCTGCCTGGCGTCCACCACTGTCCATGCAGCCCGCAGTGCGCTGGCCTCCACCGGTTCCTGCCGCTGCCCCTCCGCGAAGAGCCTGGTTCGAGCCTTGCCTTGCGCGGAGGCACTCTCGAGGACTGGAGCCCACTTGGTAGCAGCTCCACGCTGCTGGCCTGGAATTCTTTATGCATTGTATTTGTTCTTTAATTTCATTCTCCAAACTTGCTTTATTGCTGTGTTGTATTTCTAAACAAAAAGAGAAAACATGCTTTATTTTCTTGTCAGAGTATGAGAACATTTCAGTGCATTATTTAAGCAGAAACTGGTTATGGTCTAGGAGAATGTTTATTTCATAAGCCTGTGAAGTATCTGGGAATCTTGTGGAAAGTAGATCTGATTTATTTGTTTGAGAACAACCTAAATTTCTGCAGGTTAACAAGCTCCACTGTGACTGCTGATTCTGCAATTCCATGAACTGTTCCTTGTATTGTAAATAGTATAAGGCGAAGTCTGTGGCTTTTAGATTCAAAAACTTATGGAGAGAAAGGAATGGAGGAGTGGGGGTAAGGAGGAGCAGAGGAATGATGGAATTGTGGTTGTTTCTGTATTTGTACCTATAAATTGCATAAAATCTGTTCTTTCTACATTAATAATTAAAAAGATATTTAACAAATAAAAATGTAAAGGATTTTTAAAAAATAAGAATAATATGTTGTTTAAATATATTTCCTTTAATAATGTCATGGTTCATGGAAACTAAATATACAGTTATAAATGCACTTCAAGCAAGATGTTGCCATTGAAACTGAAACTATTTTGTTATACAAGATGTAAATCTATAAAAATTAATGATGTTCAATAAAGAACCAAGTACAAAGATTTAGCGGTTCTGTTGTAGGCAGGCATATAGGATAAAATTGATAAAGTTTGTGAGCTGGACGACAACACCTTCACCATGCCCGTGTGTGACCTCATGCCCCTACCTGACCACACCAGTGCATCCACGTGCCAATCAGACTAATTAACCACTCCCCTTTGGAAGTGGATTAAAGGCCTGGAACACTGGGCCTGGCCCTGGCCCTGGCCCTTTTTTTCCCCCTCTTTAGCCAGTGTGGACCCTTGCTGCTCTGAGCCTTCAGAGCACGTGGCCTTAGGGCCACCCGCCCCAAGCTTCTTGGCCTGCATGTCCCTCCACATAGCTGGCTCCTGGTGCTCAGTATGAATCCAGATTTCCCTCTCGCTTTTAGATAGGGCACTCCCTCCCTTATGCATTTCTCCCACTGAATAAAGAACTTAAAACTTATCATGCCGCCTTGTTTATTTGTGTCAGTATTCAGAATTCTCTGAATTCATGGCAAGAATCCACAGTCTTATTAATATTCTAAATTTATTGCTAAGCACCTGGTAGCAGTTCTAAAAGACAAATATTAATCACTCATGATTGTCTTTATGATGTTTTTAAATTGTTTTAAGTGTATGCAGTTTGCTGTTTTTCTCAAATATTAAAATTGCCTTAGTTATGAAATCTAAAAATATTATCTTTGAAATAGAGTCTGAGATGACAGAATGCCAAAATATGTTTGAATATATTTAATACATATATTTGAAACCTTTATATTAGTGGAGTGAAATATTTTAAGAATTTGAAAGCAATGAAATATGTAATTGAGAAAGGATGATCTGCTGGTCATATTCAAAATGAATGAAATGGAGAAACCTGAAAGACAGGGCTTGAGTACGGTTACAGGATGTTTAAACATTTCATGAAGTTTTCTCTACTCTTACAGTTGAATTGATTCAAGGTCTTTCTTCATAATACATTTTGTTCATTAGCTCGCTCAACCAAATATAAAAGCTACTATGTTTAAATTTTATCTTATCATCGTCACCGTATAGTCACTGCGTTGCCATAATAAGTATTTTGTAGCACTACACATTATATGTACTAAAGCACTCAAAAATGATTAGAGAAGAAAAAAGTTTCAAATATCAATAATTATTTTATATTGATAAAAAGCAAGTGCACATTGTAATTTTTTTTGTTTTGTTTTGTTTTTGACAGGCAGAGTGGACAGTGAGAGAGAGAGACAGAGAGAAAGGTCTTCCTTTTGCCGTTGGTTCACCCTCCAATGGCCGCCACGGCTGGCGTGCTGCGGCCAGCACACCGTGCTGATCTGAAGGCAGGAGCCAGGTGCTTCTCCTGGTCTCCCATGGGGTGCAGGGCCCAAGCACTTGGGCCATCCTCCACTGCACTCCCAGGCCACAGCAGAGAGCTGGCCTGGAAGCGGGGCAACCGGGACAGAATCCGGCGCCCCAACTGGGACTAGAACCCGGTGTGCCGGCGCTGCAAGGCGGAGGATTAGCCTATTGAGCCGCGACACTGGGCGCACATTGTAATTTAAATTCCTTCCAAATTTTAGAATCTGCGTATTGTAAAATCTGAGGATAAAAATGTAAATGTATTTTGTATTAGTCTTATAATTAACAGAGCACTTGATTTCTCAGGACTTATTTAATTCCTAAAATTACTCCCCATGAAAAATTCCAACACTAGAAAGAGTGGCCAGGTACACTGTAAGAAACATAAGCACAAAAAACAATAAAAACAATTACCTAGTCTAAATAGAAGATAACATTAAAAATGATGAGTTCTGCCAAGGTAGAACTTGGCCTTGTGGACAGGATTCTCATTGATTGTAGAGAGTTCCAGAATTCCATTGCACTAACAGCAATGGTTCTCAGGGGTGGATGCTAATGGGCTTCAGAGAACACTGTTCAAAGTCTAGAATGATTTTCGGGAGCTATTCCTGCAAAAGCAGGTGGCTACTGGCTTGTGGTAGCCCAGCAGTAGTAGAGGCTATGAAATGATGCTAAGTATCATACAATGTAAAAAGCATATCCCTTTGCACATAATTATCCCTCCTAAAAGAGCAATAGTGCTAAAGAAGCCTGATTTAAAGCCTTATTTGCTTTGGCATTACATTTATGCTTTCACATGACTGTGTTTTATCATAAACCAGTTTTATAAAGACTTTTTGAAATCTATGTAATCAACATAAAATTTTGTGATAATGGACTTTATAAAGTAAGTATAAACTATAAAAAGTAAACCTCACTTATACATGATTTAACTAAAGTCACTTTCATTAATAAAAATTTTATTCACAATCTCCTTATTACTATGCATACAAGGAGTGATGCATAAACCTCATTTTTATCTTCAAGATTATCTGAGGTCTGCAATACTTAGGTTTCCAAACGTTCTCTACTCCCACCTGTTTCCTGCACCAACAAACATCACTGAGATGAGATTTATATTGCAAAGATCAACATAGTGGTAGTATTATGAAATTATAAAAAGAACTAAGGCAAGTTTCCTCTTTAGGATTCTTTAAAACATGGGTAAAAAGTACTGAGGGAAAGAAACAAATAGTTTTAGTAGATAAGTGATTGGTTTGAATGTGTCCCCAGAATTCATTTGTAGGAAATTTAATCCTCAGATTTTTAAGAGGTGACTATGTCATTAATGGATTAATGATTTTCTCAGAGCAGTGGGTTTCTGATAGGTGGTAAGTTGAGTTCCTTTCTTTTCTGTCCTTTGAACATGCTCTCCAAACTTTCTGCCTTCTTTCATGAAACGACATAACAAGAATGACCTCCTTTCATGAGATGACATAAGAATAACCTTGCCAGATGTGAGCACTATGCTATTGAACTTTCTAGCATCCATACTGAAAAACAGTAAATTTCTTGCCCCTATAGATTATCCATTCTTAGCTTCTCTCTTATAGCTGCATAATGAGACTGAAGACAATAAATGAGAGATACATTTAGACAATATTGGGTAAGACAGAACTGCAATGTGAGAGAATATTCATACTGAGATTACCGGTTCCCTCAGTGACTGCTTGAAAAAAGAAATACACATTTTAAGAAAAATTAAAAATTGGAAAATAAATTAAACTGAATTATTTTTATTTCCATTTATAAATGATAAAAGCTGTTCTGCTGATGGATATGAATTTGGAGATCTTAGTAGCACAAAAATATGTAGGAAGACAAAATTTGATGAAAAATTTAAAATGCATTAGCGACTTATGGAAGAACAGTGAACAACCAGTAGATACAATTCTTTATAATGAAAGTGGATTGGAAAAAGTTGATTCTGACCTCAAATCACATGTAAGGAATCACATGTAAGGGTTTGAGCATGTTTCATGCTGGCATATCCACAAGACAGGACAAGGGAATTCTCTAGAAGATTATATAGATTTATAGAATAAAGGAAAATCAGGGAACTGACATCCATAATAAAGATAAAAAGAGACTCAATAGAAGAGAGAATTTGATAGGTATTGAATAAAATTAAAAATGAGTTAAGAATGAGTATTTTTGCTCTTAACACTGTATTTATGGGCCTGCACCATGGTGCAGTAGCCTAAGCCTCTGTCTGCAGTCCCAGCATTCTATATGGGCAATGGCTCATGTCTCAGCTGAACCTCTTCTAATCAAGCCCTCTGCCAATGGCCTGGGAAAGCAGTGGAGGATGGCTCAAGTGCTTGGGCCCCAACATCCATGTGGGAGACCCAGAAGAAACTCCTGGCTTCTTGCTTCAGATAAGCCCATCTCCTGCAGTGACAAACATTTGGGAAGTGAACCAGCAGATGTAAGACCTTTCTCTCTGCCTCTTTCTGTAACTCTAACTCTCAAATAATAAATAAATAAATAAAATCCTATACCTTTGAAATGTATGAAATTTTCCCCTTATATAAATAAAAGTAAAAATAGGATAAATATTTTGAATGACTGTCCCCCCTTTTTGTCACTATCCATGAATGAATTTACTGAAGAAATATATTGTCCCATTCTCAGTGACATGTTTTCAAAGGCAAATTTTGCCTAAACAATGAAAAATGTAATATGGCTCATTTGGTGGTCATTATCCACCAAATAAAGATTATATGTAGAATATATTTGCTCATCTGTCAAAAATTTTGTTTGACATCAAATGGTATATTTGAGTATAATACATTTGAACTTACTGTTAAATATTTCAAAAATAATATTTTGTATAATCAACATGATTTCTATATCTTGGAAATTTTCACTCAAAAATAAAACTAAAAATTGTTTCAGAGAGCAGGCACTTAGCCTATTGTCTAAAACACCAGTTATAAATCCTGTCTTATTTTGGAGTGCCTGAGAGCAATATTCAGATGCTGCTTCTAGCTCCTGCTTCCTGCTAATGCAGCCGTGACTCAAGTACTTGCGTACATAACACACATATTTGATTGAGTTATTTGCTTCCAGCTTTGGCTTAGCCCATTCTTGGTGGCATTAGAGGAATGAACTTACTTTTTAATTTTTTTTGCTTTTTCCTCTGAATGTTATAAAGCTATCACAATGTACTTAATTTATGTTTTATATTCACTGACAGGTAATTTGAATGGCTTTCCCATCTACACAGCCACTTAGAAACAGTGCTACATAATCAAACAACTTATCATTTTTTCTATATTATATAGCATAATACAAACAGCAAAGCCTCAAATCATCCATAAAATATTCTCCCTTCAAGTGTAAAATATTAAAAATCAGGTAATCTGCATATTCTCCCATAATTGATATGCAAGACACAGGCTTAATTCCAAGACCATTAATTTATTTTCCTTCTTGTAAATATTTTTGAAGATTCATTTAAGCTTTCATTGAAATCATTTTAAGCACTAAAATTTGATGTCCTGAAATGTGTGTTTTTTTTTTTTTTGACAGGCAGAGTGGACAGTGAGAGAGAGAGACAGAGAGAAAGGTCTTCCTTTGCCGTTGGTTCACCCTCCAATGGCCGCCGCGGCCGGCACGCTGCGGCCGGCGCACCGCGCTGATCCGATGGCAGGAGCCAGGAGCCAGGTGCTTTTCCTGGTCTCCCATGGGGTGCAGGGCCCAAGCACCTGGGCCATCCTCCACTGCACTCCCTGACCACAGCAGAGAGCTGGCCTGGAAGAGGGGCAACCGGGACAGAATCCGGTGCCCCAACCGGGACTAGAACACGGTGTGCCGGCGCCACTAGGCGGAGGATTAGCCTAGTGAGCCGTGGCGCCGGCCCTGAAATGTTTTTGTATTAGAGAATAAATTTATCCTTATACTATAATTTGTTAGCCGTCATGCTGTAGTTTACCTTCCATATCAACTTTTATTTTATAATCCACAAGAATAACTGATCAGACTTCTCATTTAATTTCAAAGGGGCATTAACAAGCAGAGATATGAGTAAACAGCAAGGATGGGAAGATGATTTTGTTAATGGTTTAAGCATTGTATTAAGAACATTTTCAGGGCCAGTGCTGTAGCACAGTGGGTTAAAGCCCTGGCCTGAAGTGCTGGCATCCCATATGGGTGCCGGTTCTAGTCCTGGCTGCTCCTCTTCCAATCCAGCTCTCTGCTATGGCTTGGGATAGCAGAAGATGCTCCAAGTCCTCATGCCCCTGCACCCACATGGGATACCTGGAAGAAGCTCCTGGCTCCTGGATTCAGATCAGCACAGTTCGGGCCATTGTGGCCATCTCGGGAGTGAACCAGCAGATGGAAGACCTCTCTCTGTCTCTACCTCTCTATAACTCTTAAAAAATAATTTTTTTCTAAAAAAAAGAATGCATTGAATAACAATGTAAATTTTATGGTTTTTTTGTTTTCACTGATATGTAAAATTCTTCATGTTTATGGGATATTGGGAGATGTTTGATATCTGTCCTTATTTTGTAATTTCCAGTTTGGGTAAACATATACATCTTCTCAAATATTTAATATTTCTTAATGATGAGAACATACTAAATAATTTCTTCTCATTTTAGAGAAATATTCCATAAATTATCATTATCAATAATATCGTACTGTGAAACACAACAGTATTTCTTTCCTCTATGGAACCATAACTGGTACCAATTAAATACTTTTCAGTACATCTCCTCCCTTTTACTCTCCACAGCTTCTGTGAACCCTCATTATACTATTTATCTACATAACATTGATCTTTTTATATTATTGCATAGAAGTGAGATCATGAAGTGAGTACTTCTCTTTCTGTGATTGGCTTGTCTCTATTGATCTTCAGTTCCATATACATTATTGTAAATGGCACGATGTCCTCTTTTTAATTGCTGAATAGTAATCCACTGTGCATATGTGTGCTACATTTTCTTTATTCATTCATCAGTGGATGGACATTGTGCTTCAATTTCTTGATTATATTTAAGAGTGCTGAAATTTATGGTTGTCAGTTTTATTTGTATTTTTTTTTTTTTTGGAGTAGCAAAGAATTTACTGCTTTTGCCTTAACAGCCATGTGTGGAAATGCTCCATGGAAAAACAAAAGTGAGTGTGGTTGATATATTCAAATCATACATATTAGTCAAATAATGCATACAAAAATCATATGTATTAACGCTACTAGTAACTTGACTTAATTTTAATACATATTTATCTTGCACTACTTACCTAATTATTAAAGTAGAATACACTAAATTCTCCACTTCTAAAATTTAATTTCCTTATCAGTTTGAATTTTTGATAGTTTTGACTATATAATTAATTGATATTTTGAGTGGTGCATGTAATTTGTTATATTTAATTTAGAAATTGTGTAAACACATAGTGTCTACCTTTACCATATCTTTATCATATTTAATAACTTCATTATTATATTACACATATCAGATGTTAACAGAGACACTTAATATTTTTATGTTGATGCCTATTGTGTCTGCCATTTTTTACCTTTTTTTAAAACATTATTTAAATATTATTTTAGGTAATGTGAAACTATCTTTCCTATTTCTAATAAAATTATATCTAATATATAATTATCCACTGGCCTTTAGTTTAACAATATTTATGCTAGTTTTATGTTTCACCATATTTTAAGTCTCTTTTCTGGTGCCATCACCCCCAACACACTTTCTTTTGGGGGGGTCAATGTGAGGCATATCACTATCTTTTTTAATGGTAATATATAATGTAAAAACAGTTAATTTGGTACTTTTGCCATAAAAATATATTCTTACCCTTGTTGTTTTTCTTCTCCAAATAAGAAATACTAGGCTATTGAGACTCCCACACTCCCTTCCTCCCTAGGTATGACCTTTGGAAGATTTTATTTACCACACTCCTCTCATCTGACTCTGAGCTTGGCCATGTTTCTATTTTGGGTTTCCTTGTAATATATCTATTATAGTTCAAGAATCCTCTTCAACATAATTATTACAATCTCAGGCATTCCTATAATACTATCTAGATGTAAGCATACATATGTGGATAGATTATGGATCAAAATTTAGATAATTATAGATAAGTGGTAGATAAAAAGATGACAAATGTTTATTCATTCATAGCTATCCTTCCTTCCACATTTTATCTTATTCAAATTTTTATCGGCATCAACAAATTATTTCATACAAGTCTTTTTAAGAATATTTCTATCAGATAAAGGTCATGACTGATATAATCTTTCTAAATATATATCACTTTGATTAATGAATACATAGTTCCTCAATAAGGATACTGAGTGGACCAGCGCCATGGTGCAGTAGGTTAATCCTCTGCCTGCAGTGCTGGCATCCCATATGGGCACCGGTTTTAGTCCTGGCTGCTCCTCTTCTGATACAGCTCTCTGCTATGGCCTGGGATAGCAGTGGAGGATGGCCCAAATCCTTGGGCCCCTGCACCCACATGGGAGACCCGGAGGAGGCTCCTGGCTCCTGGCTCCTGGCTCCTGGCCTTGGATCGGCGCAGCTCTGACCGATGCGGCCATCTGGGGAGTGAACCAATGGAGGGAAGAACTCCCTCTCTCTCTGCTTCTCTTCTCTCTGTGTAACTCTGACTTTCAAATAAAATCAATAAAATCTTTAAAAAAAAGTAAGGATACTGAGTTTCAGGCTTTTTTATCTTTATTGTGTAGATGGGATTCCACAGTTATCTAGCTTCAGATCTTTCAGTTAAAGTTAATATCAGCTTATTATTTCCACTTTTGTGAATCATTTATTTCCTTCAATTGGAAACCTGTAAAATTTCTGTTAACTTATGGAGATTATATTTTTGAGTATATGTTTTTTTTATTCCTGCCTTGAATTTGGGGAGAAAAGAAAAACTAAAATTTAATCTCATGAATTTTTATATTTATAATTTCTTATATTTTTGTATCCTACAGTTGAGCATATAAATTTGAGGGTCATAACTTTTTAAACATGTTGTAATTAATACTCACTGTCTGTAGTCTAGTTCCTTTTCTTCATTTTCCATTGTTTTCACCTTCCTGAAAATTGATTTATGGAGCTGACTGTAACAGAAGTTGCTTAAGTATTCAAGAGACATATATAGTTAACAGAAGCTCCAACTAATCTAAAGTAGAAAGGCAGAGTTACAGCAAGGCAGAGGCAGAAAGAGAGAAAGGACACTCTTTCAACTCAATCTATGTGACAATATCACTGTAATACAAAAGTCAGCCAAAGACAGAATAAAAAAGACAGCTACAAACCAGTATCCTTGAGATAGATGAAAAAGTCTGCAACAAAATATGTCAAAGAAACTCCTAAGGCACATTAAAAAGATTATTCACCATGATTAAATAGGATTCATCCTGGGAATGTAAGACTGATTCCACATATACACATATGCAGTTAGATTGACTATAATCAGAAAAACAAAAGATAACACGGGCTGGCAAGGATGAAGAGAGGGGAAGGTTTTTACACTGTCAATGGGAATATTTATTAGTACAGTTATAGAGGAAAAATGTGCTCTTCCCTTGAAAAACTGGAAACATTATATGATGTAGCTATCCCACAATCGGGTGTTTATCAGAGGGAAATAAGATCAGTTGTTGAAGAGATACCTGCATTCCCATGTTTATTGCAGCACTATTCATAATATCTGAGAAAGAGAAACAATCTCATTGTCTACCCAGTCCTGAATGGATAAAGGAATGCGGTATGCTTTCACAATAGAGTACTCTTCAGTCATAAATAAGACTGGAAATTTTCATTTCCAACAGCATATATGGAACTGGAGGTCAGTTAAGTGAAATTAGCCAAACAAAATTAAAGAAGACATGTATTGGGTGATCTTACTCATTCATATGTGGAATCTAAAAAGGCTTACAGAATTTAAAAATATAATGGTGATCACCAGAGGCTGGGGATTACTGAGGGGTGTGAGAGATGGAATATTTTAATTAACAAACACCAAGTTACTTAGAAGTAAGTAGTTCTGGTATTCCATTGCACAGTAAAATGGCTACATGTTATAAAAATATGTATTTTTCTTAAAAACTTTAGAAGAAAATATTTTGGAAGTTTTCATGATAATGAAATGTTAATTGCTCAAAAATGCATATTTAATTCAATTTATTATTATTCAGTGTGTGTATGTATTAAACATTATGTGGTATCCCATGAGTATATATTTTAATTGTTAATATTTTTTTCTTTTTTTTTAAATTTTTTGACAGGCAGAGTGGACAGTGAGAGAGAGAGACAGAGAGAAAGGTCTTCCTTTGCCGTTGGTTCACCCTCCAATGGCTGCCGCGGCCGGCACGCTGCGGCCGGCGCACCGCGCTGATCCGATGGCAGGAGCCAGGAGCCAGGTGCTTCTCCTGGTCTCCCATAGGGTGCAGGGCCCAAGCACTTGGACCATCCTCCACTGCACTCCCTGGCCACAGCAGAGAGCTGGCCTGGAAGAGGGGCAACCGGGACAGAATCCGGCGTCCCAACTGGGACTAGAACCCAGTGTGCCGGCGCCGCAAGGCGGAGGATTAGCCTAGTGAGCCGCGGCGCCGGCCCAATTGTTAATATTTTTTAAAAATAAAAAATAATTTTGTTTTGATATTCTGAGTTTTCTTCTTCCACATCTTTTAGCTTTGTTCATATTTTGTCTCTTGTTTCTCTGTCCCACACTACTAACCTAATTTTCATTAAATGTTTTCTTTCAAAACATTTTAATTCCTTCAGTTATTTATAAACTACATATCTTTTTCAGATCTACATTCTAAGTAACTGTTCTCTTACATTTATGTGTTTAAAGTGATGACTTCAAAACTGAAGATATCATTGTGCATCATTCAAAATACTTTTAGTTCTATGCTATGGCTGAATAGAGATTTTTAATTGTTTCCCTTAAGATCACACTTATTCTTAGCCAGAAGGAGATTCAACTGACTATTTGAGGACCTGGGGTTTGTTGATGTTGATTTTTCAGGGTTGTTCATGAGTATTTTATTTCTGTTCTCCTAGAAACAAGTTAGATTTTATTATGTTGTTGCCTATAGCTAGTTCTAGTCAAATAAATAGGGGTAAAGTAATACCTATGTAGTTTCTCAGGGTAAAATACATGGGTTAGCACATGTATTTGTTTTTCATCTCCTCTTCCCTCTAACCCTACCACATGCAGCATTAACGATGGTGAGCCTGGATTCTCCCAGATGCAGGAAAATACAGTTGAGAGGGCTCGGAACCATTGCTAGACATGTAATATAATTGAGTAATACTCATTTTTTTCAAGATGTATTTTAGTTTTTGAAAGCTTTGGGGGGAGGTGCAGAGAGAGAGAGAGAGAGAGAGATCTTGCATCTATTGTTCACTCCCAACATGACCACAATAGCCAGGAGGAGCCAAGAGCTTCATCCAGGTCTCCCAGGTTGGTGCAGGAGCCCATGGACTTTAGTCATCATGAAAGAAGCCACCAGCAGAACCATCGGCTCAGACTCAAAAGTCTCATGAGAAGTGTAACACAGGGAGAACCATAGAGACACAAGGATTCTGGCCATTGCAATTATGTGTTTAGTTCAACTTCAGCTAGCACAGCTGGTAGTTTTTCAATGCCTGATCTACTAAAGCAACACTTTGATCTTGGAAAGAAAATTTTCTTCCTTTGCTTCCTGGATGTCAGAACTGCAACTTTCTCAGAAAGGAAAGCTGCAGGCACAGGAAATGAGGAGCAAATCCTGCAGCAGCCATAGGGAGAGCAACAACAGAAAAAAGAACATAATCAGGATGGGGCTTAGTGCATTCTTCTTGCTATAAAAACATCAGCTGGGATTTTTCAGCACTACCAGTTATTGCTGTCAATTCCACCAACTGTGAGTGAGCTGGGAGTGGTATGTATACTATGGAAAAAGTTCTGAATTCTGAAAAAAAAAATTGAGTGTGTGTATATACATATATTTATATATTTATTTATATTCCTATATTTTATTTATTTATTTATTTATTTATTTATTTCTATTCAGTGACTAGTTCCTCACACCAAACAGTGCCAAAGTCATGTGATCTAAGTTTCACGGTCTGAATACCCCCAATTAAAGGTAAAAAATAAATACTTCTACATCACCCACCCAGCAGTGAGTTATGTGCTGGGCCTCAATTAATTATTTGCACTCCCACATTCTGTTGAGCATATGGGAGGAATTTGCAGAGATACCAGGTCATACCACACTGCTCCCTGCATCACTATTTCTCTGGAGTCACCCAGTAAAGGAGGCAGGCCTGTCATGCTCTGCAATTTCTAGATCCTGGGTGCCTGGTCCTGGAAAATGGCTCCCTGAGGACAGAGTTGGCAGCCTCTGCTGATAAACATGGTGACAGGACACTGGCAGTCATATGGAACCCTTGGCCCAGCTCTTTATTCTCATGATTAATTATCTGTCTAATGGCTATTATTCTGGGGGAATTTTTGCCAATTATCTGCATGCTTGAAATGAAGGACATGGCTCCAGCAAAGCCCCAGCCTGTTCTGTGCCTAAGTCAAGACCTCTATACAAATTCTTTAAGAATAATTGTTGATGGTGTCAGACATGATTGGAAAAAGCAAGCTGTGGGACATGAGGGCCAATAAGTGTAGAAGGCAGTGTGTAGTTCATGTGACATAGCGCAGCTACCTGCCATTGCACATGGATGAGGAAGGATAAATCTTGGTGAAAGTGGGTCACGACTTCTGTAGAAGAAATAGATACCTACACCTTGATCACCCACTGAGAACCACACTGCCTGCAAGGTTGACATCTTCAGTCTGAGCCTCTGTTTTAGCTTGGGCTCTCCAAGGAGTACTCAAATTACCCATGGCCATACAGCAGTATCCTAACTCTCTACCAAACCTAAATGCTGCCAGATGCATCCAGAAATAATATGTGTTTTACATAATGGGGTAAAGACAACTTTGTGTCTGTTGCTAATATTTATTTTAAATGATACTGGATGTAAACAGACCCCATCTTATGATAACTAGGGACAAAATGCAAAGTGTTTAATGTGGAGACACTTCAGTAAAGTATGTCACTTAAATTGGGATCTCAGAGTACTTGGAAACTCTTTTCAGAAGATGGTCATATTTCCTTTTGCTGCTGAATGTTAAAAACAGTACACCCAACTTTTCAGTATAACACATTTTTTAAAGACCTGAGGATTGAAAAAACTAAAATAAGGATATTAATTCACTTTCTTTTTCCAAATGGACAGGGTGACATATAGAGAGGGCAAGACAGGTATTATCTCCTGATTCATTCTCTAAATGCCCACAACAGGCAGGGTAAGGCCATGTCAGAGCTAAGGTCCAGGAATTCCATCAAGATTTCCCTCATGAATTGCAGAAACCCAGATACACCTCAGAGGCACATTTGCAGGAATCCAAATCAGAAGTGTGGAGTAATGCAGACTTGAAATGGCACTTCCATGGGGGTGTCCCAAGCATTGGGTAAATCTGCTGCACCAGAATGCCTGCCCCATGCATTTTAATTTTTAATAATAGTAAAATTTCTAATTTCTCTTGTAGTTTCTTCTATTGCTCACTGGGTGTTTGGGAGTTTGATGCTTGTTTTACATGTTTGCAAACTTCTCCAATGTTCTTCTTTTCTTGTTTTTCATGGTTTAACATTTTTGTGTCTTTATTCATGTGATAGGAAGAGAGTCAGATAAAGTGATGTACAAACACAAACACACACACATGCACACAGGGGGAGGGAGGGAGAGAGAGAGAGAGAGAGAGAGAGAGAGAGAGAGAGAGAGAGAATTTCCCACTTGGTAGCTCACTTGTTTCCTCAAATGTCCACAATGGCCAGGGACTGGGCCAGGCCAAATTCAGGAACCATAAACTCCAATTGGGCCTCACCCATGGGTGGCAGGGATATAAGGACTTGAGTCATCACTGGCTGCTTCCCTGGGTACATATTAGTGGGAAGCTTGTATCAGGAACAGAGCCAAAACTAAGCCCAGACACTTCAAAGTAGGATGTGGGCATCCAAGATGAATCTTAACTGCTGTGCTAAATGTGTGCTTTTCAGGTATTTTCAAATGTATAGCTGTGAAATTGACATTTTGAAGTTTGATGATTGTCTCAACTGTTGAGGAACAGTGTTTTTTCTTCATGCTATTTTGTGAACTCTTTATTTAGTGTAGGATTAATCATATGAATATAAAATTAACTAAAAATATGTCTTTGTAAAAATTTAAGAGTGGGAATAAGAGAGGGAGGAAGAAGAAGGGTGGGAGCATGGGTGGGAAGGAGGGTAGAGTGGGAAGTATCACTATGATCCTGAATCTGTATATAGGAAATACATGATATTTGTATAGTTTAAACACAATTTTTTAAAATTATATTATTCATTTCACTTGAAATGAAGCATGACAGGGACAGATTTTATTTATTTATATACTTGTATGCATTTCATAAATATAACTTACTAACATAGAAATTCTTACCACAACACCTGCCCACCCAACCACACTCTTGCCCCTCTTTCTCTTCCTTCTCCTGTTCCCAGTCTTGTTTTTACTAAGACCTATTTTTTTTGACAGAGTGGACAGTGAGAGAGTGGGAGACAGAGAGAAAGGTCTTCCTTTTTCCATTGGTTCACCCTCCAATGGCCGCTGTGGCCGGCACACTGCGGCCGGCGCATCGCACTGATCTGAAGCCAGGAGCCAGGTGCTTCTCCTGGTCTCCCATGAGGGTGCAGGGCCCAAGGACTTGGGCCATCCTCCAGTGCACTCCCGGGCCATAGCAGAGAGCTGGCGTGGAAGAGGGGCAACCTGGACAGACTCCGGCGCCCTGACCAGGACTAGAACCCGGTGTGCCGGCACCGCAAGGTGGAGGATTAGCCTATTGAGCCACAGCACTGGCTGCTAAGATCTATTTTCATTTAACTTTATACAAAGAAGATTGACCCTATTTTAGGTAAAGAGTTCAACACTTTATATGAGGAAGAAAAAGAAAAAGAAAGAGAGAAAGAAAAAACAAAACACAAAACAAAAAAAACCTAAAAGCAAACAGCAACAACAACAAAAACTGTTCCGCATAAGACCATACAAGGGCTGTTCCAGATTCATCCATTTTGTTGCAAATTACCAGATTTCATGGGTTTTTTTTACCACTGTATAGTATTCTATAGACTATATATCCCATAATTTCTTTCTCCAGGCTTCTGTTGATGGGCATTTAGGTTGATTCCATGTCTTAGCTATTGTGAATTAAGCTGCAAAAAACATTGAGGTGCACACAGCTCTTTTATTTGCCAATTTACTTTCCTTTGGGTAAATTCCAAGGAGTGGTATGGCTGGGTTGTAGGGTAGGGTTATATTCAGGTTTCTGAGGAATCTCCAAACTGGCTTCCATAGTGGCTTTACCAGTTTGCGTTCCCACCAACAGTGGGTTAGTGTCCCTTTTCCCCATATCCTCACCAGCATCTGTTGTTGGTAGATTTCTCTATGTGAGCCATTCTCGCCAGGGTGAGGTGAAATCTCATTGTGGTTTTGATTTGCATTTCCCTGATTGATAGTGATCCTAAACATTTTTCATGTGTCTGTTGGCCATTTGGATTTCCTCTTTCGAAAAATGTCTATTGAGGTCCTTGGCCCATCTCTTAAGTGGGTTGTTTGTTTTGATGTTGTGGAGTTTCTTGATCTCTTTGTGGATTCTAGTTATTAATCCTTTATTGATTGCATAGTTGTCCTTTTGCAGTACAGAAACTTCTCAGTTTGATGTAATCCCAATTGTTAATTTTGGCTTTGACTGCCTGTGCCTCTCTGGGGTCTTTTCCAAGAACTCTTTGCCTGTGCCAATATCTTGAAGGGTTTCTCCAATGTTCTCTAATAATTTTATGGTGTCGGTTTTTAGATTTAGATCTTTAATCCATGTTGAGTGGATTTTTGTGTAAGGTGTAAGGTAGGGGTCTTGCTTCATGCTTCCAGTTTTCCCAGCACCATTTGCTGAATAGACTGTCCTTGCTCCAGGAATTGGTTTTAGATCCTTGATCAAATATAAGTTGGCTGTAGATGTTTGGATTGATTTCTGGTGTTTCTATTCTGTTCCTGTGGTCTATCCATCTGTTTCTGTACCAGTACCATGCCGTTTTGATAACAAACTGCCCTGTAGGATGTCTTGAAATCTGGTATTGTGATGCCTCTGGCTTTGTTTTTGTTGTACAAGATTACTGTAGGTATTCAAGGTCTCCTATGCTTCCATATGAATTTCAGCATCATTTTTTCCAGATCTGAGAAGAACGTCTGTGGTATTTTGATTGGTATTGCATTGAATCTATATATTGCTTTTGAGAGAATGGACATTTTGATGATATTGATTCTTCCAATCCATGAGCATGGAAGATTTTTCCATTTTTTGGTATCCTCTTCTATTTCTTTCTTTTTTTAAGATTTTGTAATTCTTTAATGTCCATGGTTAAGTTTATTCCAAGGTATTTGATTGTTTTTGTAGCTATTGTGAATGGGATTGATCTTAGAAGTTCTTTCTCAGCTGTGGCATTGCCTGTGTATACAAAGGCTTTTGATTTTTGTGCACTGGTTTTAAATCCTGTTACTTTGCCAAACTCACCTATGAGTTCCAATAGTCTCTTAATAGAGTTCTTTGGATCCCCTAAATAAAGAATCATATCATCTGCCAAGAAGGATAGTTTGACTTTTTCGTTCCAAATTTTTAGCCCTTTAATTTTTTTTCTTGCCTAATGGCTCAATGTTTATTGCAGCTCAATTCACAATAGGTAAGACCTGGAATCAACCTAAATGCCCATCAACAGTAGACTGGATAAAGAAATTATGGGATATGTACAGTATAGAATACTACACAACAGTAAAAAAAAATGAAATCCAGTCATTTGGAACAAAGTGGAGGAATCTGAAAAACATCATGCAGAGTGAATTAAACCAGTCCTAAAGGGACACATATCATATGCTCTCCCCGATCGGTGACAGCTAACTGAGCACCAAAAAGGAAACATGTTGAAGTGAAATGGACACTATGAGAAACAATGACATGATCAGCCCTTGTCCTGAATGTCGAGGAACAACTTAATACTTTATCCCTTTTAGTATTTTTTTGTGTTGTTCTACTTAACACTGTTGAATGAACTCTGTAATTAACACACAATTATTCTTAGGTGTTTAAATTTAACTAAAAAGTGATCCCAGTTAAATATAAGAGTGGGAATAAGAGAGGGAGGAGATGTACAATTTGGGACATGCTCAATCGGACTTACCCCTAATGGAGGAGTTAGAAACGTGCCAGGGGATTCCAATTCAATCCCATCAAGGTGGCATGAACCAATGCCATCTCAGTAGTCAAAGTGATCAGTTTCAGTTCACAATCAATCATAATGATAGGATTAAGAGTCAAAGGGACCACATAAACAAGACTAGTGTCTGCTAATACTAACTGATAGAATTAAAAAGGAGAAAACAATGCAACATAGGAAGCGGGATACACAGCAGTGTCATAGAATGGCAGATGTCCTAAACAGCACTCTGGCTTCAGAATCAGCCCTTAAGGCATTCAGATCTGGCTGAAAAGCTCATGAGAGTATTTCAGGCATGGAAAGCCAAGACACTCTGACAAAAAATAAAAGAGCTAAATGAAAGATCTCTGTGAGTGAGATCCCAGCAGAAAGAATGGGCCATTAAAGAAGGAGGTGTCTTTCTCTGAAGGGAGGAGAGAACTTCCACTTTGACTATAACCTTGTCAAAATAAGTTTAGAGTTGGCTAACTCAAAAGGCTTTCATAGCCTTGGCAACTCTGACAAGAGCCTTGGATGATTACTGACGCCATATATAAGAGTGTCAATTATTTTTTTTAACTTTTATTTAATGAATATAAATTTCCAAAGTGCGGCGTATGGATTACAATGGCTTCCCCCCCATATCGTCTCTCCCACCCGCATCCCTCCCCTTTCCCACTCCCTCTCCCCTTCCATTCACATGAGGATTCATTTTCGATTCTCTTTATATACAGAAGATCAGTTTAGCATACATTAAGTGAAGATTTCAACAGTTTGCTCCCACACAAACATAAAGTGAAAAATAATAGATGATTTTTTAAATGATGATGAAATCAGGTCAGACCTATTGTTATGTTTAATCCCAGTGAGAGTCAAGTTGGGAATTGATAATTTCTTCTTTTTTTTACAGAAGATCAGTTTAGTATACATTAAGTAAAGATAAGAGTGTCAATTATTAAATCAATAACAGGAGTCACTGTGCACTTACTCCCCATGTAGGATTTCTGTCCTTAATTTGTTGTACTATGTGAATTAATGGTATAACTAGTACTCAAACAGTACTTTTTTTTTTACAGGCAGAGTGGACAGTGAGAGAGAGAGAGACAGAGAGAAAGGTCATCCTTTGCCGTTGGTTCACCCTCCAATGGCCGCCGCGGCTGGTGCGCTGCAGCCAGCACACCGCGCTGATCTGATGGCAGGAGCCAGGTGTTTCTCCTGGTCTCCCATGGGGTGCAGGGCCCAAGCACTTGGGCCATCCTCCACTGCACTCCCTGGCCACAGCAGAGAGCTGGCCTGGAAGAGGGGCAACTGGGACAGAATCCGGCGCCCCGACCAGAATTAGAACCCGGTGTGCCGGTGCTGCAAGGCGGAGGATTAGCCTAGTGAGCCGCGGCGCCGGCCTCAAACAGTACTTTACACTTTGTGTTTTGTGTGGGTGCAAACTGTTGAAACTTTTACTTAACATATACCAAATTGATCTTCTGTATATTAAGATAATTGGAAATGAATCTTGATGTGAATGGATGGTAGAGGGAGCGGGAAATGGGAGGGTTGTGGGTGGGAGGGAAGTTATGAGGGGAAAAAGCCATTGTAATCCAAAAGCTATACCTTGGAAATTTATATTTATTAAATAAAAGTTAAATAAAAGCAAGGGCTGTTCAAAGCCATTGCATTTCAATGGTAATTTTGTTTTTTTTTTTAGAAACTTAATTTTCTTTAAAGAGGAACTCAAGATTGATACATATTTTGTGAGCACTTAGACATAACTATAATTTATGTGACCTAAGACTATCCTCCATTTAATGCACCAAAACAAAGTATTCACTGAGAACAAGTTTTACTGTTAAGTATCATAATACAGCTCTTTGAGGACAGAGATCCTGAAATGGGAGTTAGTGCACAGTGACTCCTCTTGTTTATTTAACAATTAACACTCTAATATATAATGTCATTGATCATCCAAGACTCTTGACTAGAGCTGGCTAGGCTTTGGAAGTCTTTTGGATCCACAAACTCCTTCAGTATTTTGATAAGGCTATAGGCAAAACATAAGCTGTCTCCTCCATTCGGTGAAAAGTACATCCTTTTTGGTGACCACTTCTTTCCACTGGAGTCTCGCCCACAAAGGTCCTTCATGTAGGACATTTTTTTTGCCACAGTGTCTTGTATTTCCATGCCTGAAATGCTCTCATGGGCTTTCCAAGCAGACCAGAATGCTTTCAGGGTTGATTCTGAGGTCAGAGTGTCTCTCAAGGTGATTGCCATTCTATGAGTCTGCTGTAAAGACTGCTTCCCATGTTGGAGCATTCCCTCCTTGTAAATTCTATCTATTATTATTACTAAACACATGATCCTATTTATATGATCACTTTAATAAGTAATCTGGTCTATACAGTCACTTTAACCCTATCCATATGCTCACTTTAACACTTAAAATGCTATTTTTACCACCTAGCTTAAGAGGATTTGGAATCCCACGGCAAGTTTTTAAATTGTACCTTAGAAGTCCATAGGAATATATGCAGAACTATACAGCTTTACTATTAAAAACTTCATACTTTTCACAATTGCAACTTTAGGGTCATGGGTGATTATTCCTTCAGTGCCTGCCCTCTGAACCCCACTCCTACCCCTCTTCCTCTTCCTTCTCTTATTCTCACTCTTATTTTTAACTAAAATGTATTTTCAATTAACTTTATACACATATGGTTAACTCTATGTTAAGTAAAGAGTGCAATGATTAGTATGAAAGAGAAAAGGGTAAAGAAATGAAAAGAAGAGGAAAAGAAAAGAAAAGGAAAGGAAAGAAAAGAAAGAGAAATTGCTGGAACTGTGGTGCAGCAGTTTAATGCCCTGACCTGAAGCACAGACATCCCATATGGATGCTGGTTAGAGATCTCGCTGCTCCACTTCCAATCCAGCTCTCTGCTGTGGCCTGGGAAACCATTAGAAGATGGTCCAAGTGCTTGGGCCCCTGCACCCATGTGGGAGACCTGGAGGAAGCTCCTGAGTCCTGGCTTCAGATCAGTGCAGCTCCAGCCATTGCTGGCAATTGGGGATTGAACTAGCGGATGGACAACCTCTCTCTCTCTCTCTCTCTCTCTCTCTCTCTCTCCCTCTCTCTCTCTCTCTCTCTCTCCCCCTCTCTACCTCTCCTGACTTTCAAATAAATAAATAAATCTTTTTAAAAGAATGGAAAAAATAAAAAAATAAAAAACCCTCTTCCTCAACAGTTAAGGCATGGGCTGTTCAATGCCATTGCTTCTCAGAGTGTCAATTTCACTTCTACAGGTTGCCTTTTAGGAGCTCTATTAGTTATCATAGTCAGGGAAACAGTATTTTGTTCCTTAGGGACTATCTTATTTCACTGAGTAGGATGTTTTCATGATTCATCCATTTTGTTGCAAATGACTGGATTTCATTTTTTACTGCTCTGTAGTATTCCATGGTGTACATATCACCAAATTAATTTATCTTGTCTTCAGTTGAAGGATATTTGGGTTGATTCATGTCTTTGCTATTGTTAATTGAACTTTTTCTTTTGACAGGCAGAGTTAGACAGTGAGAGAGAGAGATAGAGAGAAAGGTCTTCCTTCTGTTGGTTCACCCCCCAAGTGGCTGCTAAGCCAGCGTGCTGCACCGATCTGAAGCCAGGAGCCAGGTGCTTCCTCCTGGTCTCCCATGCAGGTGCAGGGCCCAAAGACTTGGGTCATCCTCCACTGCACTCCCGGGCCACAGCAGAGAGCTGGACTGGAAGAGGGGCAACTGGGACAGAATCCAGTGCCCCAACCGGAACTAGAACCTGGGGTACCGGTGCCACAGGCAGAGGGATTAGCCTATGAGCCATGGTGCTGGCCCAGATGGCTCTTTCATATGCTGATTTCATTTCCCTTGGGTAAATTCCCAGGGATGGCTGGACATATAGTAGGTCTGTATTCGGGTTTCAGAGGTATCTCCATACTGTCTTCTGTATTGGCTTTGCCAGCTTACATTCCCAAACAAAATGGCATTCTGGGGGGAAGCAGAAAGTAACAAGAGCAAATCTGACATTTCTTGGTCAGGTAGCAGGAGTTAAAAAGAAATATTTGCTGGTATACCTGATAGCTGAATCTTTAAAACAAAGTATCCTCACTAAAAACTGACAAGTGGCACAAAGACAGCCATGTCTGTTATCCAGCAGATACAAACACATTTTGAGTTATTTAAGGGGTGTGTATTATGGTACAATGAGTTAAGTCATTATTTGTGATGTTCACGTCCCATATGGGAGTGCCAGTTTAAGTCCTGGCTACTCTGATTATGATCTGGTTTCTTACTGGGAAGGTACATGATGATTGTTCATGTACTTGCATCCCTGCGATCCAGGTGGGAAATACACATGGAGTTTCTGGCTCTTGGCTTTGGATTGCCCAACTCTGTTTTAGGCATTTCAGGAGTGAACTATCAGGTGAAAGCACACTTTCTCCTTTCCAAATAAATAAAACTTTAAGAAAAGTTTCTTAAGGATAGGCATTGTAGTGCAGTAAGTTAAGTAACTACTTGCAATGTCCACATTCCATATTGGAGAGGCTGGCTTGAACTCTGGCTGCTCCATTTCTGATCCAGCTTCTTGATAATGCTTATTGAGATCCAGCTGATGGCCAGGTGTTTGGGGCACACTAGCCTGGTGGGAGACCCAAATGGTATTCTGGGCCCCTAGCTTTGGTTGGCCCAGCACTGGTTACTGTAGGCATTTTGGGATTAAGCCAGTGGATGGAATCTCTCTCTCTCTCTCTCTCTCTGTGTCTATCTCTCAAAATGAAAATAAGAAACATTTTAAGAGTTATTTAAAATAATTATCATGCATGAAGTTACTTCAGAAAGTTCAAGGAAAGTAAAATAGAAGATTAGCTTATTTTGTTACAACATTTTGAAATCTATATATGGTTTTTTCAAGCATTAATATGCTTATTTTTCATATCTTATTTATTATATTAATTGATTAACAAAGTAAAATTTTCCCAAGTACTGATTTATGGGGAATGCTTAAAAATAGCACACTAAACATTGAGTTTCACAAAAAGTGACCATTCAATAATTTCTTTAAATATAATCCTATTCATTATTTTAAGCTTAATGCTTAAAATAATTTCTAATAATTTTATAATTAATATAATTATTTTAAACCATGTATTATAATTATATATTATAATTAATTATACACTATAATTAATAATATATATTAAATTATATATAATTTAATAATTAATAATTTAATATAATAAGCTAAAAACACTTATAAACTCTATACCTTGGACTACAAAACGTATTTCCATAGCCAAATTTGGCTTTAGTCAAATACACATTTGCATAATAAAAAAATACTTACAAATGTTAACAAAACACAACCTTAACTCCATGCATGTAATCAGCTTCTTTTTTTTTAGACTTTTATTTAGTAAATATAAATTTCCAAAGTACAGTTTATGGATTACAATGGCTTTTTCCCTCAAATAACTTACCTCCCACCTGCACCCCTTCCATCTCCCGCTCCCTCTCCCTTTCCATTCACATTAAGATTCATTTTCAATTATCTTTATATACAGAAGATCGATTTAGTATATATTAACTAGATATTTCATCAGTTTGCACCCACACAGAACATAAAGTGTAAAATACTGTTTCAGTACTAGTTATAGCACTAATTCACATTGGACAACAAATTAAGGACAGATCCCAGTAAAAAAAAAAGGGGGGGCCATCAAAGGAGGTACCTTTCTCTGAAGGGAGGAGAGAACTTCCACTTTGACTATGACCATGTTGAAGTAAGATCGAAGTCAGCAAACTCAAAAGGCTTCCATAGCCTTGGCAACTCATGACTAGAGCTTAGGGAGATTACTGACACCATAAACAAGAGTGTAAAATTGTTAAGTCAACAACAGGAGTCACTGTGTACTTACTCCTCATGTAGGATCTCTGTCCATAATCAGCTTCTTAAATAATGCCTTTAATATTATCTCTGCACATGAGCTCTCTTAAATCTTAACAAACAGCATATTGTAAGTCCCAAAAACTTTTAAATTAAAAACAATCTTTTAATGAGAATCCCAGATGGCTGAATAAGGAAAAAAAATGCTGATTTTGTCCACGGGAGGATAACAGAAGAAAAGCACAGGAAGTGCATTCCTAGGGGAGAGTTGCAGAGAAGTTTTCAGGAAAAATTTCACAGAAAGAAGAGAGACACCATGGAGCAGTATGGACAGGAAAACACGCAGAAGCGAGTGAGGACAGCACCACAGCTGCCATAGCTGGGGGCTGGAGGAGGTGCCATCTGGGAGCAAGGTGAGAGGCGACTGTGGCAGCCTGTGTCATTGGTGATAGTGCCTGAGGGAGAATCTTATGGACCACACTGACTTAGCATCCAGCTTGGAGTTCTGGCAAGGGGCAGGGTTCCCACTTAACTCTGTGAAGGGAGAGCACACTGGTTTCTTACCGTCTTCCTATAAATGTACCCTGGTGACTAGCAGGAAGAAAGTGCCATCTTAACAGTGTGAGTAGAGACTGCTGTAGCTAATGCATATATGCAACTAGGGGATTTTATCAGAGGGATAAATCTGCTGTCCCCAGGCCAGTGCCACAGCTCACTAGGCTAATCCTCTGCCTGCAGTGCCAACACCCTGGGTTCTAGTCCTGGTTGGGGTGCCGGATTCTGTCCTGGTTGCTCCTCTTCCAGTCCAGCTCTCTGCTGTGGCCTGGGAGGGCAGTGGAGGATGGCCCAGGTCCTTGGGCCCTGCACCCACATGGGAGACCAGGAGGAAGCATCTGGCTCCTGGCTTTGGATTGGTGCAGCACACCAGCCACAACACGCTGGCTGTAGCAGCCACTTGGGGGATGAACCAATGGAAAAAGGAAGATCTTTCTCTCTGTCTCTCTCTCTCTCTCACTGTCTAACTCTGCCTGTCAAAAAATAAAAATAAAAAATAAAAAAATCTGCTGTCCCCACTGACTTAAGTCTCCCCTGTAGAGTATGCATGTGTCTGGGCACCCACTTAAGACTATGAGGTTACCCCCCCACACACACACACACTCTAAAACAGGATCCTGGTTTCAAACTGCCAAGGTGGAGTACCAATAGGCAGCTGACTCTGGGAATGCCTCTGTTCTTTCCACAGACATGACAGGCATACAGAGCTGAGAGCAGCTCTCCTGTAGTCTATGACTATGGGGACCTTGTGCAATATGACTAATGGGATTCTGTGACTGCACAATAGGGTGTGGGGTATGGTTGGGTCTCTGAACATTCACTGTGTCTGGCTTCAGAG